>NC_137101.1:15549544-16044544 GCF_949357685.1 Gobio gobio
AAGCTGAATTTTCAGCACCCATTACTTCAGTCTTCAGTGTCACATGATCCTTCAGAAACCATTCTAAGATCATTTCTTATTATTATCAATGTTGAAAACAGTTTTAGCTGCTTAATTTTGTCATGGTACACTGCCATTCAAAAGTTAAATGGATACTTTTATTTAGCATAGGCACATTAAATTCACCCAAAAAAGACAGTAAAAACATTTATGAAAATAATAAATATTACAGATAATAAATGCTGTTCTTTTGAACTTTTTAGTTATCAAAGAGAAATCCTGAAAAAAAAAATCTTCACAAAAATATTAAGCAGCACAACTGTGTTTAACATTAATAATACAAAATGTTTCTTTAGCACCAAATGATATAATGATGATGTGACTGAAGACTGAAGGAATACATTAGATTTTAGAATATATTAGAACAGAAACCAGTTAATTTAAATTGTAATAATATTTCACAGTATTACAGTTTTACTGTATTTTAGATCAAATAAATGCAGCCTTGTTGAGATTAAGTGACTACTTTCAAAAACATTGAAAAACCTTAATGTTTTCAATCTTTTGACCAGTAGTGTGTATATATATATATATATATATATATATATATATATATATATATATATATATATATATATATATATATATATATATATATATATATATATATATATATATATATATATATATATATATATATATATATCCACCCTAAATGATAAACTAAGCTATTACTTCTAATTTGGCTTATATTAGCCTAATCTATATAATCATTCTAAACCTCTAGATCGATTCAGCATTGGTTACTCAGATGGACCGGAACTTGGTTGGAGAAAATATGGAAATAAGCAAAGTCTATAAAGAATTATCCAAAAGTATTTCAACAAAGTATTTCAACTTTGATGAGGTAAGCTACTAGTTTGGGACTAGTTGGCGTATTTTCAAATGGAGATAGTTTGTAGTTGACATGTCACAACATCCTCATATCATGAAGTTTCCTCACATCATATCGCTTTCTTTTTTCTTTTTTTTTAAAGGACCCCAGGATCGAGCCTGCTCTGACAAATGCCACATGCTGCTCAAAGAGAGTCATTAATGACAAACTAATCAACCCATCACTCAAGAAGCCCAACCCATACAGCATATCTTACAGGTGTTCTGTTCTTTCTTATTAGCTGTGTTTGTGGTTATTTGATACCTCCAAATGATATAAAAGCTTTCATTTAATGGCATAAATGCAGAGAGAGAACTAAGAGGGATGCGAACAGAAAGAGGCCGGTGGATGTGACCGCACGAGTGTACAGAGCCTGGTTTCAGTGGTGGAGGTGTCAACTATCACTGGATGATTATCTTAACTACATTTCCAACCAGGTACGTTTATAATAGGAGTGTGTTTATGAGTAATAAATGCTAAATATATTCACGATGCAGGCTCATTTGTGGACTTGAACAGTTGTGCTTGTGTTATTTGTGCCCTGGTTTTGAAGGACTCTGATTATCTGTCAGTGCTGTTTCACCTGTATGACAGTGATGATGATGATGATGATTTTGATGAAGAAGCAGAGAGACACAAGCTGGCTCAGCTGCAGAGAGATGAGAGGAGAAGGTCTGCTATTAACAGCTGGGATTCATTCCTAGTTTATCCTCCCTCATTTACTCACTGACACATGATGACGTGCAATTGTTTTTAGTCTATGAGACAACACTTCTAATACTGGGAATGTGACTGTGAGCAAATGGCTAAACACAAATGTTTTGCCTGTTCCGTTTATTTTATTTCTATAATTTAATCAGGTCCGTAACCACCATAGACAAAGTCCCCCCCAATAATTAGAAATGGCCAAATGGTCCTCCCAATAATTTAAATACTTGCACTGCTCTCCATTACGCCACACTTTGTATGTTAGGATGACAAAGAGGTCTAAAAGTTACACTTTTAGTCTGGTCTGCCTCAGGTCTAACGGCGCTCGTCAATGTCAAAATGATTTAGATGGCCAATCAAATCAAAGTAGGCGGGGTTTACGTTCTCTTTTGGCTTGTTCACAGTCTTCACACAGACAAGCGCGTCAATCTATCGCTTAATGCCATTGTGGGGACTCTATTCTTTCTGGTGAAATCACAAAACAAAATGTACACAAAAACGTGTCCATGCTCTTAATATACAATCATTGAACATTTTTGATTTTAATGAAGAAAAAAAAACTATATGAGGGCGGATTAAAAACCAGACCACCAGACCACTAAGGAATTTGAATGTTAACAGTAGCGGATCTATGTATTTATTCATTAATGGGAAGAATCTCGAGACTAATAATATATTTGACGAAAATTAATGGAAATATTCCCCAAATGATTATTTCCCAACTAGAATTAGACCTAGAATTTCGTTCTCTGTTCTTTTTTTTATGCTTTATAAAAAATAAAAAAAATTGGTCCCCCCTAATGTTCAAGACATGGTTACGGCCTTGAATTAAATCTGTATATTTTAGCTTCTAATTTTGATCGGACCCTCATCTCTTCCAGAAGGCAGCAGGAAAGGATCAATTCACTTAGGAGACAGAAACAGGAATTTGTTCCTGGATTCTGGAACATCAACACCATAAAGATGGGAGGGCTGGGGATGGAACCAGAACTAGATGGTATGTACTTTTCTATAAATAATATTGTTTCATTTATGAACATGCATTATTTAGGGTTCAAAAGGCATGAGTGCCAAAATATCTGTGTTTCAGAGAAAAATCCAGAAGAGGAAACACAAGATGCAGTGAGCTCCTGTTCCCTTCCTCATAATAAAATGCCTCGCTTCTGTTTTTCACTGATTTCTGCTTTGTCTATCATGTCATGTTAGTGTTATTTTAGGACAGATTTCTGTACAGCAAAACAATTTTTAGACAGACAGGATAGATAGATGTATGGATGGATGGATTGATTGTTGTCCTTCAGTCTGTGGGAGAGGCTGAAGAGGAGGGTGAAGGTCCAGCTGCTGGTCTGCTGGATGGAGAGCAGATGCAGGTCAGGCTGGAAAGGGTCTGGAACGCCCTGCGTGTGCCAGAAGGACAGCGACTAGACATGGCCATCAAATACAGCTCCCATGAGTACAGGGACCTTCTGCAGGAGGTAGAGATAATGAGAATAAACTCTCCTGGCTTTCCATCATGATCGTCTAGGTTTTATGTTGTCACATGGATTTATTTGTGCTATCAGGCAATTGCTGCTTGGGAGCAGGCTGCTCGTTTCATCCAGAAGAGGGAGCTCTTGCTCTCCAGGTTGGAGGACTTTGAGAGGGAGGCATCAGACCCCAACAGATTTTTCCAGCGAGGTACATTAGGGGCATAATAATGAATTTTGACTTGAAATCTGCATTTGGGATGGTGTATTGCCTGCATTGCTTTATAAATCAAATAAAAGAATGAATCGAATACACAGGTTATCATGGTTCATCTACCGCTAGAATGGAGGAGGCCAGTCAAAGGGAGAATCTCAACTGTCAGATTTCAGTTGTAGATCAAGAACTGTCCAAGACTATGGGCCACATCACAACCCGTTTCAATGACAGCATCAGCTATGGGGTGAGTGCATACAAGGACCCCATTGGTTTGAAACCGTTCGTCCTGTTGTTCTTCCTTGTCACTGCGGTTTTGGTTGTCACAGGGTCGGCCGTACAGGGAGAAGATGCGCTGGGACCGTACTGAGATGCTGTACTGGCTGCAGCAGGAGAGAAGGGTCCATTCGCTGGAGATGTTTGTAGAAGGACGGACGGCTCTGCCTGTAAGGCTTCCTCCTCTGAGCCAAAGCCTGGAGCTTCACTCAGGCAACCATCAAACTCTCCATGAACAACCTCCATCAGACTGTGACAGACATGGTCGATTAATGCAACACTGTGAACTCTAAAAAAATGTATACTGATGATGATGTAGGCCAAATACTAGCAAATAAAGCAAGATCTGTTCCTTTTTATAGAGCGGTTTCATTTTGATTATTGTTTTACTATATTTACTATATTTGCTGAAGAACTTTAAGACTCTGAATCTTTATAATTATATATTATATTATATTAGATTTATTCTTTTTGGGGCAGCTTAGAAATTAATTAAGAAATTATACCATTATATGTGAAAAAAATAAAACTTTTCACACAAAAATGTTGTGTGTAAATGAGATTAAATACATTTTGTTTATAAGTGTTACACACCAATTATTGTTTTTATTAATATTTTGAATTAGTTGTCATTTTAACTTTTTTCATTTTAAAGTATTAGTAATTTTGTTTGTGTTTTGTCGTTTTTATTAGTTGTTTAATATGTCCATGTAGTTTTATTCATTTTTATTTATTAGTTATTTTACAACCCCAAATCAGAAAAAGTTGGGACAGTATGGAAAACGCAAATAAAAAAAAAAGTGATTTCTAAATTTACTTTGACTTGTATTTCATTGCAGACAATATGAACACAAAATATTTCATGTTTTGTCTGGTCAACTTCATGTCATTTGTAAATATGCATCCTTTCCTGTCATTCAGACCTGCAACACATTTAAAAAAAAGTTGGGACAGTAAAGCATTTACCACTTTGTAATGTTGCCATGCCTTTTCACAACACTTAAAAGACGTTTAGGGACTGAAGACATCAAGTGATGAAGTGTTTCAGGTGTAATTTTGTCCCATTGTTCCTGCAAACAAGTCTTAAGGTGGGCAACAGTACAGGGTCTTCTTTGTCACAAAATGCGCCACACATTCTCTTTTGGAGACAGGTCGGGACTGCAGGCAGGCCAGTCAAGTACCCGTACCCTCTTCCTCCGCAGCCAGGACTTTGTAATGTGTGCAGAATGTGGTTTTGCATTGTCTTGTTGAAATATGCATGGACGTCCCTGGAAAAGATGTCTTCTTGAAGGCAGCATATTATGCTCCAAAATCTCTATGTACTTTTCAGCATTAATGGTGCCTTCACAGAAGTGCAAGTTACCTTTGCCAAGGGCACTGACACAACCCCATACCATGACAGACCCTGGCTTTTGGACTTGTTGCTGGTAACAGTCTTGATGATCCTTTTCTTCTTTGGTCAGGAGCACACGGTGTCCATTCCTCCCAAAAAATACCTGAAATACTGATTCATCTGACCACAGTACACGTTTCCACTGTGTGATGGTCCATCCCAGATGCCTCCGAGCCCAGAGAAGTCGACGGCGCTTCTGGACACTGTTAACATAGGGCTTGCTTTTGGCACAGTTCAGTTTTAACTGGCATTTGTGGATGTAACTACGTATTGTGGTACTTGACAAAGGTTTGCCAAAGTAGTCCTGAGCCCATGTGGTGATATCGCTTATAGATGAATGACTCTTGATGCAGTGCCGCCTGAGGGATCGGAGATCACGGTTGTTCAGCTTAGGCTTGCGCCCTTGTCCTTTACGCACTGAAATTCCTCCAGATTCCTTGAATCTTTTAATTATGTTATGCACTGTTGAATGTGAAATATCCAAATCTCTTCCTATCTTTCTTTGAGGAACATTGTTTTTTAAACATTTCAATAATTTTCTCACGTATTTGTTGGCAAACTGGCGATCCTCGGCCCATCTTTGCTCCTAAAGGATTAGACCTTTCTTGGATGCTGCTTTTGTACCAAATCATAATTACAATCACCTGTTGACATCACCTGTTTCAAATCACATCATTATTTAACCATTTTACCTCATTACTAGCCCTAAATTGCTCCTGTCCCAACTTTTTTTTAAATGTGTTGCAGGTCTGAATGACAGGAAAGGATGCATATTTACAAATGACATGAAGTTGACCAGACAAAACATGAAATATTTTGTGTTCAAATTGTCTGCAATGAAATACAAGTCAAAGTAAATTTAGAAATTACTTCTTTTTTTTTTTTTTTGGCGTTTTCCATACTGTCCCAACTTTTTCTGATTTGGGGTTGTAGTACATTAAGTTGAAAATGAAGAAAATAAGTTGAATATATTGAAATATATAATGTTTTTTTAATTGTTTTAGTTTTAGTTAACTATAATAACCCTGCTACACACTGTAGACCTACAGCATATAATTAAAAGTATTGTAGAAAGTGGCAAATGATGGTATGGATTACATTGATTCATTATTTAAATTATATATACAAAACAATTATATGTACTAGTGTAGAAAATGACAAGTGATGGTATTAATTCCATTTAATTATAATTTTATCAATATTTTAACTGATGAACCTGTTGGTTGAATATGTTACATACATTATACAGAGGAAATATGCTATCCTTGCTTTTATTACAATTCATTTATCAGAATAGTGACAGATATCACATACTATTTTGCTATTTAATATGCAAAAACACTTTTTTACTTAACTAAACAATTTTTTATATAAAGTTTGTCTTTTTATGACTGGGGAGGATATATTTCAATTTTTTACCCTATATTTTCCCCCCTTTTGTGAGGTATGTTGTTTCACTTATTACCTGTAGTTGGCAGTGCTCTCTTTCCCTTTTGTTTGTGTTGATCCTGTCAACTGAAGAGAAGAGGACATTCGCGGCACTCTGATTGGCTGTGTGCACATCACGTCATTTTCTAAACGTTTCCTGTCGAATTTTCCAATTTGGGATTCATACAGCTCTGTTTACAAAATATCTCTGAACGAAATGACAGCGCATAATACGCATTCGACGGGTATGTCATTTTATTTGTATGCTTAATATGTCAAATTACCGCTTAAAAGAGCTGACTTATTTAGTCGTAGCTGATCAAAACAACACCAGTGGTCCAATGAACAGCCTCTTAAAATTATAAACATAAACAATACATTGTTATCTCTATACAACTATTAAATGCATATAAAGATAAAGATGTATTATTTTGATAAAAGTAAGAGATAGATAACTAACTTGGGTCTACACTGACAAAAACTGCACATTTTATGGTTGATATGAGGCACTTTTCTTATTTCTAACTTAACTTAGTCATATAAAACACCGGTAACTTACATACAGTAATGTTATTTCCTTATGAAGCACCAGTTAAATCATTTTAATTGATTTCCAGTGAAAGATACTGTTTGTAAGCAGCAATACAGAGTCATAATAATGACATATTTCGACGCTTTAAAAGCTAACAGTGTCTATAAGCAGAGTCTTGCTCTCAATGACATCCATCAGCCACTTCTCCCTGAACCTCGTTTGTCCTGGAATATGTTTGAACCTGTTGGTTTCGACGAGGAAGTGAACGTCCACGGGCAGTGTATCTGGTTTGATTTTGGAGATTTCCATGATGAAATACACGCTTGCCGTGGCTGTGGGGATCGGGGCAGTTCGAGTCGGGATGCTCCATTTGGCTCTGTACTGGTACTGCTTTGTAAACTCCAGCTCTGTTTCCTGGACAAACTTCAGACTGTAGAGCCAGCCGGGCTGCTGTATCTCCCATGTGTCCATGTATTGCTTGATCTGCTGCTCTCCGATCTCGATTGTAAAGTCTTTGCATGAGATCCAGTCGATATTTTTGATTTTATGCTCACATTGTGCGATATTTGCGCTGTCCATCTCCATAGCTGTCAGTGTTTCTGTCATGTTGACGTCGGTTTCCATGGTGATGACTAAAGGGGGACGGGTGACAGGCCTAATGTTTATATTTCACCGTTTTTTGGGGTGAAAAAACACTTTATTTTACAGTGTCGTTGTTACACATGTTACATGTAGTTAATTATAAATTATAAATTGTTATTATAACTATAAATTGTGCATAAGTAGGCCTTAACCTTAACCAAGCCCTTATATTAATCCTATAGTAAGTACATGTAGTTAATTATTATTACTCAGCACTTAAAGGCATAATTACACTGTAACAATGACACCGTAGTGTAACTTTTTTGTTTTTTCTTATGTTATTGTAAACCTGTATGGCTTCTGAAGAACACAAAAAGTAAAAATATTTATATATTTTTAGGTGTTTTATGGTATTTCACTTTATTTTAAGGTGACATAGTTACAGATTATTACATGGGTAGTTGATAAATAAGCAGTAATTGTTTTTTGTAAAACTCCACTTTTGAAGAAAAAAGTGCATATTGTTATGTAGTGTGAAGTCTGATGTTTGAGAAAATATAAGGGGTCAACTCACTATGTCAATTCTTTCACTGTTTTTTGAATATTTTTATTTAAATGTGTATGGTGTGACATGGAAAGAATTAAGAATATAGGGGTGTCGCACCAAAGGACAACAGAAATTAACACTTTTATAGTGGTTCCAAAAAAGTTAAATATTTGAACAATTCTGAGACAAAATCTGACCATGAGCACATCATGGGCTTCACAGTAAAATGACCTTAAATGGGGTCCTTCAACTAATTAAATTTGTCAGTGGAATTGCCCGATTTAATATCAGGATATGGTGTCACAACGGAGGACATGGTTTTCAGTGACAAAATCTATCAGCTTTTAGAAATATATGGATGAAAAAAATGATTGTCATTTACTAAAATAGACAAATTATGCCTGAGGTATTTATATTAACATTTGTATGCTTTTCTTTTTAATTTATAAAAGTGGTAATTTATTGAAACATGCTTGAGACAGTCACACCATAGGACAATTTTGAGATTTAGCTCCAAAATTTAAAAAATCTAAAGACAAAGCAGTTTTTATATGAACAGGTCCATGTAAGACAAATCAATATTTAAACATTTACTGCATTTTAAATGATGACAATACTAATTATATTCATTTTTATCTTGTGTGAAAATGCCATGTCACGTCAACAACCCACTTACTGTAATAACAGTAAATTATGTATAATTACAAGTAACTAACCCTAAACCAAACCCTAATCGTAAATTAAGAATTAGCATTTTACCTAGAGAAAATTTAACTAGTTAAGAATTCACATCCTGCGAAAAACGGCTTGCCATACTCTTTTCATGTAGTTTTCAAACTTCAAAAAGCGACACTAAAACATCACAAAAGTGGTCAATATTACTCATGCACTATATTTCACTTTTTCAAGTCAAACTATATATTTTCTGTGTGGTTTCTTACTTTATGATATTAGACATTATTAATTTAATAATAACAAATAACAATCTTTTGCTTTACAGGTCACCTTTAAAATGAGGAAAGCTCCTATTCTTATTAAAAAGCCCAGCACCCTTAATTGCTAAAGCTTTGACTGAGCTCAGCAGGGCTCCGCAGCTCTGATGCGAAATTCACACGAGTGTGTCTCCTCAAGGAATATCCCAGAATTCCCTCGCATAACCTCACCGCATGTCGCGCATCAGGAGCACACTGGACACCGTTACCAAGGCTGTGAGTGGAACGGTGAACTCTGACATTCTGTCCAAGATTACACGCCTCAAACCCGGCGGCGCCCAGGCCAAAGCCATAGAAGTTAAAGTGGAATGTGCCAAGGCAGAGGCTGGAGCTGTCGTGACTGTGGCGGCACCTGATCCGCCCAGGGAGAAAGAAGTGAAAAAAGACATGGAACCTCATAAAGGATCCCCAAAATCTATTAGTAACCTGTCGAGCAGCACAGGAAACGCATCCAGCGGGGTTGCAAAGCAAAAGCTGCAACGTTTCCAGCCCTCTGCGTTCACAACCAACATGGATGAAACGTACAATCACCTGGCTGAACATGTCAATGCCTACTTTGGAAGCGATACACGAGATGACAAAACACCCTCGACATCTCCGATCCAACCTAACGCTCTTCCCAAAGTTAGCAAAGATCATATCCTTATGGCAGCACCTGTGTCCCATAAAGCAAAACCAGAAACGCCTCCTGGTCCATCTGCCATTGAAAAGGATGGCTCCATCCCAAGTCCACAAGCCCCTTCTGCTCCAACGCAGGACGAGGGCGTTTCAGCCATCCCCATATCGCCAAGGAAAGGCATCAGTCATTACCTGTCCTACCCTAGGCCAAGCGTCCAGGCTTTTGTAGGAAACTACATTACTCCTCTCGTTCCAAAGTTCAGAACGGAATCCAAGGGTGGCACGGCAGAGAAGGACAAGCCCTCTGGAATCGAAGTGGCACCATCCCAGAATGCAAAAAGTGCAGAAAGCAAGGAGCAGAAAGAGGCTGAGGAGAGAGCACAGAGACTGCTGTCCCAGAGGGAGAAGGTAGAATAATATACCTGTAAATATAATAGAATATTTAATTGCATTCTTTGTTTGAGTGAAAGCTTCTATCTATCTATCTATCTATCTATCTATCTATCTATCTATCTATCTATCTATCTATCTATCTATCTATCTATCTATCTATCATCTATCTATCTATCTATCTATCTATCTATCTATCTATCTATCTATCTATCTATCTATCTATCTATCTATCTATCTATCTATCTATCTATCTATCTATCTATCTATCTATCTATCTATCTATCTATCTATCTATCTATCTATCTATCTATTTTTTTCAGAAAAATACCCATATTAAAGTCATTTATTTTTCCTATATGGTAATAATAATTGGCACACCATGGCTTTATTATTGGCCCTGTATTGGCTGTTTATGTAAGAATGGATTTTTGATGTTTCATTAATGAGGCCCATTGCCTATGCAAAATATCATATCCCATTAATTATTATGTTTAACGATCAAACGTAACTGTTCTGTGTTTTATGTAGATTATAGCGCGTGTTAGTGTGGATAACCGAACCAGAGCACTGGTCAAGAGTCTTCAGCGAGTCACTGATGTGAAGATCACCATCAGCAGGGTGGAGGAACTGAGCTTCCACCTGCTGGAGTTTCCTGAGACCAGAGGAGTGGCGGCCTCTGTAAGTGTGTGTCCAAACATGTCTTTGCAGGGAGGACTACTTTATTTTTCTACATTGTAATCTCAATAAATGTCTTCCTTTCTCTCGCTGTGTTTAGGAGAAGATCATCCCGTGTCTGTTGCGTTTGAGACAGGCACGAGACGTCAAGCTGCAGGCTGCCGTGAGACAGGCTCTGGCCCTGGTGGGCTACAATGACCCGGTGAAAGGGAGAGGGATACGTGTCCTCTCCATCGACGGAGGAGGCACCAGGTGACAGACAGATGATAGTTGGGGGAAAAAATTATTAACCTAAAGTTAAAAGATTGTGAAAGTACTTTTAAGATAAAAGTAGGTCAGCCCAAATTTGCCTAAAAGTAGGTCATCCAAAAATAGAACTGACACAATTTTGCAATCCCTTTAGATGTTGTCTGTCATCCTCGGCTCATTTTCATATTTTAAATTTGTCACAATTTTACCTAGAATTAAAAATACAATAAAATAAACAAAGTGACAGCAGTGAGACATGCTTTGGATAATTATCAATAATTTTAGATCTATAGACACAAATGAATAGAGATAATGGTAACACTTTACAGTAAGGTTTCAATTGTTAACATGAGTTAAATACATCAGAACTAACAGCTTCCAAAATGGCATTTGTTAATCTTAGCTGATGTTAATCTTAAAATGTGTAAAATCAAAAGTTGTTTCTGTACATTAGTTAATGCACTGTGAACTAACATAAAAGTTAATAAATGCTGTACAAAAAATATTTACTCATTGTTAGTTAGTTTTAATACATTAACTAATGTTAACAAATGAGACCTTATTGTAAAGTGTTACACATTTAATTATCATTTAAAGACCTTATGAAATATTTAAACTTGAATTTGATCATTAAAATAATTAAAGATTTAAAATTTAATTTATAATTTAAAGATTTAATTTATAATTTATATATTTAAAATTAAATATATAAAAAATTGTTTAGTTAAGTAAAAAAGTGTTTTTGCATATTAAATAGCAAAATAGTATGTGATATCTGTCACTATTCTGATAAATGAATTGTAATAAAAACGTATAAATAAATTGTGACCAGTTATAGGATTTGAACTTTAACTGAACAATGAAACCATTTGCATAATTCATATATTTCCCTAAAATGTTTATCCTACAATAAAAAAAAATAAAAAAAACTTAATTTGTATGATTTTATCTATGTCAACTACTCTTAAACTCCTAATTTGCTTTAGTGAATCAATCCTTTAGTTTCATGTTATAAGATTTATGGACATTTGTATGCTGTATGTACAGTAATGTGTGCGGGCCTGTAATTTAATGTAATTGTTTTGTAGGGGTTTGGTTGCATTACAGGCTTTGCACAGGCTGGAGAGTTTGACAGGGAAGCCCATCTATCAGCTGTTTGACTACATATGTGGCGTTAGTACAGGTATATTATTAAAATGACTTGCAAAATGTCTACAAGATATAGGAGTGAACGATCTTCTTCTTCTATGTCTTCTAAATCTTCTATGATTTTTCTTAGGGGCCATTCTGGCCTTCATGCTGGGCGTGTTCCAGATCCCTCTGGATGAGTGTGAGGAACTCTATCGGAAGTTGGGATCTGATGTCTTCAAACAAAACTTGATTGTGGGCACAGTGAAAATGGGCTGGAGTCACGCGTTCTATGACAGCCAGATTTGGGAGGAGATCCTCAAGTAAGACAATGATGTGAACAAGCCCAGTTGGACCACAATTTAATTGAATTGTATTTATTTATTTTATATGATGTAAAATTCCAACAGTATTTTGAAGCTGAAATAGAAATAACAAAATAATAGAGGTAAAGAGACACATACAAAACTACATTAAGATAAAAACAAAGATAAATAGCAATTAATAAAATCCTCAAATTCATTACACAACAATGCTGTTTACATTTAATGTATTATTTGTTTTCCTTTTGTTCACCACAGAGAGAGAATGGGGCATGGACTAATGATCGAGACTTCCAAGAACCCTAAATGCCCCAAGGTGGGTTTAAAAATATATATTTGTAACAAAAGTGCTATTCTCATCTTTTCACTGTTTAGATAAATCACTCAATGCTTCCTCTAGGTGTCAGCAGTGAGCACCCTGGTGAACAGAGGCCTGCCGCTGAAGGCGTATGTCTTCAGGAATTATAACTTCCTGCCTGGGGTTCGCTCGCACTACTTGGGCGGCTGTCAGCATAAAATGTGGCAGGCCATTCGAGCCTCCTCCGCTGCTCCAGGCTACTTCCAGGAATGTGTACTAGGGAATGACCTCCACCAGGTAAACCACACAAAGTCCGGTCTGAAGTGAAGTGAATGCCAACCCATATTCGGAACTTGTCCTCTGCATTTAACCCATCCCAAGTTAGCGCACACACATTAGGAGCAGTGAGTAGTAAACACACACACACTGCAAACCTTGGACACACACACCCCAAGCAGCCATTTTTGCTGTGGCAACCGAGGAGCAACAGGGGGTTAGGCATCTCAGTTGTTGCCTGCCGGTATTGAGAATCAAACCCGTGACCTTCGGGTTACAAGTCCGACTCTCTAACCATGGCTATTTATTAAGGCTATTTATTTTTTAAATAACTTTTGAACATGTCAAGATGTCGCCAAGTTCTCTGACTGTTGTTGTCATCCTCGGTCAGACATCTTGCAGTATAGAAAATCATTACAAACCCTTTTAGGTTCTTTTCAGAAGGAGAGTTAGGAAAAGCAAACTCTGCACATACAGTACATGCACTCAGACTATTTCCTGTGTGCTGTCTCATCAGGGCCGCACATTCAGACTCATTAGTGTTTTCGAGTGCCGTCACTTAGGGCACTTCAGTTTGGCTGCCTTAAAGTGGCTCTCAGATTGCTTTTTGAAGAAATTCCTGTCAGAGCGATTGTTTAGACTCCTCAGATCTCGGATCCACTTCTCTTTGAATCATCACAGAAAGGACAATAACTTAATAAGGATATAGTTTTAAAAATCGTGTTAAACTGAAAAGTATAGCAGAGTCCACACCACAACTAAAATGATAACGGTACCATTGGAATCACTTTTAGAAAAAAATGTTTTCCAGCTGATGAAGGATAAAAACATTGACCTCCAAACAGAATCAGTCCTGCTTTAAAGAGCTTGAGCATGCTAAAGAGCATACTTATCATAAACAGAAAGTTATTGTGCGTTGATGTGGACACTAATATTGTTACCGTTATTTTTAAAGTGATCTTGATCTGAATGGGCGTTTAAAGTGTGGCTGTGTATTTACAATATGCAGCAAGATACACACTGTAATACAGAAGGGCTACACAAACATGATTTGTGTAATATGAAAGTATATTGTTTTTAGTAGTTCATGGTCTGAGTATGTTTCTGCACTACACTGGCTTAGCTGTCAGGTCTGCTTGTCTTCATCCAGCTCAAACTGGCACGGTCCCACCGCTGCCACACTGAACGCACTCTCGCAGCTTGGGATTTCATCAGCCTAAAAGTCTCTCCGCCAAGCGGCAGACATTAATGTTGAATCGTAGCCCTCAGTCGTGCCTGTTGAGCCATCAGGAAGGCGTCATTCTGTCCGTCTGCCTATTGACACCCACCAAGTTCACATACAGCTTTCCACAATGTCCCTGTTGTCCCAAAAAGGCCAATAAAGCTGTTGGTCACCGAGCTAAATGAATGCCCTGATTCATTCAGAGTCTGATGAGATCTGTGTTCAATAGGAAGATGAGCCTATTATATAGAAATGGTGGTATGAAACGGCATGTGAGACTTTATGTTTTACGCACATCACATGGGTAAATGGAGTGAAATTTAAATGTTTTTTTAATGAGTAATTTTTTTTATCTATTTATTTATTCAAAGTACATTTTAAAATATTGTTCATTTCTGAATAATAGCCTAATTCATTTTTGCGGCATAAACTAAAAAATGTATTGATGTGACATCATTTTGTAATCTATTAAGTTATTCAAAATGCAGTTCATTTCTGAATTAAAATTCATTTTGATATTTTTGTGGACATTAAGTAAAATTAAATGTCACATAGGTATAGTTTTCTGTTGATTTGTAAATGTATATGTTTTATATATATTAATGTATTAAATATACGCAAAAAATACAGTTAATTTCTGAATTTAAATAAATTTTAATCATTTTTAGATGGCCATTAAGTAAAAATGTCCTGATATCATAAAGCGTCTTGAAATTCTTGAAAAGCTTAAGTCATTTGGCATAATCTTTTATAATTTTTTCCTAAAAAATATTCTTCACTTTTTGTTAATATTTTTCACCAAATCAAAGTCACGTGGTGCTACCAGAAATGCTGAATTTTTTTCTTTTTCCATTATTTAAAAAGATTCTTCCTTTTCTTTATCATGGACAGTTGGACACTCTTGCATGCCATTGACCCACATGATGCTTTCATCCGTCCATTAGAAATAATCCTCATTTTGCGGTTAAATGTTCTTCGGGGAACAATAGAAGAGAAATTTTGAGTGACACTGTCCTCAGGGAAGGCCTAATTTATTGGCGAACAAGATGAGAATGAACTATTTTTAGATGGTATTCGCTCTTCATCTAATAGTCCATGTCGATGATTCCAAATTTTTTGGCCTAAGGGCCAACTAAACCCACTTAATGCACATTCATTAGGTTAATCTTCCCATGATTCCTCATTCAAAGCTGCTGTGATGTGTTTTGATGTGTGTTTTTGCAGTGTGGGATGAATGTGTTCTCATTAAAATGCAAATGTGGTGGAGGCACTTGGCTCTAAAACCTGTTGCCAACAGAGCACTCGATGCCCGGACTCCGAATGCCACCAGTGGCAAAGCTGCTCTCTGTCTCTCTCTCTCTCTCTCTCTCTCTCTCTCTCTCTCTCTCTCTCTTTCTTGCTCTGAATAGCACTTCAGTTTCTTCCAAAACATGCCAGGCCGGTAATCTGTTATGCATACTCTTCTCAAGGGCTTTCAACCATCAAACAAGAGATCACTCCTCTACTGTTTGTTTGTTTTTCTTCTTCATTTGATTGATTCATCGATTCATTCATTAAAGAAATTTACCATCATTTACATTGTTTACTCGCCCTCATTAAGGAAATGTGGAACACAAAATTAGAGTTTTTTTTATTTCAGTTTAACATATTTTAATTTATTTCAATTAACAAAAAGGTTTATGATTATAGTTTTAGTTACCTATAATGATCCTGTTACAAACTAGATGGTGACCATCGGCTGTCAATCTCCAGTAAATAGTCCATATGTCTCATGCATTATATTCTTCTAAAGCAATATGATTGTTTTCTGAGAGTAATAGAGTGAAACTTAAAGCTGCAGTCCGTGACTTTTTTGGGTTAAAAATGATCCAAAATCAATTTTCGAGCACGTACAAAACTATCTCCTTACCTTAGCCCGATTCACAACCGTTAGCTTGTAATAATGTGTTATCATTTGAGTGGTACTGGTGGATTTCCTCTGGAAATTCGAGCATGTCTTTGCGTCATTACGTCACGACTGTATAAAGAAGGAGTCCGGCTAATAGTAGTATCGCATGTGAGGATGCTGCAGGTGGCAGATCTTTTATAGGCTTTTCTCACAGCAGCTGGAATAATTAAACGTATCATTTATAGATGGCAGATTGTAATCCAGAAAGGTCCAAACCACAATCATTAGTGACAACTGGAGAATCACCCGTAATCAAAAGCAAAAGATTAGACTGTACAGAAATTAAAATCTACAGGTAATGCTAATACACGCCAAATACACGTAGACGCGCAATGCTGATGTTGTTAACACAGTAATAATAATTTTCACGGTTTGATGTGATGAGCTAAGCGATTTAATCACCATTGGTAGCACGATTTATTTTTATGCTTTTTTTCGCAGTTGGTCTGAAAAATAGTGGCAGACATTTTACTTACTTGTTCTCATTGAGAAGCCATGCCGTTGCACAACCCACATAAAGACAATAATTCCGCAAATAACTGCAATTGCAGGTTTCAAACAGAGATGGCGACAAAGAGGCAAAACTTACGGACTGCAGTTTTAAGCTTGACAGCCATGGTCACCATTCATATTCATTGTATGGAAAAGAGCAGCTTAGACATTCTGCTAAGCATCTTCTTTTGTATTCCACGGAAGAAAGAAAGGGCAAAATACCTGAGGGTGAGTAAATGATGACAAGAGTTTTAATTTTGGGGTGAAATATCCTATTTATTAGCTTTTGATTGATTGATTTTTGTTGATGTATCCTTCATTAGACTCAGAAAGCAGCATGTAGTTCACTTATATGCAGCCGTGTCACTAAAATGTAGGGCAAACTAGAGAAATAAAGGATGTTGTTTGGCGGATGATTTCATCTTGTTTTCTCTGATGTGCCCCTTAAAGGAGGCATTGAAATAGAGAAGGATGATGCCAAGTAAATGGATTTCATATGCCTCAGGTGAAATGAACACATCTACCCACGTTTCCTACAGAGGAAAGATCCTTCATCCTTTATACTCAACAGTGATGATTCCTATAATCATATCAGCTGGGCTGAAAATGCAAATTCACCTCTTTTATGTTGTACCTATAATATTTCAAAGAATAACCCAGATTTCCACAAAGAAGCCTCGCTTTTGGACAAGAATAGATGCAGTTATTTTGGCAGAAAATTTTATTTTAAATAGTATCTTTTTTGAGTAGAGCACACAAGAATCTCTTTTCTCTTTCTCACACATATGGTTGTGATATTGTTAAAATGTGGTTAATGTTTTTGATTTTATCCAGGACGGGGGTCTCTTGATCAACAACCCTACTGCTCTGGCCATTCATGAGAGCAAGTGTTTGTGGCCCAACACCCCTGTGGAGTGTGTGGTGTCTCTGGGCACAGGCCGATACGAAACCGTCGCCAAGACCAGCTCCAGCACTTACACCAGCCTGAAGACCAAACTCACCAACGTCATCAGCAGCGCCACAGACACCGAAGGTGAGAAGATAGGGTCACATGGTCACATTTGTCTGCTGTCAGTGCGTTGTTCTGGGCTGTGTGTAGCACCTACAGCTCTGCATATCCCTCTGAAGGATCCTAAAGTTAAAAATTAGCAGCTCTCAGTCTGATGTTAACAGTTTATACAAAATATTTTAATGTGAATTGCGTCATTTACCAATTAATTCCATGTTTTTGCACACACACATAAAAATTATTAAAAAACTATATAAAAATTAAAAAAACTATCAAATTAAATTATTTAACACAAATATATAACACATATAATAAATAAACAAAAAAATAGGATTCTATAAAATTAAGAAATTCTATAAAAATAAATAAAAAAATTATGAAAATTATTATGCTGTTTATCTCTCGCTGCAGAGACCCCTAATGATCTCTCCTTGTGTTATGATGCCTGGTTGAATCTGCTACAAAACCCTGGTCATCTGAATAATGAGAAAATATAGCACCTATAGCTCTGCATAAAATATATTATCTCCCAAAGATATAAATGAACAGCTTATGTTTATTTTTAACAGTCTGAGTAACATTTGAACATTAATTCATCATTTAGAAAACTAATTCCATAAGATTTAAAGTGTACATTTTTATTAAAAAAAATTATATATATAGATATATATATATACACATTTTTTAATAAAAATGTACACTTTAAATCTTATGGAATTAGTTTTCTAAATATATATATATATATATATAAAAATGTAATAGTGAAAATTGTAAAATGAATTTTTTAAGAGCCCATATTATGCCCTTTTACAAAGTCTTGATTTTGTTTTTGGGGTCTACTATATAGCCTGGCGTCATCATACTCAATTCTAGTCAGAATATGAGTCTGATACTGCTCCGTTGGGCTGTGATTATGGGGCGTGTTTCAACCGAACCAGGAAAGACCTCAATTGGCCTACAACCAATTATAGCAACGGAGCGACGCATAACATCAAATGTCAACAGAACTCAACTGCACTGTGTTGTCCGTGGGTTGTTTTCCTTGTCCGCGGGTTGAAGCGACCCCAATTATGTGATATACAGACCCAGGAATGCGAATTTTAGCAGGCAGCCCTGCCAAAATAACACATATTTTACCCCCCAAATGCCATTTTTTTTCCAGAGAACCCCCCCAGGAAAGCTATTGGGCTTGTTTTTGGATAGTTTTGAGTAGCAATTGGGCGGGTTTTGTTGTAAAAACTTGGCAACCCTGTCTGCACACACGCTGGAATAAGTAACGTTAGAAGAAAAAGATGAATGTAAATGATCTTTGCCGGTGTTGTAAAAAAATAATTTAAGGATACACAGAGTACTTACACTCTAAAAAAAAAGGTTCTATATGGCACTAAAAATGGTTCTTGGCTCGTAATCATAGGGGAACCTTTTTTAGTGCTCCGTTTAGGATTAGAACAAATTCAACCCAAGCACCTTTGATGACGTGGACGATTACGTTACTGTTTATCATCTGTCCATCATCGTCTAAAGCCCGCCCTGACAATTTCATTGGTCCGAACAGTTTCTGTTCGGGCATAATTACTCCTCTACGGATCAAGTCCAGACCGAACTCCCCAAGCTCAAATGTTGTGGGCGGGGCTAAGTTCGGCTGGCATCCAGGCTAACTAGAATAGGTTTTCATACTTAAATATTCACAAAACACCTTATTTTTCCACATATTTGACATTGTTGCACCTCTCTTCCCAGTTTGTTAGTAATGCTCTGTTTAGTTCCTGTCTCTATGAAGCCCCTCCTTCCGAAAAGCTCAATGTCCTCTGATTGGTCGGCTGGACCAGTGTGTTGTGATCGGTCAACCATTTTGAGTGTGTTTAATAAATTTCACGCCCCTTACCATAACCGCATTAACATTAAAACAATAACGGGACTCAACAAGGCCTCATCCCCTTTTTTTCTGTATGCCAGGCCGGAATTATTTAAATGAGGGATATTGTGATGAGTACATTCCCAGAAGAAAACTCAAGACTACCATTGAGGCGTTTCAGGAAGTTCAGAAAAAGTGCTTGCTGATATAGCAAATAACTCCCTTTAGAGTGGACTTTTTATCTTTGCAGACCTTTTTCATGCTCACAGCAACATTACACACTTAAAAATGTCAAAAAAGCATAATAGATCCTCTTTAAATGATGAAACATTGCTATTGCTACAGTTCTTTGCCACCCACTACATAAACTGCTATTGATCTCTTCTTTTTATATTGTAGAGGTCCACACGATGCTGGACGCCCTCCTTCCCCCGAACACCTACTTTCGTTTGAACCCTTACATGAGTGAGGATGTCCCATTGGATGAGAACAGGCAGGACAGGCTGGACTTTCTGCTGGCTGAGGGTCGCAGCTACCTGGAGCGTAACGAGAATAAGTTAAGGAAAGTGGCTAGTGTTCTCACTCAAGAAAAGGGCGTCGTTCAGAAGCTAGCCGAATGGGCACAACTTAAAGCTGACATGTATGATGGATTTCCTTTTCGCTCCAAACTCTGAAACTCAAACTCTGAAACTCATACTCTAAACCAAACTAGCACAACCACTGACCTTTTCCATTGTTGATTTAATGTATAACAATGAAGACTGTGCATTGCAACGGAATAAAGTGTTACGTTGCCATATCATTTAAAACAGGGAATCATGTCTGTTGCCTCATATCGAGCACATAAGATGATTGAATAGGTTCATTAGGTCTGATTTTAAGGCTTTGTAGTTAGTGTAAGGATAGTTATCGTCTCTATTGTGGGTCATGTTTAAAACAAAGACCCTTGCACGCATGAAATGTTAGCGGCAACACTGACTAGCTATTACTTGCATTTCCTGCTTGTTGTTTGTTGGGATGTACTAATTTGATGCATTAATTTGCAAAATAGGATACAATTGCTGTTGTTAAGTGTCTCTCCTCAAGAAAATCTTTAGTTGTTTTTTTCTGCACAATAATGCAGGTTGAATTGACTGAACTAACAGTACTGTAGTTAGCATGAGGTGAGCTGCTAGATGCACTCAAGTGTGAGAAAATAATTTTCAACTAAACTTTTTCGTTTTTTATTCAACGTGAAATGTTCATTATGATCAACCTTTATGTCAGACCACAAAAGGAACCAACAGCACTGTCTATTTTTTAAAAAGTTTGCACAGAATGTTTTGAAAGCACTCATTGCAGTTGTATTATTGCTGAAGATGGCTCTTAATCTTACATTGTTTATTGTGGAAATATTAATGAAATGATCATTGATTTATTGTACTATGTTTGAATGCCTCCGCTGCTTTTCAGTATACGTTTTTATTTGCTTCTGTGTGCACTTGGCAGGAAAATATTTTACATAATTTATTGGTTTTGTTCAGAGTGTATAATATGTAAAATATCATTAATCCTTGAATGTGTTTAGTAAAATGATGACAGTGTTGTAGATTCAATTTGAACAGCTTGATTCAGAAACACAACTTTCCTAATAACACCTGTAACTGTATTACCTCATGGTTATGAAGAGAAATAAAGGTTTTTAAACCTTAATTTAATTCAATTTCAGTTTTTCCTCACTCATACACTACACTATACTATATTACTATATTTGGGACACCTGTCTTTACATGCACATGAATTTTAATGGCATCCTACTCTTAATCCGTAGTGTTTAATATGGAGTTGCCTATCCTTTGCAGCTATAACAGCTTCAACTCTTTTCAGAAGGCTTTCCACAAGGTTTAGGAGTATGTTTATGCGAATTTTTGACCATTCTTCTAGAAGCTCATTTGTGAGGTCAGGAACTGATGTTGGACGAGAAGGCCTGGCTCGCAGTCTCCGCTCTAATTCATCCCAAAGGTGTTCTATCATGTTGAGCTCAGGACACACCAGTTCCTCCACACCAAATTCGCTCATCCATGTCTTTATGGACCTTGCTTTGTGCACTGGTGCGGGCCAGGAAGGGGCCATCCCCAAACTGTTCCCACAAAAATGGGAGCATGAAATTGTCCAAAATGTCTTGGTATGCTGAAGCATTAAGAGTTCCTTTCACTGGAACTAAGGGGCCAAGCCCAACCCCTGAAAAACAACCCCACACCATATTCCCCCATCCACCAAACTTTACACGTGGCACAATGCAGTCAGGCAAGTACCGTTCTCCTGGCAATCGCCAAACCCAGACTCATCCATCGGATTGCCAGACAGAGCAGCGTGATTCGTCACTTCAGAGAACACTTCTCCACTGCTCTAGAGTCCATCGGCGGTGTGCTTTACACCACTGCATCCGACGCTTTGCATTGCACTTGGTGATGTAAGGCTTGGATGCAGCTGCCGGGCCATGGAAGCCCATTCCATGAAGCTCTCTACACTGTTCTTGAGCTAATCGGAAGGCCACAAAAAGTTTGGAGGTCTGTAGCTATTGACTCTGCAGAAAATTGGCGACTTCTGCGCACTGTGCGCCTCTGCATGCGCTGACCCCGCTCTGTGTTTTTACGTGGCCTACCACTTTGTGGCTGAGTTGCTGTTGTTCCCAATTGCTTCCACTTTGTTATTATACCACTAACAGTTGACCGTGGGATATTTAGTAGTGAGGAAATTTCAAGAATTGACTTATTGCACAGATGGCAACCTATCACGGTGCCACGCTTGAATTCACTGAGCTCCTGAGAGCGACCTATTCTTTCACAAATGTTTGTGGAAGCGTCTGCATGCCAAGGTGCTTGATTGTATACACCTGTGGCCATGGAAGTGATTGGAACACCTGAATTCAATGATTTGGAGGGGTGTCCCAATACTTTTGGCAATATAGTTTATGTTGAAGTATATAAATCGTTGTTTGATTGTCTTTTCACTTTATGAACTATTTTTTATTACATGTACTTGAGCTAACAGTTATGTAAATCTAAACCACATGCACCTTATTTCATTTGTAATTAATCTGGCAGTATTTAATTGCTTTTTCCAATTGCAAAATTGATTTCTGTTTGTCTGTTGTTCCACACTGTTGGCACAGCTGGTAGAAATATAAACATTATAGGCTGATGAGCCTCTGTAAATTAGCCATCTTTATACAATAGAGGTCAGAGAGGTTGGTCATTTTCTCATCAGACCTTTGAGTTATGTAACCTAACCTGAAGTGAGGAATGTGTCTTATCCATGGAAACGTTCAATGATGTGTCAAATCCCACAGGTGAGTGCGAGGAGAGACTATATTTGATGGAAATATGCTCAAATCCGCATTTCAGTGCTACTGGGAGCTGCCGTGTACATGTGAGACAGCGGACTGCACTGGAAATGCCTGCTTTATTTAACAGATTCTAATCTGTATTGCATCCGGTCCAGTTTTGTTACTGTTACGCAGTCACTGCAGTTTTCTTTGTAATCCATAAACACAGATGCTACAGCTGACAAGGTCAATGGTTATTACTTCCATCGATCGAGGAGCTTTACACTCTAAGAGCAGATAGGACCATGTCTGATTCAACTCTTGCATCACCTCCTCCCAGAATCTTCTCAGACAGGTAATGGAAGACCAGACTAGAGCATTCTGACACCTTCTGCATCAAGTGTAACTTAGATGTCGCTAAAATTATTTCAATTATATACTCAACTGGAAAAATATTATTTCTCTTGCACAAAATAGTACTGAATGTTTTCTCATATACTTGGCAAATTCATATATGTAAGTGTGATTATGGTATTTCATTCCCTTATATGTAATCTAGAACTGTTCCCTAGCAACCATTTCTTCACCTCTGAAGATCCTGAACTGAAAATGTTGGACTTCAAGCTCTCATTTCTGTTCTCTACTGTAAGGTTTATGATATTTTCAGAGACTACTAAGAAGCGAACATGGTTGTATCAGCACAAAGAATCACACTCATGCACTTTTACACCTGTGGTATGGAAGTGATTTATACAAGTGTCAGAACCGTTACTTTATTTTTAAATTATGTCATTTAAATTGATTACACACACACACACACACACACACACACACACACACACATATATATATATAAATACAGTCTAGCTTATAATTAATACTTAATACATTCTTAATACTGTGTCTTGTTACCTGGATGATCCACAACTGGTCTTTTGCTTTGTGATGGTTGTTCATGAGTCCCTTGTTTGTCCTGAGCCGATAAACTGCCCAACGTTCTTCCGAAAAATCCTTCAGGTCCTGCAAATTCTTCAGTCTTCCAGCATCTTTTGCCTATTTGAACCCCTTTCCAGCAGTGACTGTATGATTTTGAGATCCATATTTTCACACTAAGGACAATTCAAAAAGGTTCCAACATTCACTGATGCGCCAGAAGGAAACGTGATACATTAAGAGCTGGGGGTGAACATTTTTGAACAGGATGAAGACTGAATTTTTTTTTCATTTAGTACTGCCCTTTGGAAGCAACGGAAGATACATGTTTCCCGGAAGACAAATTAAGTACAATTTACCTTGAACTTAAAATTCAAAAAGTTTTCGCTCTCAGCCTCTCAAAAATTCCCTTGCTGGAAAAAGAACAGACTGTATAAGCAACTACCGGTTGGTTCTGGGACATACTGTATGAATCATTTCTAGATGATATACGTTTTCAAGGCCATCTGCAAACCAATTTAGGAAGTAGGATGTATAAACAAAGCCAGTCTGCGTTACCTCAGAGAGACGTGAGCTACGATTGTATTGAGAGTGCACTTTAGGTAGCCTATCAGTACAGACTTTCTTGTTTAAAAATACTTTCTTGTTTAAAATTTTGGTTAGACTTTAGTTTCCATGTCCTTTATTTTCACACCCACTACATGCTAGACTATGTTTGTTATTCTTTGGTTCAGTAAACATACTACTTCCATATCCTTTTTATACTTATGTCACTATTTGTCATCTGCTGTGTTTTGTAGACCTTAATATTCCTTGTTTGCTGATATTACAAATGTACCATGACATTCAGGACTCTTGAAAACAATAATGGTTCAGTGGGACGACTAACATACTCATTTTCACTTTCATTGCCAAACCACTGAGCTTTCATAAATCATGTCCTGCATTGAGGGGAAAAAACAACACAAAGCAACTCTATCCATCTGCACAAAAACACAAGGTTAAATACGGCTTTGACAAAGTAATTTAGATAATTGTGTAGACTGAAAATTGTAGATTTGAGTTGAATTGGTTGTTTTCCATGACTGTACTTTTACTGAAATGGAAAAGAAAACTGTTATTTACACACACACACACACACATATACACACACACACACACACACACACACACACACACACACACACACACACACACACACACACACACACACACACACGTCTGGTTTACTATCTTTGTGGGGACTCTCCATAGGCGTAATGTGTTTCATACTGTACAAACTGTATATTATATCCCTTTACACTAACCCTACCCCTATGCCCATCACACAAAACGCTCTGTATTTTTACGTTTTCAAAAAAACATAATTTAGTCTGGTTTATAAGCTGTTTTTATTTTTATTTTTTTAGATATTGCCATCATTGTGGAGACTTGCCTTGCCTTGACTTGACTCTCCATAGGCGTAATGGTTTTTATAGGCTACTGTACAAACTGTATATACTATCCCCTTACACTAACCCTACCCCTTAAACCTACCCGTGTGTGTGTGTGCGTGTGTGTGCGTGTGCGTGCGCGTGCGTGCGAATTTGTTTGTGGAGCCTTTACTGTAAGTTACATTTTTATCAATTCAATCTGTCATTATTAATACAAGTATATGCGTTTCTTTCATAAACAAACACACTTTTGAACCATAATTATTTTTACGTTAAGAATACACAGAGGGTGTTCTCGGTAGTGTCTAGTAGTGGTGTCTGTATCTGTGTGTGTGTGTGTCCTGCGCCGGTCTGCTTGAAGCTCCTCAGCCGGTGATTAGTCTCTCTCGTGTCGCTGCAGCTGCGCCTGCACTGAGCGTGCGCGTGACGGCGCTGCGCGTTTGACAGCAGCAGGAGCGCTCGAGGAGAAAGACGAGCTGCGGTGCGCGCCCACTACACAACACACCAAACGTACATCAATCTCATGACACCGGACGGGTCGAGGATTCATCGCTTCAGTCGGTGAGTTTTACGTTTCATTATCTTGAACGCAGCTTTATTCTCTCAGAGTGTGTGGCGAGACGTTTTCTGTAAGGAGAATGCGCAGTAGGTGCAGTATTTGAGTCGATGAGGAGCATCCAGTCGTGCTTCTCCCATGGCAACCGATGATGATGCGGATTTTCACGGCAATATGGCAGGGCTCACAAAGGATGCGTTTCTTTGAAATACCACGAAACCTGCCCGTTTAATTTGAACGGCGTTTAAAATGAAGCTTTCATTGTGTGTCGTGTTGAATTGACACGATAAACGGCCCATTATTAAATCCATGTTTCATTGAAATCTTGCTCGGTCACCAGCAGGTGTTCCCGTCATTCTCCGGCTTCACCCTCAATATTTGTTCATAATGGCGCATTTCTAAAATGTAAATATTTGAATTAGGTATTTATTCATTTTCATTTGAGAACTAGATGGACCTGCTGACTGTCATTGCATTAAAACCGTTTACAGCCATATAGGATTCCCCACAAAAGACAACGGGAACAAGGCTCTTTCATTATTGCTTTTTTCTTTCATGTCTTTGTTGCTTTTAAAAAAATAATTCCAGGTCTTTTAAGCGTGTATATGCATTTTCCATCAATATGGTGCAAATGGGGCCTAAACTCTTTGAAAATGAAAAAGATATTAAAAAAATATATATTGTAGAATAGAGGTATGTATGATTAACCTTCAGGAAATCAAACTAAATATTATTTAAGCAATTTTTCTATTCCTTTTCTATAGGCTTTGTAACTTTTGCAATTAAAAAATATAAACATTTAATTGGCAAAATGTTTAAAAATAAACAAATAAACAAACAAACTATTGCTGTAACATTTACCTATGTGGAACAAATGTTGGTTCTTAGCTGATGTGGTTCAGATAACATAATATTATCTCTTTCATTGTATTAACTCAACATTTTAAGGCAACCTAATTTTTTTAATTAAACCAACAATATATATATATATATATTTTTTTTTTTTTTTTTTTTTTTTACAGGGAATTCAATAAAAAATATTATTTGATCTTACAAAGACGTGGGTTTCCGGGTTGAATCGAATGGTTGAGCATTATGAGAAAATTAAATAAGAATATTTGCTTTGCTATCCCATCATGCTTAATAATGCTCCAATATCAGTCACTATAGGCATGAAGAAAGACCAAAATATCGAAAACCCACAAAGGGACAATGCAAAAAGCTACACTTGTTCTTTTCTGTCAAGTGAGGAAACACAGGCCAACTGCAATGTTCAGTGTTTTTAATGGGCCTCAGGTGTAAATTAATACGCATCATTATGCTAAACGTGCCAGAATGTAATCTGTTTATGAGGTTACAGGCTGTTGTATGACAAACATGATTTAATCAGGATTGGTGATAAGATTTAGAGGTATATTTTTAAATGACTCTTCAGGACATTGTCTATAGCCTTGTTTTTTGCAGTTATTGCTTTTGACGTTCACACTTCAGGTCACCGCTTCGAAAAGCTCTTCATTGTTTGTGCTTAAAGGGTTAATTCACCCAAAAATAAAAATTCTGTCATCATTTACTCACTGTATGAATTTCTGCTGAACACAAAAGAAGATGTTTTGAAGAATATAACCAAACAGTTGATGAGCACCATTGATTTCCATAGTATTTTTTTCCTACTTTGGAAGTCAATGGGGTCCCATCAACATTTATACAGGTTTGGAACAACTTGAGGGTGAGTAAATGATTACAGAATTTTCATTTTTGGGTAAACTATCCCTTTAAGTCACTGTTATGCTGCAATGTATTGCCAAAAGTATTGGGACACCCCTCCAAATCATTAAATTCAGGTGTTCCAATCACTTCCATGGCCACAGGTGTATACAATCAAGCACCTAGGCATGCAGACGCTTCTACAAACATTTGTGAAAGAATGGGTCGCTCTCAGGAGCTCAGTGAATTCAAGCGTGGTACCGTGATCGGTTGCCACCTGTGCAATAAGTCCATTTGTGAAATTGTGAAAGCAATTGGGAACAACAGAAACTCAGCCACAAAGTGGTAGGCCACGTAAAATCACAAAGTGGGGTCAGCACATGCCGAGGCGCACAGTGCCTCTAGTGCCAGAGTCAATAACTACAGACCTCCAAACTTCGTGTGGCTTTCAGATTAGCTCAAGAACAGTGTGTAGAGAGCTTCATGAAGTAGTGGTGTAAAGCATGTCACCACTGGACTCTAGAGCAGTGGAGACGTGTTCTCTGAAGTGACGAATCACGCTTTTCTGTCTGGCAATCCGATGGATGAGTATGGGTTTGGGGTTGCCAGGAGAACGGTACTTGCCTGACTGCTTTGTGCCAAGTATAAAGTTTGGTGGAGGGGGTATTATTGGGCTTGGTCCCTTATTTCCAGTGAAAGGAGCTTTTTTATACAATTTCATGCTCCCAACTTTGTGGGAACAGTTTAGGAATGGCCCCTTCCTTTTCCAACATGACTGCTCACCAGAGCACAAAGCAAGGTCCATAAAGACTTGAATGAGCAAGTTTAGTGTGGAGTAACTTTACTGGCCCGTGTGTGTGTATGGTCCTGACCTCAACCCGATAGAACACCTTTGGGATGAATTAGAGTGGAGACTGCGAGCCAGGCCTTCTCGTCCAACATCAGTGCCTGACCTCACAAATGTGCTTCTAGAAGAATGGTCAAAAATTCCCATAAACACACTCCTAAACCTCGTGGAAAGCCTTCCCAGAAGAGTTGAAGCTGTTATAGCTGCAAAGGGGGGGGCAACTCCATATTAGGATTATGAATGGGATGTCATTAAATTTCATGTGCATGTAAAGGCAGGCGTACCAAAACTTTTGGCAATATAGTGTATTTCATTTTGACGTTTACACTGTCGTTTGGTAGGATAATTTATCGTATGGATGTTTATTGCTCTGCACTAATTCATTGCCATTTATCTTGGATTTTAAATGCTCTGATGGCTTCATAGATGACCTGCAGGCGGTCTAACATCGACACAACTGAATGATGATTAATGAATGCGACAATATGGGACTTTCATGTCCCTGGCAATGGGATATTACTATGCACGTGTGCATAACAGCTGTTACTTTGTGTAGTCCCTTAGTGAGATGAGAATAGTTTCCCATTTAGCTTTTCATTGCAATTTTTAATTAGCATTTGTATAGGGCTGTAACGACAGAAATGAGTCTGTGTGAGAGCGAATGCCCGTGTAATGCAGTTGAGAGAGATATCAGAGCTGAAGACAGGAACAGAAAGCCATTTGTGGAGCAGTCAACAGGCTCTTTATGTTTTGGGGTGTAAATATTATATTATTTTGAAGTTGAATTTGATTTATAATTCTTAACTAGCTCTGAATTTCTCAGTATGGCGTGATTCGATACAATTCATTATAATTTACACACATTTTGTCGTTGCTCCATGAAATCCATCTATAGGAAATCTAGATAGGAGATAGGAAATCTGAATTTAGTGGATTTTTGAAGGTCAAGAATTGTATTTTAAATAGAAAATTCTATGTCGCTGTTTATCAAAATTATGCCCCGTCCTTGAAATTGTATTATGCACAGAGTCCAGGTGGAGCCACATCAAACGCTTTTTCAGGGGGGTTCTTGGATGGAAATAAATAGCATTGCTAATGAAGCACAACAAGCACCAGGTACGTGCCACCAAGCCAGCTGTGCTTCATCATGGACCTTTGCCTTCTCATGCACTATTTTACCATCTGGAATGGAATGACTGGACAATAATGCAAGGAGAGGATTACAGGGAAGGAAATGCATAGCTTTTGCTGTGGTTTTGGAGTGTTTGTTTGTGACTCACTAAGTTCAGATGCTGAATATTTACATAGACACATTGCACCAGCTGACATTGGCATGGCAGCCTAGACATTTGCATGCTCGTAATTGCTCTGCAAATATGCCACATGTACCTTGTGTCCTGATTTTAATGCATCGTAGATTCTGAGCCTGATTGAAGCGCAATGAACTTAGTGTAATTCTAGCTTACTTGCTAGGTGTGGTAGATTAGTGAACAATAGTCTTTGTGACATGGTATTGCCAGTGGAAATATAACAGGTGTTTTGATATTGGTATCGTACTTTTTCCTCTATTTTCTTTCAGATCAGACTTGCATAATATAGCATATCATCGGGATTACAGATTTATTAAGTATGGACACATGTAACATCTCTGTTCACATGCCTGTCTTTACGTGTTATCTTAAAAAAAAACCATAAGCTGACTTTGAACTATATTTGCTTCCTCGTGGTTGATTAACGATTAGTGGAGATTAAGGTCAAACAAGTCCGAAGATGGACAACATGTGATTGTGCTGGTGATTTGTGTTTTTAAGATGCAGTTGCATTAGTGAAATTTTGCGGTTTCACCAAGCTGAGACTGACACAGACGTGAAGAAATGGTTGAATAAAGTCATTCTTTTTGTTTGTTTTTGCGCACAAAAAGTATTCTCGTCGCTTCATAAAATTAAGGTTGAACCAATGGCGTCACATGGACTATTTTAACGATGTCTTTACTACCTTTCTGGACCTTGAAAGTGTTAATTAAGTTGCTCTCTATGGAGCTGTCTATCGTAATTTGTGTTCCGAACATGAACGAAGGTCTTACAGGTTTGGAACGACATGAGGGTGAATAATTCACCCTTTGCCGCAAGTTTGATTGACAGGCGATCTGACCAATCACATCGCCGAATCTGCCGTTTTGTCCGACAAAGCAGTCAGGAGAGTTAGTAGATTAACGTCGGTGGACTTGAACTTGGAAAAACGGTGTGTATTTATTTTGTGCTTATCAATGAACTACAAGGAAGAGATAATCAGTTCACGAGCAGCTTTAACTGAGGCGCTAGAGCGATCACGACACATTAAAGAGCCACAAAACGGTATTTATTGTTTAAATTTCTTTAAAAAAAAATGACAATTTCAAAGTTTAGGCTTTGTTTCATATCAAAAGTAACTTGCTCTGTCCTGTCTGTCGGCGTGTTGTCAGTGTCTTCTTTGCTCCGCGATGTATTTTCTCTACATGAGAACATGTGTGTGGTATGAGACAGCCATGGCTTGTCGGACATAGCAACAGTAACTAAAGGGGGCGGGTCTTTGCGAAAGGTCAATTAAAGGGATAGTTCACCTAAAAATGAAAATTAGCCTATAATTTACTCACCCTCAAGTCATCCTAGGTGTATATGACATTCTTCTTTCAGACGAATAAAATCTGAGATATATTACAAAAGCCCAGGCTAATCCAAGCATTAGAATTGGATTAATGATTAATTGAAGTCCATAAAAAGTGCATCTGCCCATCAAATAACGTGCTCCACACGGCTCCGGGGTGTTAATAAAGGCCTTCTGAAGTGAATTGATGCGTTTGTGTAAGAAAAATATCCATATTTAAAACTTTATCAAGTAAACTTTCGGCCGACCGCCTTCCCTGATCAATTTATGGAAACATTTTTGAAAGTTCCCCTGCCGATCGAAAGACTAACGCGACCAGGTAGGCTCGTCACGATGTCACGTACGCATCTTGAGTTTCACTTTCAACATTCAACACTTTTCCACAGAAGGCGGTCGGCCGAAAGTTTACTTGATAAAGTTTTAAATATGGATATTTTTCTTACACAAACGCGTGGATTCGCTTCAGAAGGCCTTTATTAACACGCCGGAGCCGCGTGGAGCACGTTATTTGATGGACAGATGCATTTTTTATGGACTTCAAAAACAAAGCAACTATGAATCAAATTCTAATGCTTGGATTAGCCTGGACTTTTGTAATATAATTCTGATTGTATTCGTCTGAAAGAAGAATGTCATATACACCTAGGATGACTTGAGGGCGAGTAAATTATGGGCTAATTTTCATTTTTGGGTGAACTATCCCTTTAATGACAGAATTTTCATTTTGGGGTGAACTAACCCTTTAAATAGTGTAGGTCAAGCTTTCGGTTGGTCCAAGCAGCAAATCTTTGTGAACAACTTGAATCTGTTGCAAAATCTGAGTTGGGAAATCTTTTGCCTTCACATGTAATTCCTGATTACGTGGATTCCTAGCCTGGATGCCAGCCGAACGTATAGCCCCGCCCTCAACATTTGAGGTCGGAAAGTTCGGTCTGGACTTGATCCGTTGTGGAGCAACTATACTTGAACCAGAGCTGTTCGGACCAATCAAACTGTCAGGGCGGGCTTTATACGATGATGGACAGATGATCAACAGTAACGTAACCATCCACGTCACCAAAGAGCGCTTGGGTTGAATTCGTTCTAATCCTAAACGGAGAATGGATGTTCGTATATGCATTCACCTTTACTATTTCTCTCAGAAATGATGATCGTGTTGGTAAGTACTCCGTGTATCCTTAAATTCTTTTTACAACACCGGCAAAGATCGTTTACACTCATCATCTTCTTCTTCTACTTCTTCCAGCGTGCGTGCAGTTGAGTTCTGTTGACAACTATGCGTCGCTCAACACGTCACTTACTCCGTTGCTCTGATTGGTTGTAGGCCTAGCCAAAATTGAGTGCAGAGGCATTTTCTTTCCTGGTTTGTTTGAAACACGCCCCATAATCACAATCCAATGGAGAAATTATCAGACTCATATTCTGACTAGACTCTGAGTATGACGACGTCAGGCTAGTGGATTCCTACCGGGAAAAAAAGAGGTGACATTTCTTGTAAGTTTCACAAATAATTAAAAAGAAATGACAAGTAACGCATTGAATTAAACATGACATTTTCCCTGAAAAATAACTGGTGTAGAAACAGTTTTCTCTCAGAAATTGCTAGTTTTTACAAACAATTACAGAGAAATGGCAAGTAATTGGCATTGAATTAAATGTGAAATTTTGAATCTTTGTTTCATTTACAACTTTGAAAAATCAGTGAAAGGATTGGATTTGGCTGCGAACATTTTGCAGAAAATTGGTGAATACACAACTATTGATGGGACCCTGTCAGAGTATGAATATTATTGATTAAATATGTTTTCTAGAAGCAATAATTATTGGATTCTGATGGGTTGTGACTGATTTTGCTCCTTCAGAATTGTTGGTCTAACTGAAAGAAGCTGTGATCAGCAATATTACATGACAGACTGCTTATACAGTGACTCGTTTCTCTTAGCAGAAGTGATTTATTCCATGTGCTGTATGATAAATGTGTTATTTTAGTCAATGCAAAAGTTGAAGGCTTCTAATTGAATCACTTTATAAAGCACTGTAATTTGGGTGATGAAATTTGCAAGTAATATGTGCCATGCGTTTGCCTCCTATATGGAGTACTTATATGTTGTGCTGATTAATATATAAGCTCTTTCAGCTCCATCTGTCTGGCATGATTTATGACGTATGAGCTGAGAAAAATGCAGCACTGCAAAAATGCATTGGATAAATGTTTACATTTGACCTATATTTATGTATATGTACTTAGCTATACTATGCTGTATAAGGTTAAATGGTACATTTTGTCTTTTATTCAGTTACAACTGTCATCTCATCTCATGAATTTAATTTGAGGGGCCTGAAAGCGCGAACATTTGAAAACGTGTTTTAATTGCATACCGTTATGTAAACTACAAAAATGTGAATTTGTGAAAGCGGTCATGTACATGCGTATTACACGTCCAGTCTTTTTGCACGTATGTTTCTTTATAAAATGTGACAGCGGCAATTACTGGCCTGGCATGAATAATACAGCGTTTTTAGTCATTTTCGCAGATTCATCGGAACGAGGATCGTTTTGACATCTGTACGTGAACAATGCAAATGAAAAAGTTTCTGTTTTTTAGTACATGGTTGTCGTGTAAACGTACCCTTAGTTCATTTGTCCTCTTTCAATCCATTGACTTCAACACTAACCACAAATACAAGCTCTTGCAGAGGAGGAAATATGCTCCGTTTGAGGTTTGCTACAGAGTTCAAATCTAGGACTGTTTATGGGAAAGGAATGTTATCTTTTATGTTTAACCATTATGGAAGCCGATATGGAGGACACAGTGAGTTCAACCTAAGTGCGTTATTGGATAAAAAGGCATATCTGCTTATAAATGCAATGAATTGCTTAAAAAATGCTACCAGATGAATTGTACAACAATATCCCTAGCAAGTAACAATTTCCCCACTTATATCATGAGGACTGATGTGCTCTCTGCCCCACAATGCACTGCTTTCTCAGTCCAGTGATTGGATGAGGCATTATTCTCTGTGCCTGGCTATGTACTGAAACCCTGATAATGTCATCTGCTAATTCAGTGATTGAAAGCAGAAGCTGGTCATTTTTCAGGACGAGGTTAGCACCCTGTCCTCTCATACACCAAGAGAGTGTCTCTTTACATAACATAGTTATTGGAAAAAACGATTGAATTGTGGAACATTTTATCCTGGGATGGTTTTCAGGTCCATTTATGACGAAGTGCGTTTTATATTCTGGTGTTTCATACGCTCTCACCCATGCTAAAGAAGAAAATGATCATTTATGATCACTTCCTCTTATTTTCCCACGGGTCTCAGTGTCTGTGTCGGTAATTAAATGATGCCTCGGTAACATAATTCATCATAACTGTTCAAGATGTAATTCTTTGGTTTTGTAGTAATCATTAGGAGTGGGAATCTGAGTAGAGCAATAAAATATAATGGTGATATCACCACATGATAATATTATGATTCTTTATTTTTGTGTGTGTGTGTGTGTGTGCACTGTAAAAATTATATTATCAATAAGTTATGACAACATATGTTTTTACATTGCTTTAACTCATCAAAATAAGTTATACAAGATTCAACTCATTATTTGAAGTCAGCTTAAAGTTACAATGACTTAAACATCCAAGTTAGTTGTACTTAAAAAATGTTTACAGCAACTTTTTTTTACAGTTTGTATGTAAATGTATATGTATTTATACATTTATAATGATTTAACTAAAGATTTCAGCATATTAGAATTATTTAAAAATCATGTGACACAAGACTGAATTAATGGCTGCTGAAAGCCACAACAGGAATAAATTAATTTTTAAAATACATTAAAATAGTCATGAACTATTGATATAAATGCAATTGTATAATGTAAATTTTTGAAGTTGTCAGTAAGAAGTAAGAAACCTTTTCAGACACTGGTTCTTTGTGTTTTAGCGTCAACAGATCAGTGTCATCTCAAGAACGTGCGTTTAGTTGCAAAGCGTCTAACGTCCGACCAACCTAACCACGGAGAAATGTGAAATATTTAAATTGGCATGGAATCATTGTGCTTTAACCCTGCTGATTTATGGGTATTTGAGAGCTGTGGTCTGTGGCCTGCTTGCTGCTTTGGAGAGATGTGTGTTGATTTTATGACTTGGTGTAAATAACTCGGAGGTCATGGCGCCCACAAGCCCTGTGAAATTTCGCTCCTGTGGGACAGGTTTCTGTTCTTGTCCTCCTGGCCTCCCTCTTGAACCCTGTATCCTCCCTTTTTCCAAAACACTCTCCAAACACTCCTGTATGCTTTGATGGGGGTTTAATGTTGATCTAATGTGAGTCACAAGCATGTTGCCTTTTAAAGTTTTCCAAAAAGCCTTGGCAGCTGGTTTCTGTCTATAGCATGTCTGTGAATCACAATGGAGGTCTAAAATAATCCAACTTCCTGCTTTGAAGACCTCAAACTCCCCTGCGCACTCGAGACTCACTCCAGACAGGCTTCTGCAGACTTTAATGATGTTTTGAGCTTCATATCTGAATCCCTTGTCATCTGTGAAAAGTCATTCACATGAGCTATATCAAATTGAAGATTATTTTCTGCCAGTTATGTAAGTGCACTGCTAATAGGAGTTTTAGAAATATGGTTAGATTATGTTTAACATATTAAGTTGTTTTTGGCTTATTCGGTGGTAAAATGTTTTTAAAAAATTGCGTTTTGCCCCACTTTTATTGCAGAAAACCAAACCACCAACAATAACTAAGAACATTTAAGTAGTTTAACTTACTGGCATCATGTTTCTGATATTGTCAGATTATCAGATACTGCCTTGTTTTTTGAGGATTCAGAATTTGAGATGAATAGATTCTTAATTATTTCTGATCATGTCTACCATCATGCAAATGTGTCTCTAAAAATGAATATCTTGTACAATTTTACTTCCTTAAATCACTCTTAGACGACTTCATTTTCATGTCTGTCCTCATTCGCATTCACACCCTCTGAAACTAATACAGACACCTTAAACTGAGCTTTTTTTCACCTTTCTTTGTCTTTCTGATCCTCTTTAACTCTTAAAATAATATCAGTTTAGGGAAAGCCCGACATTTTTAGTATTAGTTTCTCCAAAAATATGTTACTGGAGTCATGTGCCTCTTTATCTTTTCTTTTAAAAATGAAACAAACGTGTGTCAGTTACATTGTTCAAGTTTAGTAAGATTACAGGGAAACGAATGGGCGGGTTAAATATTTGAAAAGATTTCATTTAGCTTTTTCAAACCTATATAAATAGAACAAATTAAATAAAGCTTGTTTGTTTATTTCTAATTAATAAAGAGTTAATTGAGCCTAACAGAAGTTTGTGTAAACTGAACGCCTTTTTGTTTTATGTCCCACAAATGAATTGCAGTTTATAGTGTATAAATAATGTCAGTTCCATGCGTACATTGTGTTTTATGAGCTCCCTGATACTTCCACTGAATTCAGATTGACAGGGTCTGGCGGGTGTTCAGTCTGAAGAACAGAATGAACATATGAATAGAGCGGTGAAAGACTGGAGACTTGCTGGGAGAAAGAGAGGCTTGAATTGTCTGAACTCACCGCTGTGCAGGCGATCAATGCAGTATAGTTATATTGAATAACAGTGTCACTCCTGACATATGATTTATGAGGTATAAATATCGAAAACACTCAGGCATGTGGGCCCTCCTACGTACAGTATGACTAACTTTTTCACTTGACTCCAGACTGTAACATCTCTTCGGCTTTTATGCTTTTGTTCTGACAGTGTGGTTAATAGGGCTCAAATGTGTTTTTGAGCAACTTTTGAAGCATACAAACCTTTATGAATCCTTCTAAAGTTTATTTGGTAACTCACGGACCACCTAAAGGGTCATGGTGGTGGGAAAAAAAATATGAGATGAAAGGAAATATAAGAAGTGAATGGTTTTGAGTTTTCTCACAAAATGTTTTGTTTCACCAAGAAATGTTGCGTTCTCTCAAAATGTTTTGCGTTCCCTTGAGAAATGTAGCGTTCTCTCACAAAATGTTTTGCGTTTCCCCAAGAAACTTTGCGTTCTCTTACAAAATGTTTTGCGTTTCACCAAGAAATGTTGCGTTCTCTCAAAATGTTTTGCGTTCCCCTGAGAAATGTAGTGTTCTCTCACAAAATGTTTTGCGTTTCCCCAAGAAACTTTGCATTCTCTTACAAAATGTTTTGCGTTTCACCAAGAAATGTTGCGTTCTCTCAAAATGTTTTGCATTCCCCTGAGAAATGTAGCGTTCTCTCACAAAATATTTTGCGTTTCCCCAAGAAACTTTGCGTTCTCTTACAAAATGTTTTGCGTTTCACCAAGAAATGTTGCGTTCTCTCAAAATGTTTTGCGTTCCCCTGAGAAATGTAGCGTTCTCTCACAAAATGTTTTGCGTTTCCCCAAGAAACTTTGCATTCTCTTACAAAATGTTTTGTGTTTCACCAAGAAATGTTGCGTTCTCTCAAAATTTGTGCGTTCCCTTGAGAAATGTAGCGTTCTCTCACAAAATGTTTTGCGTTTCCCCAAGAAACTTTGCGTTCTCTTACAAAATGTTTTGCGTTTCACCAAGAAATGTTGCGTTCTCTTAAAATGTTTTGCGTTCCCCTGAGAAATTTAGCGTTCTCTCACAAAATGTTTTGCGTTTCCCCAAGAAATGTAGCATTCTCTTGCAAAATGTTTTGAGTTCCCCCGAGAAATTTAGCATTCTCTCACAAAATGTTTTGCATTTCCCCAAGAAATTTTGCGTTCTCTTACAAAATGTTTTGCGTTTCACCAAGAAATGTTGCGTTCTCTCAAAATGTTTTGCGTTCCCCTGAGAAATGTAGCGTTCTCTCACAAAATGTTTTGCGTTTCCCCAAGAAATTTAGCGTTCTCACACAAAATGTTTTGCGTTTCACCAAGAAATTTAGCATTCTCTTGCAAAATGTTTCGCGTTCCTCTGAGAAATTTTGCGTTCTCTCACAAAATGTTTTGCGTTTCCCCAAGAAACTTTGCATTCTCTCACAATATTGTTTTGCGTTTCCCCAAGAAACTTTGCGTTCTCTTACAAAATGTTTTGCGTTTCACCAAGAAATGTTGCGTTCTCTTAAAATGTTTTGTGTCCCTCTGAGAAATTTAGCGTTCTCTCACAAAATGTTTTGCGTTCCCCTGAGAAATTTAGCGTTTTCTCACAAAATGTTTTGCGTTCCCCTGAGAAATTTAGAGTTCTCTCACAAAATGTTTTGCGTTCCCCTGAGAAATTTAGAGTTCTCTCACAAAATGTTTTGCGTTCCCCTGAGAAATTTTGCGTTCACTCACAAAATGTTTTGCGTTCCCCTGAGAAATTTAGCGTTCTCTCACAAAATGTTTTGCGTTTCACCAAGAAATTTTGCATTCTCTTGCAAAATGTTTTGCGTTCCTCTGAGAAATTTAGCGTTCTCTCACAAAATGTTTTGCGAAATGACATTATTGGTGGACACGAACTGCGATCACATGACTCTAATGACGCGATGGAAGACGAAGGTATGACACAGTGGGGTAATGTGGGGTAATGCGGAGGTTTCATGTCTTTTAAGCCTTTGGGGCGAAGACACTGTACAGTGTAATCATTTCGTCGGCATCCATTGCATTTAGCGCCGTTTTACTTCCTTTTCCGGGTCAGAACGTCTTCTGTTTCGCCAGTATATAGTGTAAATACAAATATTGGATACAAGATGCTTTTAAAAATTGGATATAGTAACCAAATCGGAATTGTGCGTCAAGACCTGCAGTGTAAATGCGGTCTTGATGCATTGTGTTTATGTCCAAGACTTTTTATACATGCTATGATTAGGACTTAAGGATTGGTTTAGTGCAGGTAACAGTCCGTGATTGTGTTGTAGGCAGTAGAGCGGCAATATAGACAGTTCCCTTTCGTTCAGTCACTACGACGTACGTTAGTGACTAACGAATGGGGGTTTCGCTTAGAAGCCAATCATCTTCATCGTATTCAACAGCGCCCAATGGCAGTGCCAATGCCATGGGCATGCGGAATTTGCATGCGTAACTCCGCCCCACCTCGTGGGTATATAAGGAAGTACGCTGCGAACATCGCATTATGTTTCTGCTTTGGAGCCAAGAGGATCTCTTCACTCCTACAAGCCTGATCTGAGTCATCGACAGCTTTCGAGACGAGCAGCTTTCCAGAGGCGTTGGTGTTACGGCGCGTTCCAGTGATCATCATACTGCCTGCCTGCTGATCTGCGCAGTGGTCCGCTAGACAGCTGGTGTGTGGTCCCTGGGCGCTTCGGCGTTCTCTGCGAGGCTTTCCTCTCATAAAAGAGCTTACACGTGACGCGTCCTTTTCAGGATGTCTCGTCCGTGTACTTCTGGGTGTGGTCGGTTGCTTTCCTCCTCTGATGGGCACGAACACTGTCTGGTATGTTTGGGCTTTCAGCATGCTCAGACAGCGTTCGCGGATGAGTCATGTTCTCACTGCGGGAACATGACCATCGCAATGTTGCGGTCAAGACTCCATGACCTTCGTACTGAAGTGAGAGTCCCCTCTACCACACCCCGATCTACTGAGTCCCAGAGGCCCAGTACTTCGGCTGGTGGTCAGGGTGACTTGACGGTTACGGTGTGGAACAAAGCCCCGACGCTCATGCCTCGGGCCACACCCCCGTCTTGCACATTGCAACCCGCGAGCGTTCAGATGCAGATCGCGGGGCCGGCTCCGGCCCCCCCGCGCATCTCATTTGGCGCTCCGGAGGAGGATGCGATGTCGATCACCGCATCACAAGGTGGGCTCGAGTCCTCTGGAGATGATGACTCGGCTGTGCTGCCGCCCTCGGGCGTGCCAGCATTGCCCGAGTCAGATCCAGAGCTGACAGCCATGTTGTCTCGGGCAGCCGCGAGTTTAGGGATCGTGTGGAACCCTCCACCCTGTCCCGAACGCTCAAGGCTCGATGATTGGTTTTTGGGGGCTCGCGCTGACACCCGTCAGTCCTTGCCCTCAATACCTTTCTTTCCCGAGCTGCATGAGGAACTCACGCGGTCCTGGAAGTCCCCGTTGTCTTCCCGTGACCGTTCGGTGACTTCCTCCGCCTTCTCCGTCCTCGATGGGGCGGCAGCTAAAGGGTACACTGGGGTCCCTCCAGTTGAACGTTCTGTTGCGATGCAACTGTGTCCTCAGAGCGCTTCAACCTGGCGTGGTGATCCTAAGCACCCCTCCAAAGCCTGTCGATTCACATCAACCTTGGTGTCGAAATCGCACAGAGCCGCGGGGCAGGCTGCCGCTTCGCTGCATGCCATGGCGATCCTTCAGGTCTACCAGGCCAGGATCCTCAAGGACATGCACGAGGGTGGAGTTGATCCGGGGCTCTTAAATGAGCTGCGTGCCGCCACCGACCTCGCTCTCCGGGCGACGAAGGTGACCGCACGCTCCCTGGGTCAAGTGATGTCCACAAATGTGGTCCAGGAGCGTCACCTGTGGCTGAACCTGGCCGATATGCGGGACACCGAGCGAACCCGGTTCCTCGATGCCCCCATATCCCAGGCCGGCCTCTTCGGCGGGGCGGTTGAGGACTTTGCCCAACAGTTCTCAATCGCCCAGAAGCAGACTGAGGCAATCAAACACGTACTGCCCCGGCGGCCAGCTGCTGCCTCCACCCAGCCGCCGGCACAGTCGCCTCAGTCTGCTCCACGCCGAGGACGCCCTCCTAAGGCTCCCGCCCCTCCCACCCGGTCCAAGCAGCAGCCTTCACCCGGGCCGGGTCGCGGAGGAAGCCGTAGGAAGGCGTCCAAGTCCCCTCAGGCCGCCCCGCGCCCCGCTAAACGCCAGGCCAAGCGGCGCTCCTGAGACGGACGGCTCAGGGATGGGAAATTCTTTCGAGGAGATGGTAGCAGGACCACTCCTTCCCCCGGTGGAGGGCCGGGGGAGAATCCTTTGTTCAGCTGCTGGCCCCCGGGTCAGCAGCACCCTATGTTGGTCAAAGAAAGAATTAACACTCCCATCCCTGAGCCCACAGAGTCCGGTGATGACGGTGCGCGCCACCCACGGGTCCCGCCACTCGCATCCCACTCTGTCGCTAGCCTCCTGGCAGAGCAGACCCCAGTGGAACGCGCGTCCTTCCCTGGTCTCCTCTGTCAGGACGCAGCTGTCAACCGTGCCCCCGCACCGGGACGCCCCACAGCCTCCCATGTCCGGGCCGGTGACGCTGCAATCGCTGCAAGCCCACACCGGGTACGTCTGTACACCGTATGACCCCGCTGGTGCAGTTTCTGGATGTCTGGCTTCAGCTTCCAGGGCTGTCCCGCTGGGTCGAGCGGACCGTCAGGCGCGGCTACGCGATTCAGTTCGCGCAGGTTCCTCCCTGCTTCCGGGGAGTCCGTTCCACCATGATCGGGGCCAACGCCCCCGTCATGCGAGCGGAGATTGCCACCCTACTGGCGAAGGGTGCGATCGAACCTGTCCCTCCAGCCGAGATGAATTGCGGGTTTTACAGCCCGTACTTCATTGTACCCAAAAAGACCGGTGGGCTATGGCCAATCCTGGACCTGCGCGTCTTGAACCGTTACCTTCACCGGTTTCCGTTCAAGATGTTGACAGCGAAACGCCTTTTCGAATGCGTTCGTCCACACGATTGGTTTGCAGCGATCGACCTGAAGGACGCCTACTTCCATGTCTCCATTTTGCCTCGACACAGACCGTTCCTACGGTTTGCTTTCGAGGGGCGGGCATATCAGTACGCGGTTCTACCATTCGGGCTATCTCTGTCCCCTCGCGTCTTTACGAAGATTGCCGAGGCAGCCCTTGCGCCCCTTCGGCAGCACGGGGTCCGCATCCTGAACTACCTCGACGACTGGCTCATACTGGGTCCCTCTCGAGAGCAGGTTTGCGGACACAGAGATCTGGTGCTCCATCACCTAGCCCGTCTGGGCCTTCGGGTCAACTGGGAGAAGAGCAAACTTTGCCCCGCGCAGAGGATCTCTTTTCTCGGTATGGATATCGACTCGGTCGCCATGTGCGCGCAGCTTTCGAGCGAGCGCGCGCAGTCTCTGCTGACTTCCCTTCGACAACTCGAGGGCAAGAGTGCGGTTCCACTGAAACACTTTCAGAGGCTCCTGGGGCATATGGCATCTGCAGCCGCGGTAACGCCGCTCGGATTGCTTCATATGAGACCGCTTCAGCACTGGCTACGCGATCGAGTCCCGAGATGGGCATGGCGGTCTGGCACGCTCCGGGTCCCAGTGACCCGGGCCTGCTTACAGACACTCACCCCGTGGTCGAACCTCAAGTTTCTACGGACTGGAGTGTCCTTAGAACGAGCTTCCCGGCATGTTGTTGTGACAACAGATGCATCATCCACGGGCTGGGGTGCCATGTGCAATGGACAAGCAGCCGCGGGCTCCTGGACAGGACCCCAGCGCCTTCTGCATGTCAATTGCCTCGAGTTACTGGCTGTACGGTTCGCCCTGCACCGCTTCCGAGCGTTGCTGAAGGGTCAACATGTGCTAGTCAGGACAGACAACACGGCCGTAGTAGCGTACATCAACCACCAGGGCGGTCTACGCTCCCACCGTATGTCTCAACTCGCCCGCCATCTCGTTTTGTGGAGTCAGAAGCGCCTGAGGTCCCTTCGTGCTGTCCACATCCCTGGAGACCTGAACTGTGCAGCCGACGAGCTCTCACGGTTTCAGCCTCTCCCCGGAGAGTGGAGACTCCACCCCCAGACGATCCAGCTGATATGGGAACGGTTCGGCGACGCACAGGTAGATCTGTTTGCCTCCCAGGACTCTTCCCATTGCTCCCTGTATTATTCCCTGACCGAGGGCACCCTCGGCACGGATGCACTGGCGCACAGCTGGCCGTCAGGGCTACGCAAGTATGCGTTTCCCCCAGTGAGCCTTCTTGCACGGGTACTGTGCAAGATCAGGGAGGACAAGGAGCAGGTCGTCTTGGTCGCCCCGCTTTGGCACGGCCAGACCTGGTTCCCAGAACTCTTACTCCTTGCGACAGCCCCTCCCTGGCCTATTCCTCTGAGACCGGACCTCCTTACTCAGAGACGGGGCACCTTTTGGCACCCGCGTCCAGCGTTCTGGAAGCTCCACGTGTGGCTTCTGGACGGGACACGGTAGGTTTGAGTAGCCTTCCACCTGCGGTGGTCGCTACCATCACTTCCGCTAGAGCTGAGTCTACACGACGTCTCTACGCGTTGAAGTGGAACCTCTTCGTCACATGGTGCTCTTCCCGCCAAGAAGACCCCTGGAAATGCCCGATCGGGTCCGTGCTATCGTTTCTCCAGGAGGGGGTGGAGCGAAGGCTGTCTCCCTCCACCCTTAAAGTGTACGTGGCCGCAATATCTGCCTACCACGATCTCCTGGGAGACAAAAAGGTAAGTCAGCACGACCTGATCATCAGGTTCCTGAGGGGGGCGAGGAGACTGAATCCTCCTCGCTCTCCTCTCGTTCCCTCTTGGGACCTCTCAGTAGTCTTAAGTGCTCTGCAGAGGCCTCCCTTTGAGCCTTTGCGGTCGGCCGAGATTAAGTTCTTGTCTATGAAGACGGCTCTGCTGACCGCATTGGCCTCGCTTAAGAGGGTCGGGGACCTGCAAGCATTTTCGGTTGACGAAGCGTGCCTTGAGTTCGGGCCAGCTAACTCTCACGTGATCCTGAGACCCCGGCCCGGATATGTGCCCAAGGTTCCTACCACTCCGTTCCGAGATCAGGTGGTGAACCTGCAAGCGCTGCCTTTGGAGGAGGCAGACCCAGCCTTGGCATTGCTCTGTCCAGTACGCGCTCTCCGCGCCTACGTAGACATGACGCAGTGTTTCAGGACCTCAGACCAGCTCTTTGTCTGTTATGGTGGAGAGCGGAAGGGAAGCGCTCTCTCAAAGCAGAGGTTGTCTCACTGGATAGTGGACACCATTGTTTTGGCATACCAGCAGCAAGGCCGACCATGTCCCCTTGGTGTGAGGGCACACTCCACCCGGAGTGTGGCCTCCTCTTGGGCTCTAGCGCATGGCGCCTCGCTAACAGACATCTGCAGAGCTGCAGGCTGGGCGACACCCAACACATTCGCCAGATTCTACAATCTCCGAGTGGAGCCAGTGTCCGACTATGTACTCGCCCCTACGGGTGGCCGGTAATGGGCCAGGCTCAGGTGTCTTCGCTTGCTCGCCATTCCACTCCAAGGACTGGATACGTGCGATATTTTCCTCAGGTGAGCTCCCCGAGAGCCCTGAGCTCCTCCAGCACTGCTTACGCCGACATCAGTTCAGTCTGCCCTTTCGAGCCCAGACCCTCATGTCCGGCCAGGTGCTCCGTGTGCATGGTTCCCCTCCGGCGACCCCCACACGAGTATTCCCACCGTAAGCCTCCTCAGTGAGCAGGTGTCTTTCCCTTGGCAAGTCCCTGCCACCCCTAGGGTTAAAAATCCACCTTCGGCTGGTACCCTAGAGATCTTCCATATGCAACCCTCAGCGGGTCATATGTGTATTCTCTAAGTCCTCCCTACGGTAGGCATCTTGGCATTCCCTCACTGGGATATGCTTCCCAGTGTACCTTGGTATTCCTGTGATAAGTGGGAGTCCTAGGGCCTTAAGTGGCAGGATCTCACACTTACGCAGGGCACTGGATGACAGCTGAGTGGCGTTGTTGAATAGGATCCCCCATTCGTTAGTCACTAACGTACGTCGTAGTGACTGAACGAAAGGGAACGTCTCGGTTACGTATGTAACCCTCGTTCCCTGAGGAGGGAACGGAGACGTACGTTTCCTTAGCCACGTCAGCTGTGCTGCCTGGAACGCGGAGTTCAGTCTTGGCTCCTGCAGCAGTAACATAATGCGATGTTCGCAGCGTACTTCCTTATATACCCACGAGGTGGGGCGGAGTTACGCATGCAAATTCCGCATGCCCATGGCATTGGCACTGCCATTGGGCGCTGTTGAATACGATGAAGATGATTGGCTTCTAAGCGAAACCCCCATTCGTTAGTCACTAACGTACGTCTCCGTTCCCTCCTCAGGGAACGAGGGTTACATACGTAACCGAGACGATTGACCTCAGGATTAGAATAGTGCTCAGATTTGAGCATCACAAATCAATATATCAAAATGACTGTGCAGCTATTATAACACCACACAATAAAGGATTCTGGTCTTTACCATGATGCTTGGTTTAATAAAAAATGTTTTGTCATAGCTATTTAGTCATTGTTTTAGGCTACTGTTATTGCAGTCTTTTTAAAATGTTCCCAGTAGTTCATCCAGTAATGTAATATCGGTTATCATTTAAAGGTGCAGTATGTAATATTGACAATAAGTGGTTCAACTGGGTATGCAGTTCAAATTCAGAATATTGGAGAGAGTTGTTTCCCCCGTCCCCCCCAGACTCAAACCTCATGTGGGTTGCCAGATTGAGGACACGCGGCAGGAGCGAGCACAATTGACAATGGAAGTAGAGTAGACTTACACACTAAGTTGATGAGTTGATTTATCCGCATTTTAATATGCTCATAGTACATAGAGATTTTTAGATGGATGCCATGGCTTTTTATGTCGAGTAGAATCTGCCATTGCTGCAATACACTGTGTTTCACTGGCATCCCGGTGTGTTGAAATACTATTGGGTAAATCGGCAGTGGGCAGACCAAAATAAAAACAGACATTCCGACACGGAATGCACATTTAAAAAAATAAAGTAACTACTGTAGCATTGTTTTTCGATGCTGAACTTAGCATGTGAACTTGCAAACATATTATGGTATTTGTATGCTTTAATACAGTCAAAACATTACATAGCACATTTATGTTAACAGCTATAACAGAAAATCTTGATAGATATTACAAAAGTGCATTCATGTTTGGCTGCATTCTGGTATAAATTTACACTTTTCGTGAACCATTACATTTTCAACAGATCAAATCAAGTCTGCCCTATTTTTAGCCTCATTAAATATTCTGTTACACTTTTTTGTGAATGTTTTTTTAATGTCAATATTGCTGTTTATCTATTCTTAAATAGAGCCAGTTTCATGGCTTGAAGAGGAGTTAAAAGTTTTGTCAAGCTGATGAATCATTAGGGTATATATTTAACAGAGCTCAGATTATGATTTTTTTATTGATGCTATTAAGGTAAAGGGAGGGAGAGAGAGTAATAAAAAAGCACAATGAGACCTCTGGCCATGTTGGTGAATCTGGATGATAATAGGGCAGTTCAACGCCAGTGGTATAAACAATTAATAATTTATCACAGTTTAGACTACTAATTTTGTCTGGCAGCTACATATTCTTTTTAATTCATTAGTCAGGTACAGTATGTGCTAGAACAGGCAACTAGTTTGCAATTTGCATCCTAAAGCTCTGACGTTCCTGAATTGAGTCTTTGGCTTGGTCTTGCTCTCAGTTTGAATAGCACTTCACTTCCTACTTCACATGCCAAGCCTGTAATCTGTTATGTAGACGACCTTCAAGAGCTCTAGAGCATCAGAGCAGAAGTCAACAGTCGACTGTTTGTTTATTCAATGTTTTTTTTTTTTGCTTAGTTTTTTCTACAAAGAAAGACTAGTTCCTGTCTTTCGTTGGAATACGGTGGTGAAACATTAGTTTGATGTTTGATGATTTTTGTAACATTTAATTCTCACTTTATTTTTATGGAAGTTATGATATTTTGGCCCCAGAGTAAAAAAAAAAAATTATTAATAATTTTGAGAATGTGAGAAATACCTTTTAGTAACAATTGTTTACAGTATTATGAAAAATGAAATGACAGAATGTTGCAGTTGCGGTAAATAAAAACAGGCTTTTTCTAGTTTCCCTGAGTATGGAGACATGAAACTAATTTCTTTTTCATTTTTCCCCCCATCATAAAGGTTTTTTACACCAGCTTGCTGTTTTCTGAATGCATCTCAAGTTAACCATTTAAAAAGATTCAATATTCAATATTCATAGAAGGAAAATTGCATATTTATCTGGCTCATGCATCTGTGTCCATGAAATCGGCGTGAAGGCATGTCAGAGCTGCTGCACAATACACTGCACCGCACTTGATTTATAGCACTGTCCACATGACAAACGTGAATTTGAATGCAGGTCACTTGTGGTTTAATAAAACCACTTTGTATAATGGAAATCAAGACTCAGATTCATTTTGCATGTGTGCTCTGTGTGTCTGTTGCTGCCAGAGGCGTCAGATTCGCAGACGTGCACAGAGAAATGACAATGCTGCCTGCTCAACCCTGACTGGATACAAATAAGGCTAAATGGGGCTCTAATATGCTGCTCTGTTGTGGACAATCACTTTTGTCATTTTGTCAGGTAGAGGCCAGATATAGCTGACTGTTTCAAATTGCTTTTTTATATGCAAACCTATATGGAGCTGTTTATTTTGATAGCGCTTATGCTGTGACCTTAACATGTTTGTCTGCTCAGCACACACTGTTTTAACTCAGTTTTCTAGGAAACATTGACATTTTATTCAATTATCTGGCAGGTAGCAGTGTGATCCTGCATTAATGGGGTTCTGCTGTGTGAATAATACTATTCAGGACCTTCACACTCTCACAGTCACCGTACGGAGTCAAGGTATTCCCTTAATTTATTGTCAGTTGTCAGCCGTCATGGAGAAATCTCTTCTTGGGAATGTCGCTGCAGGACTCTTAGCTGAAACATTACAAATGCGATGACATTTTCAGAATTGGGGTACTTACACGCCAGAGTTATTTCATGATGGATAGGGACGTATAGGATCTGTTTTGCGCCGGGTAGATTTGAAATCAGGTGGGAATATGATGAATTGGATTTCCAAAAGTGCAACTGTATGTGTGTTTTCATCTGGAAAATGTAGGCAAATTTTCAGTTTGCTTTTCTGAAATACATCTCTGAGATGTTCAAATGATATTAAGATGAGGTTTTCACAGTTTTTTTTTTATGTATTTATATTATTTTATTGTATTATGTTGTTATGTATTCTGAAATAGACAGCGGTCAAATATAAACTTTAGTAGTTATTTTTAATTACATTTTTTATTTAAAATAAATAATTTATTATATTGTTTTATTAAAGGGGTGGTAAACCACGATTTCACTATTCTAACTTTAGCTAGCGTGTAATGTTGCTGCTTGAGCATAAACAACATCTGCAAAGTTACAACGTTCAAAGTTTAAAGCAAAGGGAGATATTTGCTTTTAAAGAAATACATTTCTAAGGACTACACCAAACGGCCGGTAGGCGACTACAGACATTCCTCCAGGGTTGGTGACATCACCAGCCCCAATATTTACATAAACCCCTCCTCCGAGAATAGTAAATAAGGGGGGGTGAGGCCGTTTTGTATCGCTGCGTTGTTGTGGTTAGTAGGCTGGAGTGGCGTTGCTGCAATGCCGACGAAACGCTGTTATTTTCATCCGGATTGCAGGTCTGGGGTACTTGCTTTGTTCAGCCTTCCTAGGGACGGGGGTGCGTTGCAGTGCGTTTAACATACAGCATGTTATATGCATGTGTGTATGAGACAGAGGGGAACAGGTCGCATTTGCAGCAGATATATGCTGCCCATCATAAATCAAAGCACGAGACAGGGGTCAGAGGAGAAGACCGGAAAATGTGACATGATGGACAATATTCATCTGTATTTGCAATTCATGAGCCGCGGTTCAGCTGCGCGAGACAAACACTGCCAGTGTGAATCATGCACGAGGCGCGCGCTGCACATTTCACGGAGGAAAGCTTCCACAATCTTCGCGAGTTCAATGCAGGATTTGCACAACCTCAGCTGCACGAGACAAACGTTGCCAGTGTGTGGATGCACGACGCGTGCGGCACATTCAATGCAGGATTTGCACAACGGCTTGTCCTGAAAGCTGGATTTACAAACAGAAGCTGTTTACGGGCCACAACCTGTAAGTCTGATTTATTTTTCGTCTATGTATTTTCCTGTAATAGGTTAATTGTTCGTTGTAGCAAGGAAGTAAACAGATGACAAGCTGTTCTGCAAACCAGTCTGTTAAATGCTCATTCATACTTAACATTTTCTGACGAACACCTAACGTTACAAACACCTAACGTTAAAATCTCAACAGCGAACTTGGCATTAGTGTAAATTAGTCTTTGATTAGAGCTTTTATGTATTGTTTATCTACAGGCATGCTAAACATGGTTCTGTGTGTGATTTGGCTACTAGTAAAGCCAATGTTTAGTGTTCGTTTTGGGTTAATAGTTCTTGCGACAGATATTTGGCTATAATCGTTCTAGAAATACAAAAGTAACAGTGGCATTCAGTAGCGATCACTATAGATCCGCAGTCTTTACTCTTGAGGACTGAACAGGTTTTGCTCGATCATCTTCACTAAAATTGTCTGGGTCTGATTCGGGCTCAGATTGGTATGGTTTTATTGATGCCATTGTTTCTAATACTTACGCTAATAATACGTTCCGACAAACGTGCACTAGGCGGTTAGCGAATCACAACACACTGGGCCAGCTAACCAATCTGAGCCCATTGCGTATTTTTGAGGGACTGGCTTCATACAACCTGGAAACCATCAGACCATTTTACAAGGAGGGACAGAGCAGTGTAGAGTAAAGGTCAAATATATGAAAAATAATGCACATTTTTTTTAAACGAAGCATGAACACATGTTACAGTGCACCCCACAAACACAATCAAGACTTCAAAAGAATATGTTTTACCACCCCTTTAAATTGTGTTTTATATACTGAAAGAGACCAGAGTCAAATATAAACTAGTGGTTATTTTCATTAATAAAATCATTTTTTGTGTACTTTTTATATTATTTTATGTATTCTGAGAGGGATGGTGTTCAAATATAAACTTTAGTTGATATTATAATACAGTTCTTTGTTCAGGGAAGAAGGAGGCGGGAAGCGGCGAACATTCAAAAAGACTTTAATAATAAAACAAACGTCACAGACGACTGCCGCACACACACACATAACAAAACGTAAACAAAACAACGTAAAATCCAGGCCTGGCCCTCTCTCGTCCTTCACTGGTGTTGCTCGTCCTTATATGCCTCCGGGCTCCCTCATGAGAGGACTCGGGACCCCTTCTCAATCACGCACCGGTCTCGCTCGCTCCTCCCACGTCTCTCGCTCGTCCACCTCGCCACAGATATAAAATACAATTATTTTTATATTACTATTATTTTTTTTACAATTTTGTATTGTGAAAGGGACATCAGTCAAATAAAAACATTAGTAGCCATTTCAAAAACGTTTTAGACGACTGATTGATCAATCAGAATCAGTTATTTCAGGGAATTCTATTGCCTGTTGGCCACCAAACTAAAAAACAAGAAATTGGAATCAAGAATGTCACTTTGGATGCTCAGTGAAAAGGGATATGTTCAAATTCTTCTCTTTCTTCTCAATTCTGACATCTTTTTTTGACTTTGCTACTGTTCAGTCTGCAGCCCACGGGGCGAGAGTGTCTGGTGTGATTCACGAGCCTCAGGGAGTCCCTCTGAGGAGATTTCTCAATCAGCTGAGTTACTGGCTTAGGGAGAAATCTGTTCCCTATAGTGTGCCTAATAATAGCCATCACACAAGCCTTTCCCGACCCTCTACTCTCTCATCTGTCAGATGTATAGCTCCTCACAGAGTGAAATACGGCCCCGTAGTTCCCCATCTCTCCCACTCTCTTTTTTTTTTACCACCAGCTTGTCGTGTTTTTTTTTAAAGAAGAATACGTTTCTCATTAGCTTTCTCTCAGTCGACTCTCCCTCTGTGTCTGCTTCTTTGCTTTGGTTTGTTCTTTCCGCGCTTGCTCATTGTATGCTACACAAGATTAGTTTCTCTCCGGAGTGCCGGCTTAATGTCTGGTGGGTCGGGGTCGCTGTGGTGGCCCCGCCGTCGCCGGGCCACGTTACCGCGGTGGGTCTCCATGGTGATGATGTCGTGTTATCGCCGTTGCTTGTAAGGGAGCTTAAAAGAGAGACTATGTTGCCGTTCTGAGATAAGAGCTGATTTCTGCCGTCCTTGTTCATTGCTTGTTTTATAAACCCAAGGGTGATCGAGATTACAGAACAAATAAAGATCAGCCTGGTAATGAGCGCTTTGTGTGGAAAATATTGCCAATACACGCTGACCATATCAGAGAGGGCCGAACGCTGTTTTATTGACTGTTTTTCTGAGAACTATGACCTTTATATAAACAGGCAGATCAATGAAATGGAAGGCACATAAGTCATCAGCGGGTAAAATGAATTGAGAGAGCTTTCATATACCGTTCACCCGAATAAGCGGGTAAAACGGAAGACATCTGGCTTGAAAAAGTGTTAAAAATCATTTTAATGTTGTGGCCGAAAATGTATAAATAGCCTTTATGAAATCTCTATACTGTTTTGTCTAAATATGAATAAAATAGAAAAATAACATAATTATTTGATGTGTATACTGTATATATATAAATGTTATATAAGTTAAATAAAAACTAAAATCAAACATTACAAAAAAAAATTATAAAATATTTTTGTAATGTTTGATTTTACTTTAGTGTATGTATATATATATATACTAAATATATATATATATATATATATATATATATATACACACACACACACACACACACACACACACACACACACACACACACACACACACACACACACACACACACACACACACACACACACACACACACACACACACACACACACACACACACACACACACACACACACACACACACACACACACACACACATATTTTCTTCCCAAATCAATTTAATGATGCTAGTTGTTCAAAAATAACTGTGCTTTTGTTGCATATAGATGTTTACGATAGATTTTCGAGAACTGTACAACCGTCCCATCTCTCTCTTGGCATGTGGCCTTTGCTCAAACCACATCATTAACATAAAAATCAAATAACTCTTATTGCACTGTGTGGCCTCTCCAGGGGGCATCATGCCAACAGTTCTAGTTCACTTCCTCCATCTCTCTTTTGTTTCTCTGTCTTCCTCATAATGCCAATGCAATGCTTTCTATTTTAGATGAATGCTGTTCTTCTATACTTAATATTCATCAAAGAATCCTGACATTTTTTTACACCACTGTTTTCAACATTGATAATAATAAATGTCTCCTGAACAGCAAATCAGCATATTAGAATCATTTCTGAAGGATCATGTGACGCTAAAGATTGTGGTGCTGAATATTCAGCTTTGCCAACACAGGAATAAATTACATTTTCAAATGTATTACAATAAAAAACAGTTTAATTTAATTTCAATGTAAAAAAATAAATACAATGTATTATAAAAAAGAAAAATCCATCAGTCAAATTCTTGGTCCTACACAAGATCAAGTGGATTATGAACTGAAAAAGCTACAAAGAAAAGCAGGTCTTTTGTTTCTTTTCTAGTCCTGTTGGGAGTCTGGTGGGAATTATGTCCGTGTATTGTCCGCTAGTGTGGATAACTGTGTCCTCAGAGCTGAAGTGGAAATGACAGAGTTCAGTGGCGACTCGTCTCTGTGCTGAAAGCCCAGCTGGTGTGTGCTAAATCTGCTGTGTGAAAAGGCCTCTCCATGCCCTTTTGTGCAGCTCTCCAGCACTCAGTCTATTCGGCCATTTCTCTCTCTCTCTGTGTGTGTGTGTGTGTGTGAGGGACCCCAGTCTGACGGATGTTAACACTCAGACAGGGTAAATTAAAGCTGAGAGCTGGGGAAAGTAATCAGCGCTTTTCTCTCTGTTCATATTTACTCTAGACTGTATCTACATGCCCTCACTCATATGATACTCTAAAAGCCACAGTATGGCAAAATGCACAATTCATTATTGGATAAGATCGCTTACTTTTAGGTTACTGAGATATAATTGTTCATGGTAGCAAAAATCAACAATACAGAGAGGTACAGGTATGTACTATGTAGTATTTGTCATTTCAGTTTACATTTCTTAATCTTTTCAGGGCCATTGTTTTTTTAAAAATGAATTGTATTCAGTTTAGAAAAACATTTTCTACTATAATTGTGTATAATTATTGAATTTATGAGTTTTATTTAATTGCACACACACACACACACACACACACACACACACACACACACACACACACTTGTGACTGCATATCAGTTGATTTCTGCAATGCACCGAGTTGCTACGTTGCTTGGCAACCACTATCACCCTACAGTTAGTCTAATGAACTATACGACTTGGTGGCAAATTTGTTTTTGTTTTGTTATCTTTTTTTACTGTTGTTGCTTTTCATCATGACTAAGGTTTCCCCTTACTGATGATATGATGTTATCTGTAGGCAGTGCATTGTTCACTGCCTACAGTACATTTTTCTTGTCATATATTGTGCACTATTAATCAGTGCACACTATTTAAAATAAAAAAACTGTTGTTTAATCAAAACTTCCTCTGAAATGTTTTTTTTTTTTGGTTTGCAATGCCCACTTTTCACAGTCCAATCTATTCCCGATGGGTAAAATAAAACCCCGCCATACAATTTTGCTCTTTGAATATGTGTTGCTTGAAAATATGTCACATTACGGAAGCAGTATGGGTAATGATAATCATGTTGACCTTATGTAAACCGATGCTCTGAACCTTTTAAATGACCATTAAATGAGTCATTATGTCAACATTGAAGACTGTTTCATGGGCTTAGAGGGCTGTAAAATCATGTCGAGCTATATTAGGATGAATGTCTTGGTTTCCATTAAGCTCTGCCTTTTTAATGTGACTTTTATTGTAGACAATAAAGTCTAAATGTGTTTATCTTATCCCAGTATTGAGATTGGTGTTCTGTTAGTTCAGAAAAGCTGATCTGAAATCAGTACTGAATCTTTCTCTGCAGGCTCCTCAGTCAATGATTGAGGCTTTTGTCGGTTGAGTGTTGAAGCTCTGCACAGCTTTTGTATTTGACAATCATTTCACACCCTTTGGGGTTAATTGGGATCTTCAGCACATCTGCGATTCTGTTCCTTTTAAAGGAAACATTCCAGCAAACACTTGACAGAACAAACAGACCTGCTAAATGAGCCTGACGTGTGTTGAGACCTCTTTAAACGTACAAATATCACTTTACCTGCACTATATATCTTTTTTTTTCTCCATATTGTTCTTTCTCTGCCTCTTTTTCCCCCCTCTCCATCCCTCAGTCCCTACGGATGCTTTTGGTTTGCTCCAGGAAATGCTTTAACCCCCTTTGTACGGTGACAAAGGGGTGTGTTAATCTCACCGAGTTAGGAGGCAGGCACATGGGGGTGGATGCCAGGGAGAGTTGAGCAGCGTGCGTGTGTGTGTGTGAGGCAGATGCCTGTCAGAGCGTTCACCGGCCACACACACGCTACACGAGCCATACAGAATGGTTAGAGAGATTACACCGTGACCAGGAAAGGACTGCTGTTGACTCACTGCAGTATCAAGGTAATAGTGCTCTGGCTGTTAAAAAACCCAGAATGACCCTTTTTTTAGTTTGTTGTGTGGTTTGTTGTCAGTGATTTGATTGTGTGTGTGTTTTTATAGTATTTATTAGGGTTTTTTTCTCACACCCTGTGGGTCAAAGTTATACCTTCAGGGTAAACTATTTCCTTTCACCTCTTTGACTCAGGTTCTGTGACTGCAGTCAGTAGAACAAACAGCATTTTGTCCATTGCACAGTACACACCTGGTATCACCTTTCCTGTGAAAACCAGTCAGATTTGTCTGTGTGTGTGTGCTGCTGATTTGTTTATTCTGAAGTCATTGTGCTGATGTCAGTATGTGTACAACTAAAAGGTTTTATGGCAGCATGTATTTTCATATGATGGGAGGCACCTGTCTGTGGTTGGTAGATAGATAGATAGATAGATAGATAGATAGATAGATAGATAGATAGATAGATAGATAGATAGATAGACAGACAGACAGACAGACAGACAGACAGACAGACAGACAGACAGACAGACAGACAGACAGACAGACAGACAGACAGACAGACAGACAGACAGACAGACAGACAGACAGACAGACAGACAGACAGACAGACAGACAGACAGACAGACAGACAGACAGATAGATAGATAGATAGATAGATAGATAGATAGATAGATAGATAGATAGATAGATAGATAGATAGATAGATAGATAGATAGATAGATAGATAGATAGATAGATAGATGAAAAAAAGCAATGGATGGATGGATAAAACAAGAATTGGATATATGGATGGGTAGATGAATAAATGGAATAATAGATGGGTGAATCAAAAAAAGAATGGATGATTGATAAATGGTTGGATGGATAAATGGATGTATGGATGGATGGATGGGTGGGTGGGTGTATGAAAAAGGAATGGATGATTGATAAATAGTTGATTAATGGTTTAGGATAAATGGAAGGATGGATGGATGAAACAAAGAAATGCATGGAAGGATGGATAAAACAAGAATTGTATATATGGATGGGTAGATGGATAAATAGAAGAATATATGGATGGATGGATGGAAGGATGGATGAGTGGATGAAAAAGAAATGGATGATTGATAAATAGTTTAGTTGGATGGATAAATGTATGGATGGATGTATACATGAATGGATGGGAAATGGATGAATAGAAGGGTGGATGGATGGATGAAAAAGGAAAAGATAGATAGATAGATAGATAGATAGATAGATAGATAGATAGATAGATAGATAGATAGATAGATAGATAGATAGATAGATAGATAGATAGATAGATAGATAGATAGATAGATAGATAGATAGATAGATAGATAGATAGATAGATAGATAGATAGATAGATAGATAGATGATGGATGGAGGATGGATGGATGGATGGATGGATGGATGGATGGATGGATGGATGGATGGATGGATGGATGGATGAATGGATGGATAGATGGATAGATAGATAGATGAAAAAAGAAATGGATGGATGGATGGATAAAACAAGAATTGGATATATGGATGGGTAGATGGATAAATGGAATAATAGATGGGTGACTCAAAAAAGGAATGGATGATTGATAAATGGTTGGATGGATAAATGGATGGATGGATTGAAAAAGGAATGGATGATTGATAAATAGTTTAGTTGGTTGGATGCTTGTATGGATGGATGGATGTATAAATGAATGGATGGGGAATGGATGAATAGAAGGATGGATGGATGGATGCAAGAAAAAAATTATGGATAGATAGATAGATAGATAGACAGACAGACAGACAGACAGACAGACAGACAGACAGACAGACAGACAGACAGACAGACAGACAGACAGACAGACAGACAGACAGACAGATAGACAGATAGATAGATAGATAGATAGATAGATAGATAGATAGATAGATAGATAGATAGATAGATAGATAGATAGATAGATAGATAGATAGATAGATAGATAGATAGATAGATAGGATTGATGACATATCGGATGGATGGATGGATGGATGGATAGATAGATGGATGGATGGATGGATGGATAGATAGATAGATTTTTGATAATGCAGTTAATGATGATACATTTTTCATACTGTCTCTCAACATTTGATATTGGATTCTCTCAGAACCCCTTTCATCCTTCTCTCTCGCTCTCTCTCTCTCTCTCTCTCGCTCTCTCTTTCTCTCTCTCTCTCTCTCTCTCTCTCTCACTTTCTCGCCCCATCGTGCCGGCATGCGGCCCGTCTCCATGACAACACCTCAGGTCAGCTCTGAGAGGTGGGAGGTAGTTAGTGTGAATTTTTTGTTGTTGTTTTATTGCCTCTCTCTCTCTCTCTCTCTCTCTCTCTCTCTCTCTCTCTCTCTCTCTCTCTCTCAGTCTCCCTCTTTCTGGTCTCTGTGAGACAGCAGCTGTGTGTGACAGCTTCACTAGAGGCTGGAGGTTTCCTCAGTTTGCTTTAAATTCGAGAAAACAATGCAGTAAAGCGACGCGGCTCTCCCTCGCAGCGTCTTTGTGGTCCGTCTCCCGTCAGAAGATGGAGGGGGGAAGCTGTGTCAGCGGCCGTGTTTCTGTTAATGTGAAATGAATGCGTGCGTCTCGAGGGAGAACACTAATGTATGCACGACCATGAACCAGCACGTGTGATGTAGAGGTGCCAAGGGGGGGTGCTGATGAAAGCAGGTCCCTCTGACAGTCTTTCTGCTGATCTACAGCATGGCTTTGTGTTTGCACAGAAGCAATAATGTTTAGAAATCCCAGTGGGGCATGGAATAACACATTTTGTGTTTTTTTTTTTTTTTTACTCACTTTTTGGTGCATCTGTGATCCAGTCTTTTGTCCTTTAGTCATGATGTCCTTCAGTCGTTTGACATGTTTCTCAGTCATTTCCTTCTTCTTGTAACAGTGGCATCGTTTTTTACAGTGTCCACACCATTCTGAGCTGCTGACGTCTGGTTGGAACGAGAGGATCTGCTCTTTCACACAGTCTACACGGGTAAGATGTGACTGGATTCTTTTTTCATTTGTATGCGATTCGATTTTTCACTGACTTTTTGATGGAGTGATTGTAATTCAGTGGCTGTGTCTTTTCAGACAGAGAGAGGGACAAAGTAGAGACATGAAAAGGAAAAAAAAGATGAAAAAGAATTATTGATAAGTTTGGATTTATGACGTGCATCCCTCCTCACTTCACCAACTGTTACTAGAACCGAAAGAAATTAGCATATTTTACTAATATAAGCGCACACTTCGGTGTGCTAACAGATTGTTATGATGTTGAAAGCTGTGAAATGTCTGATCTCCATGTTTGGGTTGTTTGTGCAGTTGTGTTCTTGGTCATTTAGGGTGTTTTTTTTATTCTACACTAAAATAGATTTTGTAAATAAATTATTTAAAGGGATAGTTCGCCCAAAAATGAAAATGTTATCCTCATGTTGAGCTACAAAAGAGAAATTTTAAAGAATGTGCTGGCCACTGTTTTCCTTCAATTGCAAGAATTGGCACTGGTTCTTTAAAAGCTTCAAAAGGACCCAAAATAATCATAAATATCATAAAAGTGGACATCTGAGTTCATGATAACTTGAAGCACTGTAACTAAATAATTAGGTTAGTTCAACAGGAACTGGATAATTTGTGAAGAAATCATTCAAATCATTTGATTGAAAAACGATCTGAAAATAACTATTTATTTATGAAAATTATAATAATTTTATGGTGTACTGTTTATGGGTCATTATGTGTCAGTCCCAATTCGATTGCATGGAAATTAGCGGCATGATTCTTTTAAAATTTCGCAATCTGCATTCCACAGAAGAAAGTAAGTAACTACTTTTCAGGGATCTGACACCGAAATAATAAATGCATTCGGATACAAGGTAGTAGCTAAAAGTGTGAAGTGCACACATAGTACAATCAAACGTACACATTGCAGGGAAAAAACATGAAAGTGCTGATCAGTTAACGTGCTGAATCTGCAGTTGAAGCTGCATATGTTGCTCTGTCATCCAAAGTGTTCGATTTGGCCTCTGAGGGCACAAACTGGGCTGTCAGCAGTGTTAGCCAACAAGTGAGACACTTCCTACAAAAATAGCCAATGGATCAGTAAAGCCTTATATAATCTCATCTGATTGAATTCAGTGAAACATGATGAATGTGAGATTATCCAGAATCCTTCATATTCCTGCCATGACTAATGCATTAAAAACACACACTGCAATGACTGCATACTAAGCTGTAGGAGGGCAGTTTATAGTGGTTCAAAGGAGTGGCAATAGAATAAACATGCTCCAGACACTGATACTATGATTAAAGCTAGGTGTTTTAAAGGTTTTACTTGAAATGAACGTTACATTTTCCCTAATGATGATCCCTGCTGTGCTTAGACATTACTGAGAGCGTCTGGCCCTGTTAGAGCAGATATACAGACGTGTGCTCTAGAGCTCAGCTGTGTTTAGTAAAAGAGCAGATAGAAATAGACAGTGATCTCGTGCCATGTGCATAAGCATGATGCTGCTGGGCAGTTGTTTTTGTGACGTATAATACTGTCATTTTTTTTGTTTGTTTGTTTGGACTGCGACACATTTTGTGATTTATTTGCATGGTGATTCTTCAATCTGACTTAAAGGAACACGCCGACTTTTTGGGACTTTAGCTTATTCACTGTATCCCCCAGAGTTAGATAAATCCATACATCCCATTCTCATCTCCGTGCGTGCCATAACTCTGTCTGACGCACCCAATGCTAGCCTAGCTTAGCACAAAGACTGGAGGTAAATGGCTCCAGCTAGCCTACTGCCTAAGTGACAAAATAACGCCAACATTTTCATATTTACATGTTGTGATGTGTATAGTTACAAATCGTGTACTAAGACCGACTTAAAATGAAAAGTTGCGATTTTCTTGACCGATATGGCTAGGAACTATACTCTCATTCCTGCGTAGTAATCAAGGAACTTTGCCATGGAAATAGTCCCCAGAAAATTGTCCCAAGCACGCTCTCTGTGCAAGCAGGTTGTCACGTTGGTTATGTTGACGGAAGTTAGCCTATTTTCAGGCGCCGCATAATATAATTGGGCCGCTGCACGATGTAACTATACACATCACAACATGCAAATAGGAAAATGTTGGCATTATTTTGTCACTTATTGAGCAGTAGGCTAGCTGGAGCCGTTTACCTCCAGTGTTTGTGCTAAGCTAGGCTAGCGGTGGGTGCGTCAGACAGAGTTATGGAACGCACAGAGATGAGAATGGTATGTATGGACTTCTCTAACTCTGGGGGATACAGTGAATAAGCTAAAGTCTGAAAAAGTTGGCGTGTTCCTTTAAATAATAGTTGACCCCAAAATGAAAATTCTGTCATTATTTACACAAAGTGAGTGGTGACCATGGCTAGCAAGCCAGATGTTCAGCGAACAACTACCTCAAGCATCATAGTCAATTTGACTTGTGCACTATATTCCAAGTATAGTGAACCAGCCCTTGAATATTTGCCTGTAATGCAGATTTGAACTCTGGCTTCATAACTACACTACATTTATTGCCTGAGAATTCTGTTCCTGCTCCACAAAAGGATTAGATGACATGACATGTATTACATCACAGCACATTTCGAACTGTGTAATGGCAGTGATATCGGCACATACTGTAAAAGCTCCTGTTCACCCACATGAAGCATGTGGACAGATGACCACAGTTTATCTGAGCGCCGAGCAGATGGAACAGAGAGAGCAGTGTGCCAACCCATCCTTTCCTCCCGCATTCTCTAAAATAAACTGTGAAAAGAGATATCATAGAAAATGGCATAGAAATAAAATAGTGAATGAATGAATTTTAACAATAAATGCATTTAAAAAATAAAGTATTATATATTATACATAAAAAACTAAAACATAATTGGTACTATATTGGTAACATATTTTTAAATTCGTACTTTAAAAAAATGAATTAATGTATTCTGATACACTCTAAAAAATGCTGGGTTAAAAACAGCCCAAGTTGGGATGAAAATGGACAAACCCAGCATTTGGGTTGTTTTAACCCAGCGTTTGGGTTGTTTTAACCTAGCAATTGGGTTGTTTTAAGCAAACATTTAACCCAACTGCTGGGTTAAAACAACTCAATTGCTGGGTTTGTCCATTTTCAACCCAAATTGGGCTGTTTTTAACCCAGCATTTTTTTAGAGTGTATAGAATACTATATATATATTGAATAATCTGTCCTAGTTATGCATTTCATTGAATAAATTAGCAAGTTATGCACATTTTTCATTATTTATCTGTACACTCTAAAAAATGCTGGGTTAAAAACAACACAAGTTGGGTTGAAAATGGACAAACCCAGCAATTGGGTTGTTTTAACCCAGCGATTGGGTTGTTTTAAGCAAACATTTAAGCCAAACTCTGGGTTAAAGCGACTCTTTCACTGAGTTAAAACAACCCAATTGCTGGGTTTAGTCCATTTTCTACCCAACTTGGGTTGTTTTTAACCCAGAATTTATCTATATTCATTTATTCACTAATTAAGGTATGATGTATTATAAAAAAAGACAGAAATGATTCTATTTTGGTAACATTGTTAAAGTATCTCATTAAAAAAAACTCAGTTCTAAACACGAACCACCATAGCAGCAATAATTCACATTCAAACCATGCTGGAACTCTAGAAATGCTTCTCTCACTGCATTGACCTCTGTCATCTTTCTAGAGGCGTCATGTCTGGTCATCGAGATACCCTTCACAATCATTGTGTTTCTACAGAATACAAATAAATCTTTTTAACAGTATTGTGGCCTCTCTTAGAAGAGGTCTTTTATGAAATACGTGACCCACCATCTCAGTGTCTCATCACTGATGAAAAGAGAGTATAGATTTTACACAAGAGGACGGCACTGAGGCGGATTATAGTCTGATCAACAGATTGTGTGACATTTGAGAGCTCCTTTACAATCAGTGTTGAATAAAACATAACGTCCCCCCCTGTAACTGTCACACATGTGCTCGGGGAAAAGCGCTGCAGAAATGAAGTCAGACTTATGACTCGCAGCCTTCAGGAACCATTGAGTCACTTCTGGACATTCCCGGCTGCTTTTTAAATAATTAATGCTTTGTAGTAGTTTCTGAAGGCTGAAGGCCAGTATATTTTAGTCTGACATTCATTTTGATTATATAGATATTTTTTTATATATTTTTAGCTACCTAGGAGGGTAATTTTACCCGAGTTAGGTAATTTTAGACTTTGTGTGCTCCACATCCTCCTCAGCTTTGTGATAACAATGCAAGTGATTGGTATTTACCTGAATGAGAAACTTGAAAAACAGGCCCTCACAGGAAGCTTTTATTACTCTAAAGAGTCTATTTCCCATGTGAAATCCTGTGATTTTGATTGAAGTGGCCCTCTGTCTAATAGATGTGGGGGGTTTTTTTAACTTCATTTTGTGAATGCATTGTGAATCCTGCAATTTTATGTAAAATTATTAATGTGACTTTAAGCTAACTTTATTAATTAATTATTTTATTTTACTATAAAACATCACAATTATAAGTGAAATGGTTCAAAATGTGAGAACTGATAACATTTTATACAAAATGACTTAAAGCCAACTTTTCTATATACACCGATCAGGCATAACATTATGACTACTAAAACAGCCCTGACCCATCGAGGCATGTACTCCACCCCTGAAGGTGTGCTGTGGTATCTGGCACGTGCACACTGTTGGCGCTTTCAGCGGTGGACAGGGGTCAGCATGGGCACCCTGACTGCTCTGCGGCTATGCAGCCCCATACGCAACAAATTGCGATGCACTGTGTTTTCTGACATTTTTCTATCAGAACCAGCATTAACTTCTTGAGCAATTTGAGCTACAGTAGCTTGTCTGTTTGATCGGACCACACGGGTCAGCCTTTGCTCCCCACGCGCATCAATGAGCCGTGGCCACCCTTGACCCTGTTGCCGGTTCACCACTTTTCCTTCAATGGATAGACACTGACCACTGCAGACCAGGAACACCCCACAAGAGCTGCAGTTTTGGAGATGCTCTGACCCAGTCGTCTAGACATCACAATTTGGCCCTTGTCAAACTGGCTCAAAATGGCCATTTTTCAGTGTTATTCTATTCACCTGTCAGGATGTTATGCCTGATCGGTGTATATTACTCATCACAATACATCACAAGTATGAGTTAAAAGCAATGTGAAACCTATGCACATTTACATCCGAGATCTACTTATATTTTCCCAAGTTTTTACATTTCAATTTCAGAGTGTGTTCTTTATTTGAAGTGAATAGTTCTGCTCAGAGTGGTTCGGGTCATACTGTACTTTCAACTGAACTATAAACAGCATAAAGCAACAATGCAGTGTGTTAGTTGCCAGACAGGAGTGTGCTGACAATCAGCAACTTCCCAAAGCTCAGGAGAGAAAGAAAGCTCTCTCATTCTGCTGACACTGCAAAAACAAGTGACCCTTTAGCTGTGGATAACCTCACAAAATGAAGTTAGCTCATTTATTTAGATAGTACTACTATGCTAAACCCTGGCAGCGAACTTCTAAAACAATGCGGGGCTGTGGTTTAGCATTGTCTTGCTTCCGAAAACGTCATTTGTTGGTTTTTGAACATAGCAACGAGGTAATGGCAGACAAACTGCCAACGGAGCAGTACAATAAGTACAGTTAAACGTCATGGCGTCTAATTATGACTTTCAAAAGACAAATTTGTTTGTTGTGTCATATAATAACATCTGAAATGAAATGCATGCTGTGAAACCAGCTCCGTTTGTTCAGACAGATAATTGAATCAATTTCCTTGACTCATTGATTCTTCTTCATTCGTGCTCTTGCAAATGCGTCAAAGTAATGTTTTCAATAAACTGTTTGAGTAAACAGGGATTTGATTGGCCCAGAGGTACTTTATGAATTAAAATGCAAAACAAAACAGCATATTGTCTAGAGAACACATGTGAGCTGGTAAACAAACTTTAACCCTTTAAAACAGCAAAAGCTTTTAGCATAAAGCTGCTGTATCATCTGTTTTTCCACTGTTTTGTCTAATTCCCTCTTTAAGGGCTTCAGACTTTGGTGTGAAAAGAGACATTTAATCATGTCCCCTCTCGTTTGGCCTGAAGGCATCCTGTGCTAAAGTAAAGAGCGGTTCATTCTTTTCAGTCTCCAATGACAGAGGAGAGCTGTTGAGAGGGCTTCTCTCAGTAGTGTCCTCTCCTTGGATTTACATTAAAAAGATGGATGGGTTTGGCTGGGTTTTGTGTGTCTTTTAATAGGCATGTGTGTGTAATAAGTGTGTTGCCGTGGACACGGAGGGATCGTTAAATTAGCAGCCCGGTTGGGTCTCTTGACTCAGGTCTTCTTCAGAGTGAAGGAGCTGTTGAGAAGAACTTGTACTATCAGAGGAAATAAGTTTCCCATGTACTCTTTCTGAGAGTGTATTCTCCAGATGGCTGTGAACTATAAAAGAGAGTGCCTACAAATACAGTACTTAATCTTGCCAATTAAATTGCTTTTAAAAGGGTGATTTAAAATATATATATATTTTTTTTTATCATTTATGTTTTTCCTATAAGGTCAACTTATAGTTGAGGTTTCTGTTTTGAGTTCTGAAAAGTTTTAAAAGGGTACTTCATTGCAAAACAATTTGGCTGCCTATGCACACTCAAAAAAATACTTTTAATTAATTAAAATGAGCTAAATTAACAAAAACAATTACATTTTGTCACAACTTAATTTAATTGTGTTTAATCAACGTAATATATTTTAAACTGAAGTTTTCTTAGTTCATTTGTGTTAAAACTACATTAATCATTTTTGTTGACATAAATAACTGGGCAGTGGATCTGTAGTTTCCAGAATGCTTTGCAAAGGACTGCATTAGGAGAGTAAATTTAGGGATTAAAGTGTTATTTTATGTGTTTTTCAGTAAAGGGGAAGATAGTTAGTTAATGTTAGTGTTTAATGTTCGGTTATGTTGGGCATTTATAGGAGTTTCTGTAATGTTTTTGAATTTTGTGGTACAAATATGCAGAAGAGTAATGCCTGTGTTTAGGCTGTGGGCAGTGATCTAAGCTAATGTCAGGATTGACACTCTTCTCTTATTTGTTCATTATATACATTGTGTATAATGATGAATGAAACTTATAATTGATTTTCCAGTTAAATGTTTTAATTTAAGTTTGACAAGCATAAAACATCATTTTATAAATGTATCAATTTCATTTAAACTGTATTTGATCAAATTGAGTTAGACCAACTCAATTACATTTAATTGCATGAATTTGTTTTTTATGAGTTGAGGCTACACATATTTATTCGATAGAAATCCTGCCCGCAATTAAATTGAGTTTGTCCAGTTATTGTTGTACAGTGCAGTTGAAGGCCAATTTTTTGGGGGGAAATCAGTGCTACCTGAAAACAAAGAAGAAAAGCTGTAGGAAAAACTTTACATAATGTTAAACGTAATGCATAACAATAAACCCTATAATGCACTGGGCATGTTGCCATCCAAGGCCACTCTCACCAGTCTGCAATGGATACGCTTGACCAGAAAATCAAAAACTGCCTTGCTTTAGTAGGAAATACTTCTTAGCAATCTTTTAGTCATAATAGTGTTGATATGTTTTGTTTCCGGGTGCTAGAATTCATAGAGTAAACATTTAGCGGGAGTTACTCTGGGTTTCCATTGAAGGATCCAGTGTGTTGTAGGCAGTGGCTAAAAGAAGCAAAGAATCGTAAATATGGAGAGAACGCAACTATGGAAAATCTGAAAAACCTCTGTGTTTTGCAGTTGCAGTTGCAGTTAATCAGATTACTACGAACACAGTGTTTTATGCCAAACGGAGGGGGGAAACTGAAATAAACTGCCGTTTATAACTATCGCGTACAGGTAAGAAAGCTGTTGCCATAATCTTCCATTTTTACCATACTGCTGTTTAAAGAGTAGACAAAGTACAATACAATGTTCAGTGACAGTTCAGTTACAATAACTGTTCTATTAATAACTCTCTGTTAATCCGATTGTCCGTGGGCGGACTTCTAAGGTTAAAGACATTTTATTTCCAAAGTTAAAGAAAGAATTGATGTGACACATTTTAATTTTGTCTTCTAAAGTGCTTCTTTAGGGTTTTTGGGGGTCGTAAAATAATATTATTGTTGTTAAAATATATATATTTCAGGGTGTATATTTGTGTGGATTGGTCTATATATGATATGCAGTGTGTCTGCAATGTTGAATAAGTTCACCCTTTCACTTTACATGAAGTCTCTAATCATATAGGAGTTTATTTTGTGTCTCATTCTCATGGTAATATCCAGCCCTTCTCAGTACACACTCTCTGAAAGACCCTCCCCAACCTGGGATGGACAACTGTCGATGGTTCTCACACTTTTGTGGCCTTATACACGGGATAGATGAAAGTTTCATTAAAGGGACTCGTGTAATTACAGTATTCTGACTTAGAACTAGACATTTCAATGGAAAAAGCAAACATTCTTTACTATGGTATGGTAACGGACCAAAGGTTGGTTTAAAAGGATAGCTGGAATCAAACTCAAATACGAAAAAAGTTTGTCAACAAGGACTTCTGATCTCCCTTCTCGTGAAAGAGAATAAGCACTTGTCAACACAAACAACAAGTGAGCCAAACCCGCAAAAGGCAGCAGTTGGATGTGGTCAAAACAAACCATATGAATGAAGACCTTTTGACTGTACGTTATGGTCTCTGTTCACTTTTTACAGTAGAAGGCCATTCATATGTAAATGATGTCATTCATTTGCATATATTCTTCTAAATTTATGCAGGATTATGCTGAGATGAATACTTAAATAGACTGGTTTTGGAAAAGCCTGTGGCAAAATGTCTCTTGCTGAAAGTGAATTTGCATGATGACTTATAGATAGTAACTCAAGTTATGTGAATGTCTCTAAATATAAAATATTTTGATTTTTTTTTTTAAGCATTTATGGAAAATTGTTGATAAAAAGGTTTACTCTGGCTTGTTAGAGCATATGTGTGACACATATTCCCTTTAGTGTGTTTCTCTTTTTTGCCCATTCAGGGTGGCCTTCATCCAATAAAGAGACCATTAGCTAAGTTGGTCCAGAAAAGGGGCCTCAGAAGCCCTGCTGCCCTAGATTGAGATCCATCTTTTAGGACAGAATGACAGATGCCCGTGCCTTTAGTCCTTCATCCAGCCAATCAGAGTGTGATTAGATCAGATTACCTATGCTGCATCTCTCCTCCATCTCTGTAGGTTCTGTCACGATATGAATGACTCAGCACAGTATCTAAATCAGTTTTTTTTTTTCTGTTCTTTGTTACCCAAAGCATCCCTCTGATCTCTTGTAAAGTCTACGTATGCCAAAGGGCCAGGGCTACAAGCCACCATTTAAAAGCAGACAAATGTTTATCATTTATATTTAAATAGCATATTTATTTGTGAATTTATTTTTGAGCCATGCTGCAGTCTATCTCATGACATTTTCCAATCTCTTCCCCACACTTACTCTCTTTATTAACAAAAGTGTCTTGAGGCCCAAAAAAAAGAAAAAAAGAAAAGAAATCTGAGAGCTATAATGAAAATTATATGTAAAATGAAGCAATGTAATTGAATGTTTCATTACTTTGTCCTGATTCAGTTCATTTGACCAGAATGTTAATAGCCTGAATTCGGGCACAACATCTGTTGGTTAATTCATTCAGTCATAAATCATGAATTATTGCCAGAGAAAAAGTGTTGAACATTTAATGATTAAAAAACGATGTTGTTTGTGTTATGCACATTGTAATTCAGGCAGACATTGACTGCACAACACAGACATGAATCTAGACTTTGTCTCTTTGGCCCTGTTTACACTTGGCATTAAAGATGTGTTTTTGTAATCGGATTACAAGGGAACAACGCTAAATACTGGTGTGAATGGGATCTAAAACGTTTTGAGCTTGTACACTTTCAACCATTAACTCAGAAAAAAAGTGTGTTGGATATACATGATTTAATCTTGTACATCGGACCCACGTGAATCGATTAAGTTAAACAAACATAATTTGTTCATGTTACTTCAACATCATGGAATGAAGTCTTTTTAAGTGACCCAATTAAGTAGTCTCAAAGCAAATTTTATATGGCTCCTGGCCATTATTCAGGCATTCAATTTCATATATTCATTCATCCAATTCAATTTCGTAAATTTTAATGTAACACAACTGAATTATAATACAACACTAGCTACTTTTACCTAGCAATAGCACACATCAGCATCTTAAATGCTAAGCATTAAGAGCTCCTTCAGCAATGCAGTTATGATATTGCTGTATTAGTCCACAGCCTAAGCAAATGCTCCACTCTTATCCACAACGTTAACACACTGTCATTTAAATTGTTCCAACATAATTCAACATTAAACACTATTACACACTATCACGTCTCTCTCCCTTTTCTCACCTTGCTCAAAAATACATAAAATAACTCATGCCTACGCAAATCATTCATGTAATCTCAACGCAAACGGATTAAGTAAACTTCAATTTTGCTTATATTTAAGTGGATTGAACACAATCAAATCAAGTGAGGACAAAGTTAGGACCTGAGGTAGTCGACAACGCATTAGACTGGATTGCTTTCATGGTGTAAACGCTCGTGTGGTCGAATGCATTCGAAAATTGTGGGAAGTGCACTAGCCAGACAGGATTTAAACTTTTTTTAAGTTTGGTTTGAAGACGAAAAACGTACCAAGCACAATGTCCTCTCACCATCATGCACTGAGCGCGTTCTGCGTTGTCTTGCGGCTGTCAGAGCAGAATCGAAAGCTGCTGCTCTACGTGTTTTTCCATCGTCTCCAGTGAGCTTATTTCATCCATTAGATGAAAAGATCTGAGAAAGCCCATATATTTCCCCGCCCATAGAAGAAATCAGAACAGAAGAGACGGATTAAAACACCAGGTGTGAACGTGAATGTGTCTCCCTCGTCTACTATTTATGATCTGATCAACCAAAACGCATCTTATGGGCCTATGTTGCATCTTATTCTCTCATTTTAAAAGGCACAGATGACATTGCTACTTTCTTTTCACAGATTCTTATGTTTGAGAATAGCTAAAGGTCAAGCTGATTGCATGGCAACAGGAAATGTGATTGACAGTTTCCATTTAAGACATTGTCACTGTCACTCTCTCTACTGCAACTGGCCAGTTTGGGTTTTTCCAAAGGGCGCTTGAGCACATACTGTCACCATAGCAGCCATCAGACACGCTGTGCACATTGTCTGAAATACTGATGTGCTAAATCTACGTCTCTTCCTGTGTTGAGGGAGTCTTGCCTTTTTCTTCAGCCAGAAAATGTGCTAAAAGGCCCTTGAGTTTATTTATTCACTTCTTCATTTTTTGACTGCACATTTTTGTGTTTTGTTTTATTTTTGTAATAAAATTTGATTTCTCATATGGCATCTTAAAGAGTTTTTGTAGGCCTTTTAGATCATGAATTAATATAAATGAATAAAGTTAGTATTTTTATTTTCACATCCGTATATGTGACCTGCCTAACTGAGAATCAGGGTCTCCTAAAGACTTGTCTTAACATGGAAAGCATTACATTTTTAAAACATATTTTAATCCGTGTCCAAGCAACTGGCCTCTACTGTAGATTTATCACTGCCTAAAGTGTATCTAGGTAACCATTCCTGAATCACAGAGAAATGTGATATAGATATATTAGATATGTATCACAGAGAAATGTGATATAGATATATTCCAGAATGTGGCATAAGTGATATCCAGAAGAACCTTTCTCTGTCTTGAATGTCTGAAACCTTTACCTTGAGATAATTTTTCTGCTCTACAGAATCATGCACTCTCTCTCTCTCTTGCTGTATGACTCCGTCAAGGTTTCTGAGCTCATGAATTATGCAAAGCAGAGCCCATTTCCCTGACACAGCCTGCTACACAGCAGAATCACTCTACCTATCGGCAGGATCGACCAGTGCTAGTTCACTTCTCTGACACATTATACTCCTCCTTCCTCACTGAAAACTTTTTACTTGAGTTTATATATATATATATATTAAAAAAAAACATTGCATTCACTCATCCATCGTAATGATCACGTGTTATACAGCAATTGTAATTCCTGTGTAAACATGTTTATGCCACATTAAAAGATTGGGAAACATATATTTGATGTTATAGCTTATAGTCAGTGTCTTAGATTGTAAATTAATATAAATTAGTATGTTAATATTTTTGGTTACACTTTATTTTACAGTGTCATTGTTACAGTGTAATTATATATTGAGTACTAGGTAATATTAATTAACTACATGTACTTACTATACGGTTATGGTAGGATTAGGGTTTGGTTGAGGGTTAGTTGCGTGTAATTATGCATAATTTACTGTTATTGCTATGGTAAGTACATGTAACATATTTAACAAGGACACTGTAAAATAAAGTGTTATATTTTTATTTCCCTATCCACAGATTTATTTTAATTTTTGCTTTTGTTTTGTTTTCTAAAGAGCATTTTTAAACCACATTCTGCTTTTAACTGCTTTCTGAAAGAATGCGCTTCATAAATGTCTATTCAGTGCACGCAGAAAGCTGAACGATAAAACAAAAGGCTTTCTGGAGCAGGAAAGGTATTTGTCCTTTTTTTGAGGGGGGTCTCTTAACCCACCTCTGAGGAACCAGACAGCAGGCTGTGTAATTTTGTGCTTCAGCCATGTGTATTGACATCCATATGCCAGTGCTGAGGGTGCTGCTGCCATCACAGCGTCCCAGTCTCTTCCAGCTGAGTGCCCTCACATGTCTCTGTGTATGTCCAGAGCCCACGCGAGCTGTCCGTCTCCAGCACGGATTCCCTAATAAAGATCTTGCCATCTGTTTGTGCTTTTAGTAGCATAAAAAGGTCATTATTTTTTATATCTTTTTTTCTCTTACAGACTCACTGGCTAGTCTTGGATGCCCCTGTACTGCATGTTTGAATGGTCACATTGAGTGCGAATCACAAGGCCCAGTTGCTTTGACCTGGAGGGGAAGGATTTTCATGTAACGCACCCTGCCATGGACAGGAAGAGGAGTTGCACGCTCTGTGAAGGAGCTGTGATGATGCTGCTGCTGCTGGGTCACATGACCACTGGATTAGAAGTGCCTCTAGATCGTGAGTACTGTGCAGTGACCAAAATGAAATCTAATGTAAAATGTAATAATTCACACTAACATAGATTTATTTGACATTAGTGCACAAAAAAGTTTCCTATAGCCTGTTTTAAAACGAGTTAACTAAGTCAAGATATGTGATTGACTTGAAGAAGTAGTCTTGGATCTTTTTAGACATTATAGACAAGATTAGAAATCAAATCAAAGGGGTCATGACATGAGAAATCAAATTTGCCTTAAACTTTTGACATATCAGAGGTCTTTAAACGATCCAGCAAGTTTCATAGCTTAAAACATTGTCCTCTTATTAACAAAACACTTATTTAATCAAGCTCTAAAAATTTTATATTGTGAGATTTGTGATGTCACATGGGCAAACACATTTGCCTTCAGAGCAAGACATTGACGAATAGTTGTACATCATCGAACCATTGGCCCTGCCCACTAGCATTCAGTTGCTTAATGGCTGACATTTGCCTACTCTGGATGTGAGCATCGTGTCACGTCAAAAGCAAATAGAATCCATCAAGGCTATAACCATGTCTTGAACATTGGGGGCACACCAATTTTTTATAAAGCCTATAGAAACAGAGAAGTGAAGTATAGGAAACAGTGAAGGAAATTCTAGGTCTAATTCTAGTTGGGAAATAATCATTTTGAACTATTAAAATATGCACAAATGTACTTTTATTTGTATGCCTAAAATTTCGAAAACGTGAAACGTTACCTCACTTTCTTTCAACATTAAACTGACGCTTTGTGCTGGAATTTGCGCTTTGCTTCTGTGAGCGGTAAATTCCGCCTACTTTGATTTGATTGGCCATCTCAATCATTTTGACACTGATGAGCGCTATTAGACCGCTGAGACAGACCAGACTAATAATGCAACTTTATATACTCCTCGCACTTGAGTCTGTCAACAACAGGACATATAGATGAGTGAAAGAACGTTCGCTTTGAGATGTCATCTCTTTTGTGTCTCTGTACAGACTTCAGAAGGATCCCAGTGTTGGAAACAAGTAGTTTATTTTGTTCATTTAACATTATAAGTGAACCTCAAGGAATCCATGTCATGACCCCTTTAAAGATTTTCAGTCCAGATTAATTTGAGCACACTAAAAATGGTAAAATATCCCTCATTATAAAAATGGAAATGCAGTTGAGCATGTCACCGTGAGTCCTCGCAGTGTGTTTTTCTTTTCTCAGCTGCTGCTCTCTAGAGATGCGTTTCACGTTTACATACTGACAGTGTGTTAAGTCAGCATCTCTACTGTAAGCAGAATATACAAGGACTTTTAGAGAGCATTGGTCACTCTTTCTCCTTCCATCTTTCTATTTATATCACTCTCTCTGTGGCTGTGATCAACCACATGAATATATAAGATATGCTACCGTTCAAAAGTTTGGGGTCAGTACGATTTCTTTGAAAGAAATTAATACTTTTTTCAGCAAAGATGCATTCAATTGACAGTAGAGACATGTATAATGTTACAAAAGATTGCATAGGTAAAGAGTGAAGCATTTTTTAATGACAAAGTAGTTTGGTTATTTACTCACAGAATATAACTCCATCATATTGTTCAGTTTAGAACTTTTCTTATTCTACAATCACTAATGCATGATGCAGGTGGTAAAGCCAATGAATCATCGACAAACAATCAGCATCCATCCGAACTGCATTAGGAGAATGAAATGGCATGAGAGTTGCATGATGGGTAATGAGTGCCCAACACACCTCCGGAAGTTTCTCTGAGGGAACGTGATTTTGTTTGATCTTCTCTTCTCTCTTCTTCTCTTACACTAATTTGAACTCTTTTACTCTCTGCTTATGTATTTCCTGACTCATTTGGACAAAAAAGCTAAAGTTCTGGAGGGATGTAAGTCTGGGCACTTTTGCTGTGAAATTTGTTGTGAATTAGAGCTACTGTAACTTGAATGTCTTTTGCTTTCTTCGGTTTGAAGTGTTTATGATTTTGATATGCATATTAACTTGTATCTTGTGCACTGTAAAAAAAATTCAGGTCTCCAATTGAAAATTTTCTAGTGACCGATCACATCTAAATTTTTCAGTTGGCCAAATTGAATTTGTGAATTGATGCGATATAATTCAATTAAAATTGAAGAAATTAAATTTGGCCAACTAAAAAATTTAGATGTGATCGGTCACTAGAAAATTTTCAATTGGAGACCTGATTTTTTTTTTACAGTGTATTAAACATTAAAGTATCCATAAAGCTATATGTAAATTATAGCTGCCATGCCAACAAGAACTTTCATGAGAGTTTGTGTTGCATGCTGCATGCTCCTTGGTTGTTTGTCTCTTTGGGTTTTGTTACATTGATAAACTAAAGCTGGGCACATTTATATTTTTAGATATTTTCTTGCAGAATCAGTTTCTGCAAAGGTGGTGCATCTGTGCTGGTTTGTGTCAAGGTGTGTGTGTGTGTGTGGGGGGGGAAATAGAGATGCTTGTCTTCACGCTGCTTTCTGTGCTTCAGTGCCTCAGCCTCCCACAATAACTCATCAGTCCCCCAAGGATTACATCATCGACCCTCGGGAGAACATCATTATCCACTGTGAAGCGAAAGGAAAGCCTCATCCCAGGTGGGTGTCACTTTGAATCACCATGGTTACCGCTACTGCAGATTCCGCTACTGTGGACGGATACTTGGTGCCTGACACCTACTAAACTCTTCTTCAAACATTATGCAAACATTATGCAGGTCTTTAACCCTCTGGTCCTCTTCGTCACATTTGGCACAAATGGAGATACTTTCGCGTGCGCACAGGAATTTTTTTGCGTGCTCACGTGTTTTACAATTTCCGGTTTATGTATACTATAACCAAGTTCAATTGTGCGTCATGAAGAAAGTGAGAGTATGAATACACATTAATTAATAAAGCTGTATTTGCTCAAAATGTGACTTTTGTTACCGCAGTAGTATATCTATAATATCACGTCCATATGTCCGTTTTAACGCATTCTCTTACGACGAGCACACACAAAGAAATCTTGTGCGCACGCAATAGTTTCCAATACTAGTAATGGAATACTGCGGAGTCCCTAAAGGGACCTTTTCAAGAATAAAAATATACAGACTTTTGAGTGCGCACGAGAAACTTTCACTCCGTAGTAGCGAAAGTTGGGCTCTGTAGTGTTCCATGTTAAAATAAAGACAAGGATTTTATGTAAAAAACCTATGTAATGCCATGGTGTAACCACTAGACAGTTCTATATAAAGTGGCTCATGAATTCGCTATTGTTTTTTAGACATAAATACTTATTTTTAAGTTGTGGATTTGGATTTATACTTAGGCATTCTCAAAGACTACTTTTTGTCAAAGTTTATATATTTTTTTGTTTGAAATGTTGATTTGAAGTGTCAGTTTTTGCATTGCTTTTACTACATTCAAACCTGAACACATAGGAGGGCATTTTGTTACACATACAGTAACATCAAAATTCAACATGTGTGTCTATTTTGGACTTGATATTTTAGAGTGAACCCCTTCATTGCTGTGTTTTTTTCTCCACAGTTGCTGATTTGTAGTTTGTACCACCAAAAGATTAGGATTTTTCGGATTTTTTCGCATTTCCCATTCATTTCTTATGTCAGTCATTTTTGACCACGGAGGTCAAAACCTTTTTTCAACCCTTTAACATATCCAAATCATGTCCATGATTTTTTTGTGTGTTCACATAGCTAATGCGACAAAAGTCACCAAGCGCCATTCCATTCCAATGAAGCAAAAAAAAAAAAACATTTCAGAACGTAAAATCTTTCACCATTTTTGACAGAAGAGGCCCATTTTTTAAATGGCTATTTTTTCATCATTAGGCTGAAATTCCAAGCTGCTCTTTCCCATGCATCAAAAGTGTTTGGCGATTTACACTGCCAAACACCTTAAAGGACACAAAAGCATCATAAAATGATCTTTAAGTGACTTTTGTGTGCTATAATTCAAGTCTTTTGAAGTCGTACAAATAGCTTTATATGAAGAACAGACTAAAATGTAAATGTTTTTTACAATTATCATTGAATAACCGCTTTAATATTGTATTCTTTCTCACACAAAGCTGTCGGTATGTCTTTAGGAAACATAAAAGTCTTGTACAAAAGTCATATAGTCCACTTTTATGATGCTTTATTTATCCTTTTTTTCCTGGAGCTTGACAATTTAAATCACTATCCAGTTTTTTTGTATGGAAAAGGGCAAAATATCTGTGAAAAAAAAGTGATCGACCAAATTTCAAATAGTTTTCATTTTTGAGTGAACTGTTCCTTTACACAAACAACTTGATTGACAAGTGAATAAGGATTAACGTTTTTTTTTATAAATAAAGATATTAATTGCAACTTCGCTGTGTGTGCATGTAATGGATTTTCTGTTTTCACTCTAGCTTTTCATGGACACGTAACGGGACTCATTTCGATGTGGATAAGGATTCAAAAGTTATTATGAAGCCCAGCTCAGGCACTCTGGTCATTGACATCAGTGGAGAGAAGGCAGAGGCGTACGAGGGCGTGTATCAGTGCATCGCCCGCAACGAGCATGGCTCTGCCTTGTCCAATAACATCGTCATCCGTCAGTCAAGTAAGACAGGCACAACTAAACACAGAGAACATTTTTTAAATACCACAGGAATGGTTTTTAAAATATTTTTTTCAGTTGCCTCCTATCAGCTTTTTTTTTTTAATTAAGGGTCCAATTCTGTTTCATAGGGTCCCCCTTGTGGTCAAAAGAGAAAAATGAACCAATCATTGTACAGAGGGGAATGTCTCTAGTACTGCAGTGCAGACCCCCGGCTGGCCTGCCTCCTCCAATCATCTTCTGGATGGATAACAGTAAGAAAATATCACATATATTCACATACTTGTATTACAATAGCCCACCACACACGGCTGTCTAGCACATCCTAGAGTAAGCAGCCACTGAAATGGCATTTGGTTATGTTTTCATATACTTTACATGGCAACCCGAGTATGTAAATTCGCTGCTCTCATTGTTATTTCATAGTCTTTCTTTTATTGGCAAATGGTGCTCACAATGATGTTATATGCTTATGTCTGCTCTCATAGTACTCGATAAGGGTGGCAAAAGGCCAAAAATCAAATGCAAACAACATTTGTCTACTCCGTTTTGTCAGATTTCCAGAGACTTCCCCAAAACAGTCGTGTGTCCCAGGCTTTAAACGGAGACCTGTATTTCTCCAATGTGCTCATGGAAGACTCTAGAAATGACTACATCTGCTACGCCCGCTTCCCACACACTCAGACTATCCAACAGAAACAGCCCATCACCGTCAATGTGCTGGACAGTAAGTGTTTTTTGTCACCAATTTCTGTTCCAAAAATGTAAATCATGTTTTGTAATAGAAGCAACTCTGCCTTCTTTATGGTAAATTAAGCTTGCACGATATATATACAGAACCAGATTTTACATATTATTCACAAATTATTCACAAAAATGGCATTAATTATCTGTACATAATTTATAAAAATGATTGTACTAAATAAACAATTAATGAATTAAATTGACAGCCCTAGTGAGTATTTAAGGGACAGTCGCATTGTCCCTTTAGTTTTTAAATGCCGCCTCAGTTGTTATCCAGAATGGCAAATGTCAAAAAATTGCATGCTCATTATTTTCTGTTGTATTCCAGTCGAAGCTATGAATGACACTGTGTTGGCAGCTTTTTTGAATGGCTCAGATTTTTGGGGTGGTGAGTGCTAGCAGAACTTCTCCAAGTGAACCCAGCCTTCATTCCTCCCATCACTTGTGTTTCTGCCTAACCAGGAATAGCTCATTTCCTAATATCTCACTTATAACCAGAAATATAACCCACTTCTATAGAATCCCAACCCTGAACTCAAACAACTTCCTCTTTATGAAGGTCTCACACTGTGCCGCACTTGGCATTAATATTCATTTCTTTGCATCTTTTTTAATGAAAACCAATTTAGTCAGATATAACTAACAAAAGGACTGAAGCCAACCATACAGGAGTTATCATGGGAATGACTGGAAATTTGAAACAATTAAATTTGCATTGTTTATGGCAACAAACATTTCCAAGATGACTGTATATGAATGGTAATCAGTCCTTTTTCTTTGTTTTTTAATTGTCTAATTAACATTTTAGGTAGTGTCTGCAGTATCTTCTACTGGTCAGTTCACTAAACTTTCTCCTTTCTTTGCATCGAACTGAATAACTGTATTAGTGTTGCATAGAACATTCTATACAACACTATTTAAAGTACTCGTAAAATATCTCATGAAAACATTGTTCATTCCTATTATGTTTTCATTTGGATCCTTCCATTCACTTTTAAAGGCCCGGTCCATCCAAAAGAAGCAATGGAAGGATAAAATTCTTGTCATTCAATATGAGGTTCACTTGATCAAAGACATCAGTGCGATTTAAGTCATAAGGCTTTCTGGGAACATTTCTGAGTTTCAGAATAAGTATATTCTCAAACTTTTTCATTTTATAGCGTCAAATTTGATCAGCAATACGCTATTTGGACACCAGTTCATCTGCCTTGTTCATGTGTGGTTTCACATACCAAAATAGAATCTTTTCCCCTCACATAAGTCCTGGGTAATAACCGGCTGGTTACAAGACTTGTCTTTCTGATTGTGACCAATCCCTGTTTTAGACACTCCATCTGGGGAGAGAGCGCCCACTTTCATGCACCCACCAGGAACGCACAGTACCACTACGGTCCTGAAAGGAGACACGCTGGAGCTGGAATGCATCGCTGATAGCCTGTAAGTAGCAGGAAGTGGATAAATGGGTCGAAGAGTTGCTAATGTTTTGCTTCCATATCCATTTGTTCTTCTGATTGTAGTCAGATTGTATCAAAGGTTTTGCTTAAATGTGACTAACAGTTCAAAAGTTTTTGACTTTTTTGTGTGTGTGTTTTTCAGTCCAACGCCAGATATCTCCTGGACTAAGGTGGTCGGGGATCTGCCAAGCGGCCGTTTCTCATTTCACACTTTCCAGAAAACTCTGAAGATAACAGAGGTGACAGAAGCGGATGGGGGAGATTATCGCTGTTTAGCCAAGAATCGCCTGGGGAGCAACCATCACACCATCACTGTAGCGGTCAGAGGTCTGTCACAGGACGTCTTTTCATCTGTCACATCTCAAAAATCCTGTTTAGTCACATCATTCACTGACCCCTGGACACCATCCTGAACCATTCATGGACTTGAGCTCATTTGAAAGACGCTTTGTGTTTCCTGTTGTTCAGAAAATACCCCCTGGTGTGCCAAATATCCAAAATTATTTGTTACTGTTTGTTTTGTGGTATATGATAGGATCATTCTAATCTGTGGCACAGGAAATAACATTCTAAATTTTTGATTTTAAAATATTGTCAGTTTGATTTTGAACTCTCTCCTTCTATCTCCACAGCGGCTCCTTTTTGGATCAGTGCCCCTCAGAACCTCATCCTGGCCCCGAGAGAAAAGGGACGGCTCACCTGCGGGGTGGGTGGCAACCCTAAACCCAAGGTCACATGGTCTGTCAACGGAATTCCCATTGAAAGTATGTCACCCACTCACATAACCACTTTCTGTGAGCTTTTGTCAAAATAATTAACCTTTTCACCACTATCGCTTACATACGTTTTTTTAAATAATTTTTTTATTTGTACTATATGTTACTTTGATGCCAAGTTTTTGTGCCAATAAAAAATATTGCTCTGATTAAATTATAAATGATATCATCTAATATATAGGCAAAAAAGTATTTCTCCATTCAGATGAAGATATCTACTTTTTTTTAGTAGCTTATAGCATAGCTTTTTCAAACGAATGTCTTGATTATAGTTTTGGTATGGTTATAAATTATGATGTGATTTCTTGATAGACTCACATAGGGACCCCAGTCGGAAAATCGAAGATGACGCTATCACCCTCAGTGATGTTCAGACAGGCTCAAGTGCCGTTTACCAGTGCAACGCCTCCAATGAGTACGGTTACCTGCTGGCCAATGCCTTTGTCAGTGTTCTGGGTTAGTTACATTTCTTTTCTTTTCTATTCTAATCTATTCTATTCTATATTTTTACTCTGCTCTGTAAATATATTATGTTTCAGCTGAACCTCCCAGGGTGCTGACTCCTCCAAATCATGTGTACTCAGTCATTACTAACAGAAGGGCTCTTTTAGACTGCGCTTCGTTTGGCTCGCCCCTCCCAAAGATCACATGGTGAGGTTTTTTTTTGTTTGTTCTTTAATGTAGCGTTCATTTTCATTCTTTTTAAACTTGTCTCTAATGTCTGGAAAAGTGTTTACTGTGAGTTAATGGTGCATGCTGATGATGTGTCTGTGATCCGCAGGTTTAAAGACAGTCAAAGCATACTGGATGGCGACTCATACATCATATATAAAAATGGTACCTTAGAGATCAGTGTGGCTCAGTCACTAAACAGCGGCAAATACACCTGCATGGCTTCAAACAATCTTGGCAACAAAGAGAATCACGTTTACCTGGAAGTGAAAGGTGAGTGAAAGCTAAATTGAATTGTTCCAGTTTGAAGGGATAGTTCACCCAAAAATGAAAATTCTGTCATCATTTACTCACCCTGAAGTTGTTCCAAACCTGTATGAATTTCTTTCTTCTGCTGAACATAAAGGAATATATTTGGAAGAATGTTTGTAACCAAGCAGATCTCTGCAGCCAAGTGTTTTCCCCCCACTATGGTAGTCAACAGTGTTGGGGAAAGTTACTTTGAAAAGTAATGCATTACAATATTGCGTTACTCCCTTAAAAAGTAACTAATTGAGTTACTTAGTTACTTTTTAAGAAAAGTAATGCGGTACGTTACTTTTGCGTTACTTTTTCTCACCCGGGCTCGGCTTGTTTTTCTTTTTTTTATAACAAAAAAGTTATATATTTGTGCAACGGTAAAGACCTCTTCATACCAAAATTTAAATAACAAGCCCCAGGCTGAGGTAAAAATGCAGATTCCCGCATGAACAGTAGAGGGCGCAGCTCCATTCTGGATAATGGTAGAATAGGATGCAGGAGAAAAAAGTTTTACCAATAAAAACAAAAAATCTAGTAATTTTCATCATCAAAGGTCAGCAGCAAGACATTGGTCAATTAAATATAAAGGTAGATTATGCATAAAAATTGTTGTTTTATTTAACATTTAATTATTGGAGGTTTGCATTGGACTCTGATTTTGCATTTGACTGATTTTATTTATTTTGAGGAGTACAGAAACTTTATTGTGCAAGTGAGATAAATAAATGCTCACATTTAGTCTAGAACTACAATAACCATCATGTTCACACACAACGCCTCTGCACTTATTTTTCTCAACATGGGGGCAGGAGAGCTGTCAGTCAAATTAATTTGAAAAAGTAGCTCAGAAATTTTGTTGTAAATTTGAAAAGTAATTCGTTACTTTACTAGTTACTTGGAAAAAGTAATATTATTACGTAACTCAAGTTACTTGTAATGCGTTACCCCCAACACCGGTAGTCAATGACTGCAGAGATCGGCTTTGTTACAAACATTCTTCCAAATATCTTCTTGAGTGTGACTAAATGATGACAGAATTTTCAGTTTTGGGTGAACTATCCCTTAAAATCAGTGTGGTATGTTGAATGAAGGAAGGAATAATAGACTAAAGGAAGCAGTAAGATGGGAAATGTTGGAGAAAAGAGGAAGATTTATTTAATTTTCTCTCTTTCCGCAGAGCCTACACGAATCCTCAGACAGCCTGGGTATAAAGTGGTGCAGAGAAACAGCATGGCTGTGTTTGAGTGTAAGGTCAAACATGATCCCACTCTCTTTCCATCCATGATATGGCTCAAAGATGACGAAGAGCTTCCTGACGAAACTCGGTATGATCTGCAATCAGTGCTGCAATTCTTGTTTAAATATAAGCACCATCTAAAGCAAGGGTCAGCACCTTGTGTGTTGTGCATTCAGAGTGTTTTTTGAAAAAAAAAAAAAATATGTATTGTAAATATATTATTTTACATGTATTTGAGCCTTAGTAAAACAATCCCAGGCTTTTATTATTGTTATATTACCTTTCATAAAATGCTGAATTGCTTTATTGACGTTTCATGTCAAAAGGGTTGCCTACCTATAATGTAAAGCATAACTTAGTTTGAGAAAAGTGAAAACCTTAAATGCTTTGAAAGGTGGCATGTAGCTTTTGACTAACAGGTGTGTATGTGTGTAGCTTTAAGGTGGGCATTGATAGTCTGACTATACAAGACGTGACAGAGGATGATGAGGGCAACTACACCTGCATCAGAAACACCACCCTGGACCACGATTCAGCCAGCGCCACACTCACAGTTGTTGGTACGCTCGGTTTATACATCTCTCTCTCAAGAACTGTACAGTATACAATATCGCTTCCTAGATATGGCTTCATTTTGTTAATACAGATTATATGAGTGCTGTTGAAGAGTTGGAATTGTACTTTTTTGTATAATTACCTTTTGACTTCCTCAAACCTGCTTTCCTTGTCAGAGGCCACACCAACACCACTGGGTAAAGCTCACTTCTTTCAGTTCCCAAACAGGTCCCAAACCCATTTGACACATTTGTGTTTTTCAATTTTTTTTTTTTTTTTTTTTTTGTTTATCCCTCTTCACCTCCCTAATATGTGCTTATGAATGTGTTTTGTGCATATTGGCCATTAATAAATAAACTGTTAAAGGCAATTTGAGTTTTTATTTTAATCTTGTTTACAAATGAGGCAGCTCACTTAAAATAAACTTAAAATGAAGACATGCATGGTTTCAGCTTTACCAACACGCTGTCATTTGTGAGTATTTTACATTTTCACGAATTGGTGCTGAATTTGTACAATCTAATTCTGCTTATAGAGTTTGGTTTAGGGACGGACCTTCATGCATTGATATATTTCGTACGACTCAAATCTTACAAATTCATATGAATTTGCCAAAATGTAAAATAGTTTTCTCATGAGATCGGTTTGGCTGTACCTTTTAATTATGCCTTTAACAGAATGTGATATTTCAGTCTGTGGCGTTTTTTAAGTTGTTGGTCATTTGTTTTTGTTTTATTTTGGCTTGTGTTGCATGTTTCTAATGTCTGGTGGACTTCAGCTGGATCGAGTTTTGTGTCTCATAATATTGTTTTTTTTTTCTTCAGAGAAACCGGACCCGCCCACAGACCTGGAACTGACGGACCAGCGAGAGCGCAGTGTTCGGCTTACATGGACCCCTGGCAATGACCACAATAGCCCTATTACATGTGAGTTAAAAACTGAACTTTGTTTGATGCCTTGTGTCAAATCAACTCGAGATCCACATATTAAATCAACAGCTTCTGATCCGTTTGTCCCTGGTTCCCTCAGTATTCCAGATCGAATATGAAGATTCACTCCATGAGCCTGGAGTATGGCACAATATGACCAGCGTCTCAGGAACCACCACCACAGCCCAACTGGATCTGTCGCCATATGTGTATTACTCTTTCAGGGTTCTGGCACTCAATGACGTGGGTCTGAGTGAACCCAGCGCACCGTCCAATCAGTACCGAACCAACCCTGCACGTGAGTGATCTTAGCAAGAAAGTAGAATGCTTTAAAATCTCTTCCTTATATTTTTATGGCTCAAAGACCGATTATGATCCTCATAGAGCCTGACATGAATCCATCAGACATTGAAGTCATTGGAACATCACCTGACAGTATGAAAATAACTTGGAGGGTAAAACTCTTTTGATTTGATTCAATACAGTACCTACTAATTTATCTTTTTTTTTTTTAAATATAGATTTCTAAAAGTTTTTGGACACAATTAAAAATGTAGTTTAAAGATGATGAAATGTCAAAGCGTTTGAACAGACAGTAAACCTGTTTTTTTTATGTCTGGTGAGCAGGAGCTGACCGGGCTGGAGTCGAATGGTCCAGGCTTACAATACAAGGTTAGCTGGAGAATGAAAGATGCGGATCACTGGACGTCACTCACTCTGGCCAATGTCTCGCAATACATGGTGACAGGAACTCCCACTTTTACACTCTATGAAGTCACCGTACAGGCGGTCAATGACTATGGGCCTGGCCCCAGACCAGAGGTGATGCTGGGATACTCAGGAGAGGACTGTGAGTGAGCTGGACCATTCATATTATTTTAATTATTATATAATATATGATAATACATTATTTTGTATAACATGTATATAAAATGTAAATATGTAATGTTATTCTATATATTTATTTTGATATATACAGAATGCACTATGGTACAATCCCAAATTTTTTGCATCTTTTGCAAAGTTGGTGGACAGAGTCCAGGGAAATATTGATTCCAATATTTATTATATTATATTATATTATATTATATTATATTATATTATATTATATTATATTATATTATATTATATTATATTATATTATATTATATTAATTATATTATATTATATTATATTAATTATATTATATTATATTATATTATATTATATTATATTATATTATATTATATTATATTATATTATATTATATTATATTATATTATATTATATATTATATTATATTATATTATATTATATTATATATTATATTATATTAATCATAATCTATGATAGCATGGTATGCACACAATCCCAGCACTGTACAAAAAAAAATCAGATCTCCATTTTCTAGTGACTGATCACATCTACATTTTTCAGTTGGCCAAATTGAATTTCTGTGAATTGATGCAATTTAATTCACATGAAATTCAATTTGGCCAACTAAAAAAATTTGATGTGATCAGTCACTAGAAAAATTTCAATTGTAGACCTGATTTTTTTTTTTTACAGCGAGAATGCACTGCAACAAAATCACTGAAGGTTTACATCAGAGATGGTGGACAAAGTCTGTAAAGTGTTTATCACTGAGAAGTTCCATTACAATTTTTAATTAAAAAAATGTATTCAATATTTTTATGTCTTTGTCATCTCAGCACCAACTGTGGCCCCAGAGAATGTACAAGTTTCAGTTTCAGTTCAGAATGGGACAGTTGCTGAAGTTCGCTGGGACGCTGTTCCTCTTTCAACAGTCAAAGGTCGACTGAAGGGATATAAGGTACTTACTGACCACTGAAATGTTCCATACCAGTGATGGTCATCTACCTAAATATGTTGATATGTGAGCTGCAATCATTCTAATGTGTCGGACATTTTGTAGGTGAGTTACTGGAGGGTGAGAAGCTTACATAAGCAAGACTCTGAGCATGAGAAGCCACAGGTGCTAATCTTCAGTGGGAACGAGACAGAGGGTCATCTGCCCGGCCTTCATCTCTACAGCCAGTACACACTCAACATTAGAGCCTTCAATGGGAAAGGAGACGGACCCACCAGCTCCGATCAGCAATTTGAAACACCACAGGGAGGTACAGTAGTGTGCACTTATTTTTATTCTATATGTACTCATTTGTCAAAGTATGGAATATTATTGTCATTTTAAATGAGTTAAAATTATATCAATTGTGTTTTTTTTTTTAGTTCCCGGGCCTCCTATACATTTAAAAGTCCGAAATCTGAACCTGGACTCACTGATTGTGGAATGGGCACCGCCTCTGGAAGATAACGGCCATTTGACTGGATACTTGCTCAAATACCAGTCTAGTAGGTCTAAATCACAGCATGTTGTGTGGGAATCTGTTGTTGATTTGTGAAAAGATACAAACTGCTTATACTTTTCACCCTTTCTGTTTTAACGCTATGCTTGCAGTCAATACAACTGATGAACTTGGGCCGCTCAAAGAGCTGCTTCTATCAGCAAATGAGACCAACATCACTCTGGACAACCTCAAGTACAGCACACGCTACAAGTTCTATCTGAATGCCATGACTGTCAAGGGCTCTGGCCCCACCGTCACAGAAGAGGCCGTCACGATCATGGACGAAGGTGAGGACTAGCTTTGTGGCTGATTTTACAATATAATATTTTCAGCATTTGATGCAAGGATCTAGATGCAGCATTTTATTCTCATCTGTGGCTTCGCATAAATTGCCCGCAGAATAAAACTTATACAAAGGTTTGTGTTTCAACTGAGGAATCCTGTCCTCAGATTCCTGAATCAGACTGATCTTGTTGTCATTCCATATTCCACTACAGTGTAATATTTTCAGTGCTTTTAGGGTTGCATATGAATACATTTAATACACAAACTTAACACATAGCCTTATTTACAGTATGTATTTGTTTGTTTGTTTGCAAGGCAATATTGGCCACTTATTTAAATGTTATTAACTTTGGTCTGTGATCATGTACTTTTTTTATTTTAGCCTTATTTTAAGCAAACAGTTTTACTAAATATATAACACACACACACACACACCGACTAGGCATAGCACATGAAGTGAATAACACTGATTATCTCTTCATCACTGTACCTGTTAGTGGGTGGGATATATTAGGCAGCAAGTGAACATTTTGTCCTCAAAGTTGATGTGTTAGAAGCAGGAAAAATTGGCAAGCATAAGGATTTGAGCGAGTCGGACAAGGGCCAAATTGTGATGGCTAGACGACTGGGTCAGAGCATCTCCAAAACTGCAGCTCTTGTGGGGTGTTCCCGGTCTGCAGTGGTCAGTATCTATCAAAAGTGGACTGTTTTGGCAGCAAAAGGGGGACCAACACATTATATATAAATAATATCCTATATAAAATATCTTTTTTTTTTGTTCTTTTTTTCTGTCTGTGAAACAAAAGATTGCTTTAGATAGATCATCTACATGCCTTAAATGGATGTTATGGTGCTCTGGCCTGTTGAGTTCCATTATTAACACTTCATTGTTTTTGTTTTTGTGTTTGTTTTATTGAATTGAAATGTACCTTCCAAACTGCATCATATTTCATGATTTACACTTTTGGAAACATTCTATTTTTAAATGATTGGTTATCAGGTGGCCACTACTTACATCCACTCTACCTTTGTCTTCTTTTGTCTCTGTCTCTCTCTTTTCTCTGAAGCGTTAATTCGGCACCCCGCAGTAGAGGCGGGTAAAGGTAACACCAGTATCAGGCTGATGAGAATGCATGCTGGTCGAGCATCAGCTATGAGACTAGAAAGCCACTTTAGCACTGAAAGGAGATAGATACATACATATGCATGATTTTTCTCAGGCCAAAAAGCTTTACACCTGACCTGGCCTGCTCCATATGCCATGGAGAATCATGTTACCAAGAAATGCAAATTCCATCCCACTGCTTTCAATAGGGCTTAGCTAGAACATCTGTTGTTTAAAGGAATAGTTCATTCAAAAATAAATGCTGTAGCTTTAATTCCTGAACGCCTGTATTTTATTTTTCTGTGGGACACAAAAGGATCCTTTTTGATTAATCTTTATGCAGCTCTTTTCCATGACAACAGTTGTACAGAATTGTGGCCAAGTCTGTTAAGCTCCAAAAAAAAATCCATACGGCTTGTTCACTATATTTCAAGACTTTCAAAGCCATATGATACTTTTGTGTCAGAATCAGACCAAATTTGAATTGTTATTCACTCATCTTTCCACCCAGTGAACTGTTGTGACTGAATCAGTCAGTCGAGAACCGGAATGGTGAATGAATCATGCTTCTGAGTCAGTTCTTTTCAATGATGATGAAGTTCACAAATTGGACTAAATGATTCAAGAATTTAAATGATTCATAAATTCAAGGCGATGATTATCAGTGAATACTGACTTAAATGTTGGTCTATTTGTCACAGCAAAGCTACAGTATCGTATCACCTCAGAAGACTGTAAATATTGCAAGCAAGTCATAATATCTAAGTTTATTGTCCTTTTTGGAGGTTAACAGCTTTGGTTATTGTGGAAAAAGTGATCATTTTCATAATAGAAATTCAAAGAATGCCAGAAGTTTCACTTTGGGCTGAACTATCCCTTTAACTAGTGTAGATAAGGACATAGAGTAATGTTTGAATGTGTGATGAGGCAAACCCAAATCTCGCTGCCTTGATCTCAGGGTCCTCTCATTGCACCAGTAAACTGCACGTTCCTGCATGCTGTTAACTCTGATCTGCATTTCTCTCTTTCGCTGCCTTGTTTTCGCTCTCTCTAATGTTTTGTGTTTCATGTTGTGTGTTTCACTATTCTCTGTATTCTTCCAGGATCAGCCCCCCCTTCACCACCACCAACCCCCCCTGTCACTCAATCTTTGCAGCCCCCGTTTCGCAAGGGTACAAACACTCCTGTCCCGTCTCCTTTTCTCTCATTCCTCGATTGTTATGCTTGTATGATGCTGTGTTGAACAGGAAACTGTAGACAATATACTGTTTAATACCTCACAAGGTGTCACTCATCAAATATATCTCTAGTGGCCCCAAAAAGGCACTTTAAATGTAAAATTCATTGTATTAGATATCAAATTTCCAAACTAGTGGCATATAAGCAAATAATGCTAGAGATTTTATCAGAACTATCTACTATATTAAGATTTTTTGGGGCCGCAAGACATCCACGTATACAGTGGCAAATTCTTCATAATCTCTCATAAATTCTTACGTCATTTGTACTTTTCCTTGTTTGATCAGCGCCACCTGCTGGTCGGATGTTTGGGAGCGTGAACTCCTCGGTGGAGGAGGACCATGCTGTGATAAGCTGGGAATACTCTTGGCCGGATAGGAATGTTTATGTGGAATATGTTGTTAATAACAGTAAGACTTTCCTCCTTAAAATTTCACCATCCAGTGCGTTTCTACATGAAGTAGCCTTAGTAAAATGTAATAAATCAATAAGATCAAGTTATTATCTAGAGTTTATTGTCTAATATCAGAATAAAAATATTGTTTTGATGGATTCCTGTACTTTTAATAACTCTAGATTTTATTATGCTTTAAAACAACATAAATACATAGAAATAAATACATCATTTTTTTCTGATTATTATTGCAAGTGACTTAAAGAGATAGTTCACCCAAAAATGTACATTTTGTCATTTACTCACCCTCAAGTTGTTTCAAATTTGTATGAGTTTCTTTCTTCTGCTTAACGCAAAAGAAGATATTTGGAAGAATGTCAGACACCAAACAGTTGATGTACCCCATTGACTTCCATAGTACTTTTTTTTTCTCCATACTGTGGAAGTCAATGGGGTCCATCAGCTGTTTAGTTAAAGGGGTAGTTCACCCAAAAATGAAAATTCTGTTATTAATTACTTACCCTCATGTCGTTCGACACCCGTAAGACCTCCGTTGATCTTCGGAACACAAATGAAGATATTTTAGTTGAAATCTGATGGCTCTGAAAGGCCTCCATTGGCACAATGGCACGGTTCACTCTCAAGACCCTTAAAAGGTACTAAAGACGTCGTTACAAAGTCCATCTCACTACAGTGGTTCTACAATAACTTTATGAATCGGCGAGACTAGTTTTTGTGCACAAAAAAACCCTAAATAACGACTTATATAGTGATGACGATTTCAAAACAAGGCATCATGAAGCTTCGAAGCGTTATGAATCAGTGAGTCGAATCAGCAGTTTGGATCGCCAAATTTCAGCAGTTTGGCGGTTTGACACGCGATCCGAATCATGATTCGACTCACTGATTCATAACGCTTCGAAGCTTCATGATTCCGTGTTTTGAAATCGTCATCACTATATAAGTCGTTATTTAGTTTTTTTTTGCGCACAAAAACTATTCTCGCCGATTCATAAAGTTATTGTAGAACCACTGTAGTGAGATTGACTTTGTAACGACGTCTTTAGTACCTTTTAAGGGTCTTGAGAGTGAACCGTGCATTGTGCCAATGGAGGCCTTTCAGAGCCATCAGATTTCAACTAAAATATCTTCATTTGTGTTCCGAAGATCAACGGAGGTCTTACGGGTGTCGAACGACATGAGGGTAAGTAATTAGTGACAGAATTTTCATTTTTGGGTGAGCTAACCCTTTAACCATAATCTTCAAAATATCTTCTGTTGTGTTCAGCAGGAGAAAGAAACTCATACAGGGTTGGAACAACTTGAGGGTGAGTAAATGATGACAGAATTTTCATTTTTGGGTGAACTATCCCTTGAAAGAACAAATGATACTAAAGCATTCGATTAATTCAATTCAACTTTTTTTGCTGGGTAATTGGTATTGCCATAATCTCTCCCCTGCCGTCGGTCCTTCTCTCCAGGTAAAGAACCCTGGAAAACAGAGTTTGTAAATGGCACTCGGACATATCAGATTAGAGGATTAAAGCCGGGGATGTCTTATAGGGTTCGGGTGGTAGCCAAAGACCACTCAGACGCAACGGTCCACAGTACAGATGATCTGGTGATTACAGTTCCAGGTGAGGAGAGCATGACCGCCAGAATCCACCTCACCTGTCACTCACCCGTGAAGCCCCGCCCAGCCTCAGTTCCAGACATCAGACATCATCATCATTAACAAATTACGCATGCTTGGAGTCCAGACAGATTTATGGAAATGTAGATGCATGCCAGAATTGTCCATCTTTTCTTCCTTCCTTCTTTCCTTCCTCTTTTTTGTCGTCTTGCAACGGCCTTCAGAGGATTTTAAACGCGCAATGCACTTCCTCAATTCTGTGGTGGTCATTTGTTAGCGTCATATAAATGAGACTTCTGTTTTTGTTGCCGTTATTTAGATGTTCAACTTATGTTCATTTTGTGTGTGTGTGTTTTTTTTTTTGTTGGTGACATTTGCATGATAAATGAACCGTAACATTTCAAAAGAAAGATAAGTGAGAATTGGTTCATTCTTGTATCTTCTTCCTGTCTCTTTTGTGTGTGCATGTGCAGCCATGACCAGCAAGCAGGTTGACATTGCCACGCAGGGCTGGTTTATCGGGCTGATGTGTGCCATTGCTTTACTCATCCTGGTGCTCCTCATCGTTTGCTTCATAAAGAGGAACAAAGGAGGCAAATATCCAGGTATGTGAATGTACAAAATTGATGTGAGATGATAGAAACGGGTATTTAAGCACATCCATGTGGTACACATGCTGAATTTAAAACCGGTCACACTGCACTTTTCGTTCCATTGACTTCCATTCAAACGCACACATTTCACATTTCGCTGCGTTCCAAAGTCCAAGCTTGCGAATGCGCATCACATGTCGACGTGTGACCAGTAGAAGATCGATACATCATGGCATGACCCTTTGGCTGAATTAAAAGAGCTATATTTTTGCAGTAAAGTCGAGTAGATTGTATATTTCTTACATTTTTCAGTTATTATTTTTCAAATGTTGAATTCATGTAAAAAAAGACGCTTCAGAGAGTGACGTCATATCACGACCGTTGCAGTGTCCGAAGAAATTTTGCATGCTCACAGTCTAGTGTGACAACTCAAGACCACTTTAAAAATAGGCATCTTTCTAATAAGCAAATTTGTGGCTTTGACCATGTGAACTACTTTGTATGAAAATCCGAACTTTAATGTCATGCAACATGTTGATTTTCCAATCACGTAGTAAAAGAAAAAGAAGATGCCCATCAAGACCCAGAGATCCAGCCCATGAAAGAGGATGATGGGACATTTGGGGAGTACAGGTGAGGAGGACTACATCTACAGTTATTTAGATCACTAACTAAATGTTTAAATTGTTACGGTTTCACGACTCATTGAAAGCAAACTTACTTCTCTTGCTCAGGGATTCAGACTGTAATTTTTTCATTCCTCTGAGATGAATGTAAGCATCTGTGGCCCCTCCACAAACAGCTTGAGGAAAGCAGGAGCAAACCTTTTTTTTATACGTTATAACAATCCTTAACCAAAGCTGTGTGCTATATGTCTGTATAAAATCTTTTTTTTTTTTTTTTACATTTGAATTCATTTAACACATTTTAAATGTCAAATCAATTGCCTTCCTGATTTATGTATGCTGGATTTATTGCTGTGATTTTGTTTTGTGTCATCATTAATATTTATTGTCATATTTATATTATTCTTTTTAATTTATTCTTTTGTATTTGTCTGAATTTCCAGTAATATGTCTGGCCATATTGTCATTATAATTACTGTTGCAATGCAGTAGATATGACTGACTGATGACATTAAAATATTTATATTTATTATATAATATAATAATATTATAAATGTTAATGAATAAATATGAAATAATTAAATAATTATATTACATCATTAAATGAGATACAATGGACCCTTAAATATTTGAAATCATTAAAATCAAATTTCAGCTTCTGAATGTGCCAAATCAGAATTGCAATTGAAGCCATCAGTCATGTTTTTTGTTTTTTTTTGTCTTGTATTAACGTTCCATGTCCTGTTCATAATTTGTTGTGTATAATGTCACTGCATATGTTTGTCTTTACTGTAAAGTGATAACCTCATTTGTCAAACATGTCAGTCTGTCTCATTTGTTCCTCCTGTGTGTTTTGATTTTGGGGGGAGTTCAGGTCTTTAGAAAGGTAAGAGGGGCTTTGCAAATCTTGCATGCATAAATTCCCCCATTATTCATCTCCTAGTTACAGTAGATCATTAAACAAAGGCTGTAAATCTCATGGACAAGCCAGATCCAACCTTTACAAAAATGTTAAATCTGTATTTTTTTTTTGATTGCTTATTGTGATTTCACTTCACTTATATGCATTTGTTTAGAAAACCTCAATGGTCATTTTCAGTTTTTTTTCCGTTTTGTGAGAAGTGGTTTATGCATTATGATGAATGTACCCTAACTTACCCTTCCAAATGCACGTTATGACCAGTTATTACCATCTACTACCTCCCGGATATAGGAGAGACGCATTTGTGGACTGTCGTGAAAATACCTGCACTAAACAGCATGTTGGAAATGGACAATCTCCAATATCTAGTTTTAAATTGTGCTGTTGTAATATCCTCCCCTCCCCCTTGTCTCTGCTCTTTACATCAGTGACACGGAGGATCACAAGCCCCTGAAGGGCAGCCGGACCCCGTCCAATGGCACGGTCAAGAAGGACGACAGTGACGACAGCCTGGTAGATTACGGCGAGGGAGGAGACGGACAGTTCAACGAGGACGGCTCATTCATCGGCCAGTACAGCGGGAAGAAGGAAAAAGACACGGCGGAGGGCAACGAGAGCTCGGAGGCTCCTTCCCCGGTCAACGCCATGAACTCTTTTGTGTAACTACCTGGATACGCCTCGTGACCTTTGACCCATCCAACGCCCCTCCTCCTTGTCACACCATCTTATGGAGAACATTCTCTATATTGCACTGTGACCCCCTGACATCACACAGCAAAAGAAATAAAACAAACGCCCCTAATGTAAGAGTGAGAAATTATGCAAAATGCGAGCAGAGGGCCAGTCCTATAGTTTCACCGCGATTGGTCAGAGTGGACTTCACATGACATTAAGACGTGATAAGCATAATATATGTGTATAGGAATATATAAATTGACATATATAAGAAAATATTTTATTACCATGGCCCTATTTACTGTCAGATGGCATTATACCACACCATCTCGTACCCTGGACACGCATGGAATCAGTTATTGACATCATGCCTTCTGCGAATTAGCGTCAAGGTGTGGTCACATTTACTCACGTTCACAGGCGAAATCCAGTCATTTCAATTGGGATTCATGCGAGTGGGAATTTTGCCAGCTTTCATGCCTTTTTGCATGTGAAATTTCGCCAATGTGACCGCACCTTTAGCCTGCTTTGTGGAGACAGTGAACCTCGTCTGACTGTATGATACTCACTTTTGCTTCACAGCTGATGCCTGTTCCGTTCTGTCGTCAGTGTTAAAATCGGTATTCTGCACATTTCAGGCACCAATGTCTTTGTGGGCATTGTTGTGAAGTATGTAAAACGTATAAAAGCTGTTCTTAGGCGTCATTTTTGGCAGACAGAAGTTTTGAATAAACAAAAAAAATCACAGAATTTAAAAATCAATTATTGTTATCAGGGATGAGGTAGCATGTTTTTGACACACACACACACACACACGCACTCTTTTCAGACACGCAGATGTGGTTTTGTCCTTTTTCTCAGTTCTTTTGCTCCCTATAGTTGTTTTATTTATTCACGGCGAACCTCTTTCGATGTTTTAACCCTGAAGAAAAGTCAGTGACCGGGTTCACTTCACCCAGGACTGTTTTTGCGAAGGAAAGCCCCCCCAGTCAGCCATGTAGCCACCCGTAGCCCCGCGTTTGGGCGGCAGAATTCACGCCGCTCATGGTGTGGTTTTATAGTATGGGATGCAACGAAGGCCCCTCAGCACGGTTCCTTAGTGCCTTGGTAGAAAACATTATTCAATAGACAAAAAAAGATTCCCTCTCATCGCTTCGAGCCCTTTTATATCAGTACTTCAAGTGATACAGAAGTCCAGGACTGACTGAAGACCGCAAGACTCGAGGAAAAGATGTCACCTACTCAGCCGCCGCCACAGAAATCACCTCAAATTGGGGTGAGGGGCATCTCATTCCCCTCATTGACAGCTAAAACTACTGCCACTTTTCTGTAATGAGTGACCTGCTGTTGATTGGTCAGATCTGACACATTGACGGCAACTCATAAAGGCGATGGAAACATCCGACTGTGGTATTTACAGTAGCCTGTCCTTGGAAACATCTCGACATATGCGACACCAGTAGGCAGAACCATACACATTCTCACATGTAACTGTTTTTAAATCATGTTATTGCATGTTCTGAAGTATTACAAGCTGTCGAGTGTAGTGAAATCAGGGCTTCACTAAACACACGGTCGGCAGTGGTGCTGTCGTCAAATATGGCTGGAGTGTGTGCGGTTTATGCAGGCATGCATATAAATGTGTGTGTGTGTGATGGCTGTGAATGTGTGTTTGAGTACGTCTGTCCACTGTATATATGGGGCGAGCCTCTCTTTTTTTGGCAAGGCCCTCGATTTTCATGATTTAGCTTGTCATAACTTGCATCAAGTTTTTTAGTTTGGAATTGTCTGCTTTTTAATGTATAGATATGACATTTGCTTTGTAAATATCCAGCCAAATGGATTTTGGACACATGAAAGGATGCAGGGGGAAGCTGCTGAGATATCCTATCATGCCCTTGAGCATGACGCTAAATCCCAGGACTGTCCCAGCAATTTATGTACTGTAAGTCACTTTGGATGACGAAACCCACTTGAAAAGTGACATCACCCCCACTTTCCTTAAGCCCACGAGTCAGAAAAACAGGGATCAACTGATGATTGAGTATACGTACTGTAAGGTAGCACTGCAGTAAACCGCACAGTGTTCCACCTGAATTCACAGACACGCATCAGCTCTTATTCTTATTATTTAATGGCACTGTTGTTTTCTTTTCTATTTGGCCAGCTAGCTTATGACATTTTTCTGTAGGAAAAATAATAGAAGAAGAAATGGACGCATCCCCAAAGAAGGAGGCCGGATTGCACTGCTGTGGGTGCAGAATCTTTTGATGTGTTTATGTCGGCGGGGGCAAAGACGGATGAAACGTAGTGTGTGAAATAATATTCTGGTTAATGTTAAAGCTACATGAAAATAAAGCATGAAAGGCTGTGAAATGGTTTACTCTATAATATAATCGCAAACAAAAAAAATATTTTGTATATAAAAGAATTAAAATAAATGTTGGTTTCCGGATTTCACTACCGTCTATCTGTTTTTGATTTTATTCCTTGTACACAATCATTATCTTAATCAAAGAACATTTACTCACTTATAGCCCAATATTACTACTGTTTATATTGTGCATCAAAATGTGGATAATGCATTTTTGAATAAGCTAATTTATGTTCATATTTTTATTTAAAAGTAAAATTGACCACCAATGACCCAACTTACCACCTTACCACCTGACACAGTTACCTCCAGGGTGGGGCAAATTCACTTCTCTTAATGATTGAGGGAAAATGCTATGTTTCTATGGCTTAACAATATAGCAGAAAATCCCACAGTATATAATTAGGTACATAAGTTTTAAAAGAGTAGTTCACTTTAAAAAGAAAATTAGCCCATGATTTACTCACCCTCAAGCCATCCTAGGTGTGTATGACTTTCTTCTTTCTGATGAACACAATCATCGTTATATTAATAAATATCCGGATGCTTCCAAGCAATGGCAGTGACGGGGTCCATTGAGTTTGAAGCTCAAAAAAGTGCATCCATCCATTATAAAAGAAATCCACTTGGCTCCGGGGGGTTAATAAAGGCCTTCTGAAGAGAATCGATGGGGTTTTGTAAGAAAAATATCCATATTTAAAACTTTATAAAGTAAAATATCTCGCTTCCGCCAGACCGCATTCCTTATTCAACTTACAGAATATGATATAACTTATTGTGTTCACCAGAAAGAAAAAAGTCATATACAACTAGCATGGCTTGAGGGTGAATAAATCATGGGCTAATTTTCATTTTAAAGTGAACTACTCCTTTAAGGAGGACATCAAACAGTAGCTCAACTTACCCCACTGTCCCCTAAATATTACAGTACACATTTAGGTTTCATGCACTATTCCTGTGCACAACTGTTGTCCAACATTGATAATAAATCAGCATATTAGAATGATTTCTGAAGCATCATGTGACACTGAATTAATGGCTGAAGAAAATTCAGATTTGCATCCCAGAAATAAATTATATTATATTAAAATATAAAGCCATTATTTTAAACTGTAATAATATTTGATTGGCTTGTTGAGCAGAAGAGATTTATAAAAATAATAATAATAATAAATAAATATATATATATATATATATATATATATATATATATATATATATATATATATATATATATATATATATATATATATATATATATATATATATATATATATATATATATATATATATATATATATATATAGTGGCATAACTTTCCTCCCATTGCTGTGCATATAAACAACAAATAATCTATTTCTCTCCCTCCCCCTGCCAGTGTAAGAATTTAATCCAGTGGATTTGAACAGATGTGTATGGATAAGCCTCCCATTACCTTAAACCACCAAATATCTTAGTCCATACATTTCGAATCATTCGCAAATGCAATAAACTCATCTTGACCAGTTTGAGATCCACTGCAGCAGAGCATCAGTCTCGGAGAGCATCAGTCTGTGTTACGGCATCCTGCCATGCGCAGTTTCCGCTCTCATCCAATAGCAGGCTGGTACCACGCGGGCCATGTGTCTGTCTCCCCGCTGGGCTGCGGCTGCGGGACGATGCGGTGGTGCTGATCCAGGTCTGTGGGTTTGATTTAGGATTTAACACATTCTCCCGGTAAGTTTGCTGCTTATCTAACGATACGTATGGGTCAGTCTGTGGAAAATACGATGTGTCTGTGACCTTCAGGAGTTTATTCTGCATGCTAAAGTCTGGATGAAGGTGTTCCGCGCAGTTTGGGAATACCGCAATGCAGAAGAACAGGGTGGATGAGTCCGGTCAGTTGATGTCTTCCGTTTAAAAAATAAAAATATAAAATATAAGCAAAATACATAATAAAATAAGAATAAATATTAACATTAAATTACAAATGAAATGAATGAATAAAAAGTGTGGGTTCATACAAATGACATTATAAAATAAAACACTGATACATTTTCTGACTGTTATGCTGAAACAAGCTGTGATGCGAATTAATTACATGATATTTACTTGTCTAAAGTTTAAACGGGACAGAAGTTAGTCTGTTTCCTGGTAACAAAATATATATATAGATTGTAATGACAGTGTTATGTCGGAGGGCGGCGCTAAATAGCTATCATCAATGACGCAGTTATTACATTTATTATGGCTTGATTATACACTTAATATAACGTTTGCATGATCACATGAAACATTTTGGTTTCTCAGAATTCTCTGCATAATAGTTTTGTTAAAAATAATGATTAAAACGAAAGATATCAGGCATGATTTGTGTTGCTCTGTTAAATTAAAATGTGCAAATTATTGTGTTTGAAGATAATTTAATCAACTGCTAGATTTGTTCTGCCACTCCCTTATATGAGCTTACAGGCAGTGACCTAAATCCCAGTGAGCAGAACAAGAGCAGACAGATCAGAGCATGCAATGCGATTATGAGAGATTGGTCAAAATACCATGCATAGAAGTACCACATGTGCATCATTTGTATTTTGAGAGCTGGATGGCCAAACATGCAGACAGACAAGTAGTGCCCAATGATGAAATTGCATGTGTGTGAGAGAGCCTTACCAATGAGATGCATAATAAATGGACACGTCTTATGAGGCAGACACAAATGTCCTTGCTAACCTTCTGCGAGGGTTAATGTGTAAAAGTGCAGCAACAGCAGATAAAGAGATGCTGCATGCGTTATCAAGGAGACTTGGACTTAGCAACTGTGTGAGAGTGTGTGTGCATGCAAGCATGTGTGTATACTAAGACTCAGACTTGCCTTTGCTTTTTGTGTTTCATCTGTAGTCATGATTAAACTTGTGGGCATATGCGCTTACAGTATGTGTGTATGTGTGTGTGTGAGAGAGAGAGAAAGAGAGAGAGATGGTGCAGCTTGCTGAATCACTGTTATGTTGGTAGGGTGTGATAAATTGTTTCTGTTTCCATTTTGGACACAATCTCCTATGGCTTGCCACATCAGAAAAAGACAATATGCAGCTGCAACACTGCAGATACACAGCACTTCACCCTCACACACTCTCTCCTTTTCTATTTCTCGTTTTTAGGTTTTTTTTAAACTCAGATTGTCAAGATGGTGACCCCAGCTATGCATCTGTGTGTTCTCTCATACTTCTTCTTAATGGCCGGTGAGGAACTGAATGTGTGTGTGTGTGTGTGCTTACTAAGCTACATTTTAGGAACAAATTATCCCAATAATTTATCTAAATTATTTCATAGGAATGTCTTCAAAAGTAGAAAATCACATTAAACAAGATATAAAGTGTATTCTTAAAGGGATAGTTCACCCAAAAAATTCTGTCATCATTTTACGCACCCCCAAACCTATATGAGTTTCTTTCTTCTGCTGAACACGAAACAAGATATTTTTAAGATTATGGTTTACTAAACATTTGATGGTCCCCATTGACTTCCATAGTATTTTTTTTTTCCTACTGGAAGTCAATGGGGTCCATCAACTGTTTAGTTAACCATAATCTTCAAAATATCTTGTTTCGTGTTCAGCAGAAGAAAGAAACTCATACAGGCTTGGAACAACTTGAGGGTGAGTAAATGATGACGCAATTTTCATTTTTGGGTGAACTATCCCTTTAACTTTGAAAATCTAAAACTTTTTCTGGTTTTGGTTAGGATTAGTCTGCAGTCATGAGAATTAACCTTATGTAAAATCAGCAAACGTCTATTTTATGAAGTCTTTTAGATTTCCTCAAAACAAATGGTCATGTCCCCATGAAGACAATGGCTTAAAGGAACACTACAATTTTATTTTTTGAAAATAGGCTCATTTTCCAACTTTTGAATCCATTCAGCCGATCTCCAGGTCTGGCGGTAGCACTTTTAGCATAGCTTAGCATAGATCATTGAATCGGATTAGACCATTAGCATCTCACTCAAAAATGACCAACGAGATTCAATATTTTTCCTATTTAAAACTTGACTCTTCTGTAGTTACATCGTGTACTAAGACTGACGGAATATGAAAAGTTGGGATTTTCTAGGCTGAAATGGCTAGGAACTGTACTCTCATTCTTGCGTAATAATCAAGGAACTTTACTGCCGTACCATGATATTAAGCAGCACCCTAACAACCTGCTTGCGCAGGGAGCGTGCTGGGAACTATTTTCAGGCACTGCGTTGGCTTTCAGATCAGCTGAATGGATTAGAAAACGGTAAAACACAACTGTTTGACTCTAGGGGAGTTGGAAAATGAGCCTATGACTAAAAAATGACTATATTATAGATACTCTGAAGAAAATGAAGTCAAATTAAAATAATTCTGTTTTCTTCCCACTCCAGCTGCAATTAAACCCAGGATATTTGAACCCAGAATTTTTGACAGTAAGTCTTTAACATCCGCCAAACATTAGTAGATAGTACATAGTATGACATGTTGATGTTTTTTCCACATTATTATTACTTAGGTTTAGGTTAGGTTTCTGTAGCTTGAGTATAATGCTGGCTATTGTCATGTCTATCAGAGGAGGCCACAGGCTTTGGTCCTATATTTGAAGAGGAGCCTCTAGACACTGTGTACGCAGAGGATTCACCAGAGAGCAAAATCTCCATGAATTGCAGAGTGCGGGCCAACCCGCCGGCCATCATCAAGTAATCTTTTCTTATCCAACCCTGTGCTTTGTTTGTCATGACCTCTGTCTGTACTCTATCTATGGGAAAATCCCTATTGCAGAGAGGCGTTTACCAAATTGCTCGCACTTTCAAGAAGAATCTTTGAGAAAATCAATCAGAAGGTCATTAATGAAAGCCTGTATTTCACAGATGGTGGTTAAACAACTGGGAAATTAAACTGATGGAACAGCCGGATGAGCACTTTAGCCTGGTGGGAGGAAACCTGCTCATCACCAACCCAGAAAAGGGCAAGCATGCTGGGAAATATGTGTGTGTGGCCAAGAACGTCTACGGCACAGTCATCAGCAAAGAAGCCATCGTCAAATTCGGATGTATGTGACGGACAGGATTTCTTATGTTTTGTAAAGACTGTGAACTGTTACCAGATGTCTCTTTTGTCATATCCTCTCCTCAGTTCATTTTGTTTCATTTTTCGGGCCGCAGACCTGAACCAGTTCCCTACAGATGAGAGAGAGCCGGTGAATGTTAAGGAGGGACAGGGGGCCGTCCTGCTGTGTTCTCCTCCCTCTCGCTATCCAAGTAAGACATGATCGCATACATTATCAAAGAATGTTGTTTTTTTTCTCAGTAGTTCCCTAGAAGATTTATACAACCACCATGATACGGTTAAAAGCAGAAAAAAAATTATAAATTTGTGATTCTGTGCATTTACTAGAATTTATGTTGCAAGGTTTTCCACCCAATTTAAAATTAAATTAAAAACGGCTTTTAAAATCAAATAAGTCATAATTTAAATAAATGCTAAATATAATAAATTGAGTAAATCTAACTAAAATATTTCGTTTATAAAATAACTTTTTTCTTATGGAAGCTTGTTTCCACCATGGAATAAATATATTTTTTATTAGTGCTAGGCAATCGATTAATCAAAATAAAAGTTTGTGTTTAAATAATAATTTTACACAGTGCACACATATACATTATGTTCTGTATATATAAATACACACTCCTTCAAGTATATATTTAAGAAATATTTGCATGTATGTACTGTTTATACATTTATATAATTTATCTTGTATAAAAATATTTTATATATAAATATAACATATTTTTCTTAAATATATACATGCATGTGTGTGTATTTATATATACATACATACATATTAAATATAGGCAGGACACACACACATATATTATGTAAACACAAACTTTTATTGTGGATGAAATTAATCGCGATTAATCGTTTACCCAGCATTACTTTTTATATCCCAATTCTGACTTGTGTGATAAAAAATATATATATTATTTTACTCCATGGAGGAAACAAGCTTCCATTGTTGCCTAACAATTGTACAGGGTAAAAAAGTAGAAGTACTACAAAATATGATTTGTGTCCACTTGCCTTCCAGCAACTCAAATCTCATTTCTGTCAATTGTTTTGTTCGTCTCTCAGGTGAAGTGATGTTCCGCTGGATCTACAACGACTTTCCCAACTTCATCATCCCAGACCAGAGGCGTTTCGTGTCTCAGACAACTGGGAATCTGTACATCGCTAAAGTCGAGGCGTCAGACGTTGGGAATTACTCTTGTTTTGTGTCAAGTCCCACCATCGGCAAGAGTGTTTTCAGCATGCCGATTCCTCTGATTCCCCAAATAGAGAGTGAGTGCTTTCACATTACCCACAATGCCAGATTACTCATAATTGCCTTACTGTGACCCCTGTTGTTTTTAAAGGTCAATTAATGACCTAGATTTTCATCTCTGCCCTTTGCACAGAGGAGGTGAAGCGGTATCCTGCTGATATCCGTGTGAAATTTCCCAAGACTTATGCTTTGGTGCAACAGAACATCACTCTGGAGTGCTTTGCCCTTGGAAAGTGAGTCAGCAAATGGGGATGCAGTCCATATAGTCTGCATGGTGATACCATGGTACCTTCATAATATATACATTACAATGGTACTGAAGGAATACACCATAGTATCAAAGAATATCATAGTACATGTCCAAAACATGGTAATACAATAGTATTTTTTTGTTAATGAAGCGTTGTTACTCACATAATAGCATTAGATTTGTTCTTTACTCGTTTTGGGTTGTTTCCAACCATATAAACTTGATAAACTCAATCTTTATACATTTCAGTCCGCTCCCGCACATCCGCTGGAGGAAGTTAGACGCTGATCTCCCGCCCAACTATGAAGTCAGCATGAATGGAGCTTTACTGCACCTGATTAATGTTCAGTACGAGGACGAGGGCAGCTACGAGTGTGAGACGCTCAACGTTAAGGGAATGGACTGGTATCGACAGTGGCTCTATGTGGAGGGTAACACAAAGTTCAACAGACTGGTTTAGTTCTGTTTTATGTATTTGGTGGATAAACATGGCTTATATACAATTACAGAAAGCATATTATATTATATTACATTATACACTCTAAAAAAATGGTGCTATATGGCACTAAAAGTCGTTCTTTGGCTCGTAATCATAGGGGAACCACTTTCTGTATAGCACCAAATTTTGGTGCTTCAGAGGTTCTTCACCGGTTCTTTGGCTGAGGTTCTATATAGCACCGCTGACTGAGGTGCTATATAGCACCGCTACCATATACAGAACATGTTAAGATATGGTGCTATATAGCACCAAAAGTGGTTCCCCTATGATTACGAGCCAAGAACCACTTTTAGTGCCATATAGCCCCATTTTTTTTACAGGGTATAGTGCTGTCAAATCGATGAATCGCGTCTAACATATACACTCACTTAAAGGATTATTAGAAACACCTGTTCAATTTCTCATTAATGCTATTATCTAATCAACCAATCACATGGCAGTTGCTTCAATGCATTTAGGGGTGTTGTCCTGGTCAAGACAATCTCCTGAACTCCAAACTGAATGTCAGAATGGGAAAGAAAGGTGATTTAAGCAATTTTGAGCGTGGCATGGTTGTTGGTACCAGACGGGCCGGTCTGAGTATTTCACAATCTGCTCAGTTACTGGGATTTTCACGCACAACCATTTCTAGGGTTTACAAAGAATGGTGTGAAAAGGGAAAAACATCCAGTATGCGGCAGTCCTGTGGGAGAAAATGCCTTGTTGATGCTAGAGGTCAGAGGAGAATGGGCCGACTGATTCAAGCTGATAGAAGAGCAACTTTGACTGAAATAACCACTTGTTACAACCGAGGTATGCAGCAAAGCATTTGTGAAGCCACAACACGCACAACCTTGAGGCGGATGGGCTACAACAGCAGAAGACCCCACCGGGTACCACTCATCTCCACTACAAATAGGAAAAAGAGGCTACAATTTGCACAAGCTCACCAAAATTAGACAGTTGAAGACTGGAAAAATGTTGCCTGGTCTGATGAGTCTCGATTTCTGTTGAGACATTCAGATGGTAGAGTCAGAATTTGGTGTAAACAGAATAAGAACATGGATCCATCATGCCTTGTTACCACTGTGCAGGCTGGTGGTGGTGGTGTAATGGTGTGGGGGATGTTTTCTTGGCACACTTTAGGCCCCTTAGTGCAAATTGGGCATCGTTTAAATGCCACGGCCTACCTGAGCATTGTTTCTGACCATGTCCATCCCTTTATGACCACCATGTACCCATCCTCTGATGGCTACTTCCAGCAGGATAATGCACCATGTCACAAAGCTCAAATAATTTCATATTGGTTTCTTGAACATGACAATGAGTTCACTGAACTAAAATGGCCCCCACAGTCACCAGATCTCAACCCAATAGAGCATCTTTGGGATGTGGTGGAACGGGAGCTTCGTGCCCTGGATGTGCATCCCACAAATCTCCATCAACTGCAAGATGCTATCCTATCAATATGGGCCAACTTTTCTAAAGAATGCATTCAGCACCTTGTTGAATCAATGCCACGTAGAATTAAGGCAGTTCTGAAGGTGAAAGGGGGTCAAACACAGTATTAGTATGGTGTTCCTAATAATCCTTTAGGTGAGTGTATATGTGTGTGTGTGTGTGTGTGTGTGTGTGTGTGTGTGTGTGTGTGTGTGTGTGTGTGTGTGTGTGTGTGTGTGTGTGTGTGTGTGTGTGTGTGTGTGTGTGTGTGTGTGTGTGTGTGTGTGTGTGTGTGTGTGTGTGTGTGTGTGTGTGTGTGTGTGTGTGTGTGTGTGTGTGTGTGTGTGTGTGTGTGTGTGTGTGTGTCTGTCTGTGTATATATATGTATATATATATATACAGTATATACGTATATACATATACACACAAATATACATATATATACACACACACACATCATATGTTATATGTGATTCATTGTGATTAATCGATTTGATAGACCAAATTATATTATATTATATTATATTATATTATATTATATTATATTATATTATATTATATTATATTATATTATATTATATTATATTTATTATATTAATTATATTATATTATATTATATTATATTATATTATATTATATTATATTATATTATATTATATTAATTATGTTATGTTATGTTATGTTATGTTATATTATATTATATTATATTATATTATATTATATTATATTATATTATATTATATTATATTATATTATATTATATTATATTATATTATATTATATTATATTATATTATATTATATTATATTAATTATATTATATTCCTCAGGTGCTCCAGAGTGGGCGGAGCACATCAATGACACAGAGAAAGATGTTGGTAGCGAGCTCACTCTCAGATGTGTTGCCGTCGGGAAGCCCCAACCATGGATACGCTGGCTGAAGGATGGCTATTCGGTTAATACCCTGTTTTATTTTCCGTGGAACACCCATATGAGAACTTCAAGTTGTTCAGTTTGTTTAATATCAAGTAATCGTGTGTGTTCTGTCACATTTTTTTCCTGATCCCCAGTACGGCAAAGGGGAGCTGAAGTTCTCCAGCCTCACGTTTGAGGATTCGGGCATGTATCAGTGCGTTGCTGAGAATGAATGGGGGACCATCTATGCCAGCGCAGAGCTTCGGGTCGTCTGTGAGCTTTTAAATACTTCTTTACTATCATGCTTCTGAAGTAGTAGTTAACATGGAAAAATAGAAAGAGCTGCACTTTTCTGAAAGTGTATTTAAAAAAGGCACATAATTATTGCTGAAGGTTGAGTGTCTCAATGGTCTCTTCACAGCATGTGCACCAACATTCATTTATAATCCAGTGAAGAAGGTTCTACTAGGGGCTGAAAACGGCCGTGTGGTCATAGAGTGCAAACCCCGTGCTGCTCCTAAACCCAAGTTCGTCTGGAAACGAGGCTCCGAGCTGCTGGCCAACTCTTCAAGGTCAGTCAGTCCATCTTAAATACATGCATTTACTTACAGGTAAATCATAAGGTCGTGGTGGTGATGGAAGCTTTGTCACAGTTGTCATCATAATCATCTCTTTTCATCCTTATTTTTCAGGATGTTAATTTGGGATGATGGAAGTCTGGAGATTCTGAACGCTACAAAAAGTGACGAGGGCGCGTACACCTGCTACGCTGAGAATGACCGCGGCAAATCCAACAGCACAGGGACGCTCACTATCACCGGTCAGACAATATTCAAATCTCATCACCTACACTATATACCTAAAATATATAATCACCTTAAATATATTTTATTTTAATTTATTTTATTTTATAAAGCATTAATACACACAACAAATAAATAATATAAAGTAAAATAATTTTTTGCAGTAAAATATCCAAAAACCACTAGGACAGTGTTATATATTTTGTTCAGTTGAGTACTTACAATATCCTAAATGTTTCCAACTACTTGTAAATCATGAGAAAATTGCTATTTTAACCAAGGAACCAGGACATGTGAGGAAGTCGCCTGTCAATTGCGTCATATCTGCGTTACCCTCTGTTTCCGTTTTATTCTGCAGAAACGCTTTGAGCAGTGAGCAACAAGTGTCATAGCAGCCGCGGAGCGAACGCACAGAGTAACGTCATAACATAATTTTCAACACACTCAGATGTATCTAATATGATAAACAGAGCTGCGTTACCTAATACTCATGACCGGGAAAGCGGAAGTGGCGCCGGCGACTGTGGCATAATAAAAGTCCCGCCGGCGACTATACCATAATAACAGTCCCGCTGCTCGCGAGGCGTGTGTTGCGCTCTTCTTATCAACAAATGCTCCAGCGGCCTTGCTCAGCTCCACAACACCCGGCCCTGCTCTGCTTCATACTTCAGTAACGTTAATAATCGCATCCATGAACATGATTTCTGCCCGAGTCCTATCCCGAGTCTTTTCCACCGGCTGTGAGGTGAAGACCACATGTCCCAAGATTCTGCGCTCAAACGTGGCGTCATCAAACTACGCCTTTGTTTTGAACAGGCGACCTCTAGGACGGAAAAGTTACATAGTGTAGCTTTAAAGGCTTAGTTCACCCAAACATGAAAATTGTCATTAATTATGAGAATACTTTTAATTACGACGAGAATTATTTTGTGCGGAAAAAAAACGGACGGAAAAGTTACATAGTGCACCTTTAAGAAAAAAACGAATTCCACTTAAAGGTGAAGTGTGTGAATTTTAGCGGCATCTAGTGGTGAAGTTGTGAATTGCAATCACCCAAAGCTCACCCCTCCCTTTCGAAGCACGTAGAGAAACTACAGGGGCCGACACAGGACAAAAATGTCGTCGTCTGAGAGCGCAGAGAGTGACTAGTGCTCTTTGTCTGTTTAGGGCTACTGTAGAAACGGTAGACGGCACAAAATGGCAACTTCACTGTAAGGGAACCCGCGGTGTATGTAGATTGAAATGACTCATTCTAAGGTTATAAAAACATAACGGTTCATTATATAAGGTCTTTATACTCCACTCAAAACATAGTTATGTATATTGCATTTCTGTCAATAGATCCTCATAAATACTACACACTGCACCTTTAAATGTAGACTTAAGTGTAGTTATTTCATTTAATTTTTGCCATAATTAATTAACAAAAGAATTCTAAATTAATTTAGATTAGAAATATAATTATTATGGGCTGAATAGTGCATCTTAATTTACTGTTTTATCAACTGTTAAAATTGATATACATTTATAAGGGAAAGTATTTATCATAGGTTTTGTGACTGGTCACTTTTGTAAATATTCCTTTTATATGTTTTTCACTTTTATAGATCTTCCATGTAGCCTTTCAATTAATATGAGGTGTATGCATTTGTATCTGTTGAATTTTCTCAGAGGCCACCAAGATTACCGTGGCTCCGTCAGACACTAAGGCGGTTGTAGGTGACAGTAGAGTACTCCAGTGCTCTGCATCATATGACCCCAGCCTGGACATCACCTTCATCTGGACGGTCGATTCCTACATCATCAACTTCTACACAGACTTCGAACACTACGAGCAGCTCATGGTGAGTAGAGCCAAGAATCCCAGGAGTTCTGTTGATGAGAAATGCAGGAGGACATTCATTGTTTGCGTGTTTTTTGCAGGATCATGAGCACAGTGGAGACCTGCTGATCAAGAATATTCAGGTGAGGCATGCAGGACACTACATCTGCACAGCTCAGACTATAGTGGACAACGCCACCGCGGAAGCTGATGTTTTTATCAAAGGTTGGTTATTTGAACTGTGTGTGCCCTAGTTTATTAAACTAATGCTTCTGATATGTGCATGTGATTAAAACTGTGCACAAAAAAATGGTTGAGTTAGATGTTGTTGTTTTCTGCAGTAGGTCACATGATAACGATAGCATGGTGAATGTAGTACGTCCAGGTTATATTCGTACCACACACATTCATACTACAGTATATACAGAAGAACATATTGTTTTAGCGGTCGTGAAGTAATTACTTATTCAAAATAAGTACCTATTCAAGAGAGTATTTGATTTCGGACGCAGCCCTAGTGTTATTATGGTAAGGGGAATGACATTTCTTGAAGCATTTGACCAATCACAACACATTGTTCCAGCTGACCAATCAGAGCACATTGCACTTTTCAAAAGGAGGGGCTTCATAGAGATAGGAACTATAATGGCCCTGTCCCAAATGGCACACTTCATGTGCACTTTCGGTCTTGTGGACTTAAAATGGCCGCTGCGTGCGCGTGTCCGTTAAGTCCACGAGACCGCAGGGTGTCCCATTTATCATTTTAGGTCTCAGAAGGGTGCTCGCGAGCACCCCCCTTGAGGTCGATATGCGCCCTCGACTGGTGCGGGTTACGCAACGGACTTCTTCCCGGCAGTCAAAGCGGCATTACGTTGTGAAAGTGCGGACTCAGAGGAAGACCGTGAGGGTTTAGGGTGCCATTTGGGACAGGGCCACAGTGTTACTGACAGACTAGGAAGTGAGCTGCAATAATGTAAAATATGTGATTTTTTTTTTTTGGAACATTCAAGCATGAAAACCTACTCCAGTAGTCCCCAAAAACAAAATCAATACCTTGTAAAAGAATAAAACAAGGCCTCTTTAAAAACAATGCATTGATGTTTAGCTGTTCAACAACTAACCATTTGTATTATTGCATTATTATTTACATCAAATAGACCATCATGACTTTGTCAAAAATGTCGACCCTTTTCGCTTCAGGTTTGCCTGGTCCTCCGGGTGGCGTCCGTGTGGAAGAGATTGGAGACACGTCAGTAAAACTACGATGGTGTCTGGGATCAGACCACGGTAGTCCCCTCATCCAGCATGTTGTACAAACGCGAGACTTTTACGCCCTGGATCCAGAGGACTGGAAAACTGCAACCACTTGTGAGTCCACTAGAGGGAGACAAAACACATGTCTTGAGCATTTCCAACTAATTTCCTTAAAGGGTTAGTTCCCCCAAAAATGGAAATTATCCCATAATTTACTCACCCTCAAGCTATGCTAGGTGTATATAACTTTCTTCTTTCAGGCAAACACAGTCTGAGTTATACCCTGGCTCTTACAAGTTTTATAATGGGAGTAAATGGTACTATTTTTTATGAAGCCCAAAAGAACGCATCCATTCATCATAAAAGTAATCCATACGGCTCCAGGGGGTTAATAAAGGCATTCTGAAGCAAAGCGATATGTTTTTGTAAGAAAAATATCCATATTTATTACTTTATAAACTGTAATCACTTGCTTCCGGTAACGGCTGTCCGCGCGTTCCCGAGAGAGTCGAGTTCCCGCATATGGCGTAGGTTGTAGTAGCGTAAGGCGGTGAGTAGACGCCTCTCGCGACTCAAACAAATAGGATTGGGAAACAAACTCAAGCTCCTCCAACATTTCTCTTTAAAAATGTTAGTTTTTAGACTAATTTGTGACCGGTGTTTCGTTTTGCTCTATCCTCTGCGCTTCTGTACGTCAATACATCTTGCGTCGGGTCATAGGTCAGGTATTGCGCCGGAACTAGACTCGCGTACGCCTATTACCGGAAGCCGGTTTTATAGTTTACAAAGTTATAAATATGGATATTTTTCTTACAAAAACACATCGCTTTGCTTCAGAATGCCTTTATTAACCCCTGGAGCCGTAAGGATTACTTTTTGATTTTTTAATATAACTCTGACTGTGTTTGGCTGAAAGAAGAAAGTCATATACACCTTGGATGGCTTGAGAGTGAGTAAATCATGGGATAATTAAAATTTTTTTAAGTGAACTAACCCTTTAAACATTATAACAATACAGAATGGAAGTTTTTCGCAAGTATTTGCATTCTGTTAATTCGATTGGGCTTTTTCTGTCACATTTGAGAAGATCTTGTGAAGAACGTTATGTATTCTTACTGTGATCTTAGATTTTGCTCTTGTGATCATGTTCATTTTTTTTTAAGAGAACAAATATTGTTTTCCCAGCTCCTGTGTTTCTGGATGGATCTACCGAGTCAGCAACCGTTGTTGACCTTTACCCCTGGATGCAATATGAATTCCGTGTGTATGCCATCAATGATTTTGGAGCTGGGGAAAACAGTCGTCCGTCCATTAAAATTAAGACTTGGGATGCCAGTGAGTATATTTACAGCTTTCAGTATTTAATGAATATAGATGTATAAGTGTTTTAGTAAAATAAGTGAGGCACATATAGTCTCACCCAGTCTTTCTCTTATCTCAGGGCCTACAATAGCTCCTTCTGATGTCATTGGTCAGGTGGGAATAAGCGGAGAGCTAATCGTGACCTGGACTGTACGTGTTCATATCCTGCTGCATTTATGCTATTGCTGAGTAGAGGTCAATGGCAGATTTCTGATGTGTCCCTCATGTCCTTGATTCCGTTGCAGCCTGTGAAACCTCAGTTCTTCTTCGGTAAAAAATTTGGCTACGTTGTAGCGTTCAAGGCGCACGAGGATTATGAGTGGAAATGGTCGACCGTGGAGGATCCTGAGACAAGGCGCTACGTCTACAAAGAGAGCATGATGCCAGACACAGAGATACAGGTCAAAGTGAGCACCTACAACAACAAAGGAGAAGGACCCTCAAGTCTTATAACAGTGGTCTACTCGCCACGCCTAGGTTAGAATGTTTGATGTTATCCGGCTTTAAAATGAGTTAAAGTATCCTTTAACACATGTAATATCTCTCGCAGCACCGACTGAAGCTCCGTTAGACGTCTACGCCCGTCAGGTGACCTCTACAGAGGCTTTGGTCTGGTGGTTACCAATCTACCAGGCACCGCCAAACTGGGTCGACGGATACCAGGTGAGTCCTAAGTGGAATAATAGAAAATAATCATGACATTTTGATCCTCATGTCTCTTCATTTGGTGTCTAGATTCGTTACTGGAGAAAGTATGATGATAATGAGGCTGCTGCCTCTCGAGTCCTTGTGCATAGAATGATTAACCAAACGCGCCTGGAGAACATGCGGCCTGACTCTCACTACCTTATAGAGGTACGAGCGTTCAACGGAGCTGGGCTCGGGCCGCCCAGCGAGCACTGTGAAATGTTCACCAGGAGACCCCGTAAGAGATTTACACTTCTCTAGATCACTCGCCCAGGTTATGGGTTTCTACAGGTCTTACATTTGAAACGATAGCTTTAATGTATTGATCATGTATGTGTATTATCTTTTCAGCTCCAAGTCGTCGTTTGAGAGTATACAAATATGTCAGCTTTACACGCAAATGGCTCTATCTGTATTGGGATCACATCTATAACTACTGGAATGAGTCCTATGTGGAGGGTTACAAGGTGAGTCGGTTATATTTTATCTAGTATTCAGTTGACATTCATTATTGTCTTGTTAATCTTAAGGATTATTATTTTATTTTTCTTAATAGAACCTTATTTTAATACCCTTATGTTAATTCATCCTGCATATTATTTTTTATTTTATTCTATTTATTACAGAAAACTTATTTTAATGCCTTTATTTTAATTTATCATTTATATATAAAAAATATGTTATTGTATTAATAGAATCTTATTTTAATGCCTTTATTTTCATTCATTCTGTATACTTTTTTATTTTATTCTATTTATTACTGAAAACTTATTTTGATGCCTTTTTTAAATCATGTATCATTTATACTATTTTTTTTGTTATTTTATTACTGGAACCTTATTTTAATGCCCTTATTTTAATTGTTCATTAATACATTAAAAATTATATATATTTGTATTCCCATTTGTATCTTTCTTTCAGATTTTGCTCCGGAAGGAAGGAGAGCGTTATGGGAAGCTTTACACCACCGGCAGGCACTACATCGACTTTCCCATGCCAGAGACCGGCGATTACCTCATAGAGGTCCGAGCCCGCTGTGAGGGAGGTGATGGGCCCATATCACAGATCATAGTACAAGGTGAATACTTCCTTTCAATAATCAATAAGGATGATCTCATTTTGATTTTGATGATTGCAAAATGATATCTGAAATTTAGCATCATTTAAAATATATTTCAAGAACTGAAATCCCTCCCATGTAGTCTCCTTTTCAGTATTTAAACAGACCGACGCAGCTCCACAGATCTAACTGTTATGCTTGTCTTTCTTTATTGTGTTCAGGTAAAGCAGCTCTGGGCGCTGAATCTCTCAGCATCGCCTCTGTCTTGCTGTTGGCTCTGGGCTGGATGAATTTAGGCCTGTAGGCAAACAACAACACTGTCAATACTTTTGGGAAATCGACTTCTGAGAAACAATCCTAATGTAGACCATTTCCTTACAGGGATGGTTTGCATGGTGCAGTTTGTTTGAAAGTGTAAAATATAGAATATAGATTTGTTTGTAATATTTACCCTCTTGATTTGCCTTATTAAATGCCCACAATCAACTCAAGAAATGGTGATGTAAAATAAATATATAGTATCAGGATATGGTGAATTTTTGAATGACTTACATCAATTATTCAGAAATAAGAAATGTATTTATTACAGAATATGTTTTGTTAGTAATTTGTTTCCATGTCAGTTGCTGCACAACATTATATAATACATAGAAAGGTTTGAGCTTCAGTTGTTTGTTTGCCCACATTTTATTTACATTTAATAATGTTTACAAATCTATTTTTGTCACTGTGTTTGATTTTAAAGTGACTTTATTTGTATCTTCCTATTTTGCAAAAAATGTAAACTGCAATTTTCATCCGTATGTCAGTAAACATCGAAAACATTAAACAAATTGCTTTTCTTGTGTCTTCCAAGTTTTCTCAGACATGTGATTGAAACTACAAGTTACAGTATATTTCATAACCCTGCTAATCCTACCACTAGTTTCTACATAAAAACAAAGAATGTTTGAATCATGCTGATATGCTTAAAAATATATCATATTCAACTTTTTAGCTTAAATGCCAGTTACTGTTACTGCCACATTACAATAACCTTTTTTAATCAGTTTTCTGAGAACTAGGCTATATATGTTCAACTAGCATTACAAGATTTAAACACTTCAAATGTCTTAAGTTTATTTAAATCTCAAAACAAACTTCACATTATGTTAATTAGCTAGTTGCTATTTAAGGACTACAACTGAACTGAACAGTGATTCGTCAAGCACAAAACACTTTTTTGGTATTTAGCTTCACGTTTCGGGAATGAATGTGTAATTTATTTTGTATAAAAACGTAACTAGTCTCTTAAAGTAATGTTAACAACAAACTTCAATTTAGATATAAATCCATAAGCAGTCTAAGTATTTTAATGAACGTCCTCTATCAGTGCTACAACCGGCTATTTGAGGACGCCATAAACACAGCGTGGTGCACGTGCGATATTTACCTTCTCATCCCATGTACTTACAATAGACTGTTAATAAGTTCATAAAGCTAAGTCAACGTTGGAAGCGAAATTAGTGAGTATTCTCTTCATCTCACATTCTTTTTGAGGAACAAACAAGGTAATAATCTAACTAGAATGTTCGGATTCATCCAGTAGATGTCAGCATAACATAAACAGTAGAACAACAGAGGCAGAACAAGGAATCCTATTTCATATCCTACTTTAGGTATTTTATTAATTTTATTTATAATATGCAATTCAATTGTAATATAATGTCCAGAGTGATAACATACAGGGAGTGCAGAATTATTAGGCACGTTGATTTTCTGATCATATTTTTTTTCCAGGCACATTTGACCAATTCCAAACCACAGTAATCCTAATAACTACTATTGATTTAGTATTTAATAATGTATAAGTGATATATAATTGTTCATGAAGGCTGGAAATGAAAAACACCTTATATTCAGGTGTGCAGAATTATTAGGCATGTTTTCTTTTACAGATAAATTGAGCCAAAAAAGAGATTTAACTCAGACTGAAAAGTCAAAAAGTATTAAATGCCCATGAGAAGGATGCAATACTAATGCAAAACTAGACATTGCAGTTAAGGCGTGACCATTGGACAGTGAAATGCTCGTTGGGTCAGCAGGATCTGACAAAAACAGGTGGTGAAGAAAAGACACCTGTTAACCGCAAAAGAATTAAGAATTAAGGTGAAGAATTAAGGGTGAAACCATCAGGAACCCTTTAGTCTCCAGCGCCACCATTTTCCAGAGCTGCAACCTACCTGGAGTCTCCAGAAGTGCAAGGTGTCAGGATCTCAGAGACTTCAGTTAGGTAAAGAATCCTAAAAAATGACCCCCACTAAATAAGAATCATAAGCTGAAGTGTTGTAAAATACATGAAGCCTGCTTTTTTATAGGCTTTATAGGTTTTATAGGTTGAGAATGACTCTTGAAAGACCAGTACCACATCCTCTAGTACCACTGTTTGAAGAATTCATCTTCCAGAATCTGGCAGTACGTTTTGGGAGTTCATTTTAGTCCATCCTGAAGTCCGTTTTGCAGAGATGGACTAAAAATGAACTCCCAAAACTTATGGAAGATGAATTCTTCAAACAGTGGTACTAGAGGATGTGGTGCTGGTCCTTCAAGAGTCACTCTCAACCTATCTGTCCATAAAGCCTATAAAAAAACCTTCTTCATGTATTTTACAACACTTCAGCTTGTGATTCTTATCTAGTGGGGGTCATTTTTTAGGATTCTTTACCTAACTGAAGTCTCTGAGATCCTGACACCTTGCACTTCTGGAGACTCCAGGTAGGTTGCAGCTTTGGAAAATGGTGGCGCTGGAGACTAAAGGGTTCCTGATGGTTTCACCCTTAATTCTTCACCTTAATTCTTAATTCTTTTGCAGTTAACAGGTGTCTTTTCTTCACCACCTGTTTTTGTCAGATCCTGCTGACCCAACGAGCATTTCACTGTCCAATGGTCATGCCTTAACTGCAATGTCTAGTATTGCATTAGTATTGCATCCTTCTCATGGGCATTTAATACTTTTTGACTTTTCAGTCTGAGTTAAATCTCTTTTTTGGCTCAATTTATCTGTAAAAGAAAACATGCCTAATAATTCTGCACACCTGAATATAAGGTGATTTTCATTTCCAGCCTTCATGAACAATTATATATCACTTATACATTATTAAATACTAAATCAATAGTAGTTATTTTTACTGTGGTTTGGAATTGGTCAAATGTGCCTGGAAAAAAAATATGATCAGAAAATCAACGTGCCTAATAATTCTGCACTCCCTGTATGCTTAAATATAGCTACATCAGTCTAATTCAAAGTGGACCATATTTTGCCTACATGTGTGGAGATGATTGTAATATAGTTTGTAAGTCTATTATAATATAGTTCATCTGCATTAGAGAGATACATTTGTGTTTGTGTGCATATGAGCTTGTGTGTGTGTAGGCCCACTGTAAATGCTTCATGGTCCGTATACATATCTTGCTTCGTCTCTCATTGGTTGACTCATTTGACTCCTCATCAGTTGTGGATGAGAAACCGCTAATTAAACATCATCATTAGGGCTCTTAATGAAGCAGCACTGGCAGTGACATACAGAGCACAGATTTACACAACTCCTCTAACGCCTCATGTGGTCTTCTTGTCTTCTTTAATTGAATCCTGGCTTATCATTTAGAGGTTTTGTCCTGGCAAGTTGTTGTAGTTGTGGAAGTCCTTTTTGAATGCAATGGCTATGTGTAAGGTATAGTGTTTGTGCATTACCAGAGAATGCTAGTTCTGTAAATTGTGCGGATGTTAATTATGAATTGATTTTGCTGGATGAGTGAAGATCTCTTTCATATCTTAGTTTTGATTGAGTTTCTTGCACGAGATTCCCAGCGCTGTAACTTACCATTATACAAAAAACACATAATTTGCATATTTAACAACACACTTCATGCCTCACCAATAAAGCGTAGCTATATGTCACAAACGTGACATGTCTGCCTTTTCTGTGTCCGCCTACAGATGCATTTTATGCAGATCAGGTGTGCATCTGTGTTCCATACGTCCAATGTTTCATCCGCCAGGGCCTTGTCTGTTATTTAGGGGTGCCATTGTGGCTGAAAGGCAGAATGGGAGCGCTGGCGGACGGGTATGGCTCTCCTTTTGCTTGGTAGGGAGCATGTCAAATAGGACGTATTAGCTCTGACAGACGATCATAAATCACTGAATGTGTGTGGCAGGGCCTGCGGTGCAGCAGCAAGCATTTTTCGAGAAGTGGGCCGCTGAATCTCAGGGTTCAGCGGGGTCTCGGTGAGGACATATACGACTTATACAACCCTCCTGGGCCGGTTTGATGCGGATTGTCATTCATAATACACACCAAAGCGTTACGGCGCTTGTCAAACCCCCTGTAGTTTTATTGGTTTGGCAGGGGGTGTCATATATGTGCGTAATTGCTGGTTGTGCAGACATTTTTATTGGATTGTTTGCACAGTAAAGAAGCACTACGAGTTCCTCTGTGCCTCAATTTCAACATATCCCATGCTGATCTGCCTGTTTGTGACATCTTATTTAGTGATCATCTAACAGCATTTCTCACCCCTAATGCAACAAACAGGCAGATCTGAAAATGAAGCCTTCGGAGAACCAAATGTGTTGTGTAAATTCATTTAACTTGTGGCTCTAAGTGATCGATTGCATTTTACGGCCCACAACTGAAGCTCACCCCCTTTAGAGAAAATATTGAGTTTTTTTGTGTGCTCAGTCTGATATTGCTCTTCAAATCTCTACTCTGGCTTGTCAGCACTTTGTCTGTTTTCGCCTGCTGCGAGAGCCTTTACCTCCATTGGCTCTTCCTACCAAATCACAATTTTCCACTCCTGCACGAAGCTTGGCAAGGCGGATGGCAATCAACACCATCATCTCCCAATGTAATTAAGGATTACCCACAATTCTGAAATGAGTTCTGAACCACTGATTATATCCAGCCCAAAGCATCAACAGCCAAGCACAGATAACCGGCTGTATTGTGATCGAGTTAATAGTCTGTTAAGGCACATCAAAATGGCATTTTATTTCATTTCATTTTATGCACTTTTTGACTTGCTAGTGATAGTTATGGACACAAATAGCATCAATTCATGTTTATGTTTTACCCTTTTCCCATAAACATGGTGCTGTGGAAACCCAATTTGGCCCATTTTCGTAAAGAAAAGTGGTTGTGGGCCTGGAAAAACTGGTTCTTCCACCCTCAAAATGGGAACCAGTATTGTCTGAGGCATTTGGTTGAGTCATATAGGAAAAAAGTGATATAAAAATAAGTATAATTAAGAATTTATTCATATTTATTAATGTCATATTTATTAATTATAACAATGGTATGCTTATTGTTTGTTTATAAATATTAAAGGGGTCCTATAATGCCCCTTTTTACAAGATATAAAATAAGTCTCTGATGTCCCCAGATTGTGTATGTGAAGTTTAAGCTCAAAATACCCCACAGATCATTTTTTATAGCATGTACAAATTGTCACTTTTTGAGGGTGAGCAAAAACGTGCCGTTTTTGTGTGTGTCCCTTTAAATGCAGATGAGCTGGTGATCCTGGCCCCCTTTCATGTAGAGGGCGGAGCTTCAAGAGCTTGTGTTAGCAGCTCCGATAACCTCACGCAGACACGCACAGAAAATGTCCGAAACTGTTCAGCCTTTTATGTTGAAACCAGAGTAGGACAATGATGGAGACTCGAGAAGTGACAACATGTAACAGGACGTTTCTGAATGGTTAGTTGACGAATTTATGTAGCTGGTGTTGTTAACTATCTTCAAGTCATTGATTAGCATATTCTGTCATGATAATCTATAAATCGCTCGTGTGGGGCCTGTTGTAAAATACCTACAAAGCCAGAGAATATATGCTGCATGAAGATAGAACAGGTATAGTTTAGTTTAATGATATGCTATTAGGGCTGTACGATTAATCGAAAAATAACCGAAACCGACATTCAGAACCTCTAACCGACGTATTTTTCCCATGTCGGTTATTTCGGTTTTCACGTGACTTCGTCAGTCACATCAAGTGCAGTTTGCAGGCACACAGAGATGCAGGAGCAGTATCTGTGTTTATAGATGCCCAGAATCACTATAGTAACGGCATGTTTTACACAGTTTATATACAGGTCAGTCAATCGCCGTTCTTATAGCCTATACGCGCTGCCACCGACACACACACACACACACACACACACACACACACACACACACACACACACACACACACACACACACACACACACACGGCGCGTGCAAGCCAGATCGCTTTCACTTTCGTGCTCATAAAGTTTGTCAAGTACATGCATTTAAAGGCTTGCCAGTTTCAACATTTAAAGCGATTGTGCACTATTCAAAAACAATCTTTCTGTGACAGAGAGCCGAGCTGTGTCGCGTCTCTGACAACGCGCGCGCCCTGAAGGCAGACCTCTTTCACCTGCGTCCTCACAAAGCTTTGTCATTTGTATGTGTTTTAAGCCCTGCCAGTTTGTACATTAAAGCGATTTTCGACCATCAGATGTGTATTATGTTGAACTAATGCCTGATGTATTGTGACAAACGAACACTCATACAGTAGCTCGCACATCACGTGAAGATCGCGCAGCGACGAGCGCAGAAACGCAGTGTCAACGCTGTCCTGTGACTAAAGCAAAGTCACTAAAGTAGCTTAGAAACTCAACCGTTATAGCATATATTTTAATACCTTTGAAGTAATTATAAACCACAGCTTCATAATGAATAGAGACGGTATGAGTAATTCACACACACAATCACTCTCTCATTAATGCATTCAAATAAATGTAATGTAGGCCTACTGTGTTAATTTATCTGTATCTGATGTACAACAAACAGAAATCTGCCCCATAGACAATAACTGCTGAAAGAGAACTGTTTCCTTCAAGTGTTTTAAAATCACAAAGAAATGCACTTTTTCATTAGAATTTTTTTTTTCCACCTTTAATAGTAGAACATATTTACAGTACAAACCTTATCAGGAACTTACTCAAAAACCTTACGAGGGCAACAACAACAACAACAACAACAACAAAAAAAAGCAAAATAATCGTTCATTAATCATAATCGAGGTAAAATGTTCAATTAATCGAGGTTTTTATTTTTGGACAAATCGTTACAGCCCTACATGCTATTGCATTTGTGTTACGTACTGTATTGCAATAAATGTGAAAAGCCGGATGTGACGGTTTGAGCAGACTCCTAAATGTGCTGTACAACAACTCTTCCTTCTCAACATGGCCTCACCGCCTTTGTTGGGTGTTCCCGGAGGCAGGGTTTATGTAAATTTTAGGGGTAGTAATGTCACTAACCCGTGCATAAACTTCTTGTAGTCTTCAGCCATTTGTTGTAGTCCTTAAAAAGTAATTTATTTAAAAGAAAATATCTCCCTTTGCTTTGAACTTTGAGCATCGTAACTTTGCAGATGTTGTTTATGCTCAAACAGCAACATTACACACTAACTCAAGTTAAAAAAGTGAAATCATAATCCACCGCCCCTTTAAATAAAAACATCTGACACACACATACAATATATAGTAATATTCTAAGCATTTATTATGTATTATTTATGAATTATAATAATCGTCACACCAGGTTAAACCATCTTTTTTCCATGTACTGGGACTAATATAAGCATCAACAACACCATTTCGGTGGAAAGGGTGAATATGAGAGACAAAGAGAGAGAGACAATGAAAGAGTGCAGTATGTCATTGTTGAGAGTCACTGTCCTCTTATCTAGTAACCTCTCACCAACACTCTGGTTTTTCACACTCTCACCCCTCAATCTCTTTGATGGTGTGTGCGTGTGCGTGTGCGAGTGTGTGTGTGTGTGTGTGTTCAGATGCATCTCTGAGGCCGGTGTAACACAGTGCAGGTCTGTTCGTGTCATGCTGGGAACAGAATGATGTTCTCAAAAACCCAACCCTTGAATTGGCTTCGAGGATGGAGACAGGCTGGTAAGACTGTGAAGACAGGGAATAGACTAGGAGCATTAAAGTGAAGGTGTCTGTTTTGTATTCTGTGGTCAGATTTTGATTCCAGCAGGCTTAGATATGTATTTCAATGAGCGGCCTGGCGTGGTAAATGTATTAAGGGTTACATAGACATCATTTTAGTAATTATTTCCTTTATTCGTGCTTTCATGAATACAAAAAACCTTTTGGGTGAACTATTCCTTGGAGAGGTTTGGTTGTAATAATTGTTTTCTCTCACTGTTGGATTTAGTGAGCTTGAATTTGTCTAAAATGTCAAAACTGTGTGTTCGACGTGAGCGTTTCCTGTTAGCTAATTCCTGCAGTCTTCTCTACAGCAGTATTTTGCCTTATTAAGAGCCCTTCCAACACAGAGAATGAGGTGTGAGAGGGGGTGTACTGTAAACTCAAGGCACAGGAATTGTCATCACTCGCCTACAGTGACAGGAAGCAAAATGACAAGGCTGACAGTCTGAGAGCAGCTTGTGAGGGAGACAGATCGACAGTGGAGATGTCACCCGTGTTCCTCACTTTGAGTCCATGCGCACCAGATGAGCTGAAGTGTGTGTTACAGCCATGCCTTATGTAGTGCTTTGGAGTTATATGGGTTCATATTTTGGTTGGATTATTTCAGTGTAAACAATCCCAGTATCAGTGCTCATTTCAGGCAAAATTCACTAGGTTTACCAACTTTAAATTGTCTTTATCCCAGCACAGACATTTTTTAGTTTTTTTAGTTTTGTTATTTTGTATTATTTGGAGGGGCTGGGTTGAGGGTTGTAGCATGTGACATTTTAACCTGAACTAACCTTCCATGTCAGGTCAAATTATCTGATATTTTAAAAGACTTTAGAATAGTCATGAGTAGTCATAGTTTTTACTTTATGCCCTGCCAAATATATATGAAAAAGAACTTAAAATTCAGAGATAAAAATCATGCCCATATATATGGGTTTATATATGGCACTTTACAATAAATGTGGACAAAAACAATTCAATTAAAGGGTTAGTTCACCCAAAAATGAAAATAATGTCATTTATTACTCACCCTCATGCCGTTCCACACCCGTAAGACCTTCATTAATCTTCGGAACACAAATTAAGATATTTTTATGAAGCTTCGGAGCGTTATGAATCAGCGTATCGTGATTCGGATCGCGTGTCGAACCGCCAAACTGCTGAAATCACGTGACTTTGGCTATCCGAGCCGCTGATTCGATACACTGATTCATAACGCTCCGAAGCTTCATGAAGCAGTGTTTTGAAATCGACCATCGCTATATAAGTCGTTATTTCGTTTTTTTGGCACATCAAAAATATTCTCGTGGCTTTATAATATTAATATTGAACACTGTACTCACATGAACTGATTTAAATATGTTTTTAGTACATTAATGAATCTTGAGAGAGGAAATGTCCTTGCTGGCTATGCAGGCTTCACTGAGCCATCGGATTTCAACAAAAATATCTTCATTTGTGTTCCGAAGATACGGGTGTGGAACGGCATGAGGGTGAGTAATAAATTACATTATTTTCATTTTTGGGTGAACTAACGCTTTAAGTCAAAATTATTTTCTGTAACAGATGCAGTTGATTGAGCTTAACTCAGCTGTAAAGTTGGCATGAAATTCCCTCTGTTTCCTAAATGGATTGATCTTATTGTGAACGATTTATCCATGCATGTTTTATTTCTTACTTTTTTCCCTTCTTTTTAAATTAGCAACACATTTACCCCTGGTTTCACAGACAAGGCTTAACACTGGTTTTGTGTTAAGAAGCACACCAGTTATATTTTTTCTAAACTAGGCATGTTTATATAAGCCACGACAGGCTAAATACTCACTCCAATATCATATATTCCCATTATTATACTTCATAAATTCATACTTGGCATGTTTGGTTAGATTAAAACGAACTCTGGTGAAATTGCTTTATTAGTGCTGTTAATTTGAACAAATGTGAAAGCTGCCACCCAAAACCCGGTGCGCACCAAACAACCGGCCGAGACCACTGAAAAGATGGGTCTCAGTCCGCTTCTAAACGAACTCTGGTGCGGTTCGAATGATATATGAATGCAATACAGACCAAAGACATGTAAACAAACCAAAGACCCTAAAAAGGATATCACTTTTTTCTCGTCATAGTCATGAGTTTGCCCATCACAGTTCAGTACAAGCATCAGAACCGCGTCTCCACGCAGCAGATCTTCGTTTGTGTGCGTGACGGAGGGATTCCCGCCGCTGTTTTGACACTTTTACACATTTTATAAGATCTTCAAGAGATCACATCACAAGACAAGCACATTTAGCCCAGCACACAGCATTGCTTTGGATGTTTGGCAAGATTCGTCTCAAAATAGGCAACACGTCATAAAAGCCGACCAATTAGGTTGTGAACGAATCCCTATGCCTTTAGGTTCGGTGATAAAAATGCCAATCTGAACGCTAATCGGACCAGGCCTAAATGTGTTTTTTTTGGTCCGGACCAAGCGAACCGAACTACAAGTTTGAATACACCCTAAATGTTCTAATTGAAATAAGGCCTAATCCTGGCTTAATCTAAGCCCTGTCTGTGAAACTAGGCCTTAGTCTGCTTAAAACCTGTCCATTTCTTACAATTGACAGCAAACTCAAAATTCAGCCATTCTGCCTCCATCAAATCAACAACCAATTCAACCTTTTTTTCACCTTTTTTGATAATCTGCTGCACTTGAATGTATGTCACTAAATGGAAGAAAAGCTTGGTTACCCTTTATTTTAAGGTGTCCTTGTTACAGTGTATTGTAAGTACTGAGTAATATTAAGGGGTAGTTTCACGTAATTATGCATAATTTACTGTTATTAAGTACATATAATGTGTAACACGCACACTGTAAAATATAGGGTACTCTTTATTTTACAGGCCAATATTATGAGTAATTGGAATAACTGGGTAATAACTAGGTAATCACCCTAAACCTAAACTCCCATGTAGTTACCTTATATTACCCAGCACTTTATAAGTAAATACACTGTAAGTACATGTACTGTAAATAAAGTGTTACCAAAAGCTCTACTGCTAGTTCCAATGCATTGCAACTTTAACCATCACTGTATTTATTTAGCTAGGAATTGCTTTCACACATGTATCAGTTAATGTGAGAAGACCTTGTCCCACTAAACACACACACAGAACACCTGTGAGGCGTGTGTGTGAGTATCCATTGTTGTGATTTGTGTGGATAATGGATGTTCTGTGGGAAATCACCAAACTCATCACCTAATTGAGATGGATGCATTTTTAATGACCAAGCAGCCTTTATTGAACCTCATCTGCTGTGGAAGACATTAAAATGTACCCACATAGTGGACTGCACTAATAAGCTGCGCTGTGGCGAGACCCACCCTCACCGTTCTGCAATCCCATCAGCCCGTGTAACGATGCTAGGCGTGTCATCTCTGTGGTATTCTTTGTTTGAAGACAAGACACCTAAAGGCAGTATATATGAGCATATCTGCTTTTACTGGCAATGAGATTTGATTTGAATCTTATCAGTTTCCATTTCATCCACACACGCACACACACACACACACACACACAGTCTAGTGCCTAATTAATCATCTGGGAAGATGCTCCCCCTCTGAATAGGACTGATTCTGCAGGAATTCCTCATACAGGGATGTATAATTAACTCTAGTCTCGACTTTGCTGTCTGTCTGTCTCTTAAAAGCAGACACTCTGAAGGCGAAGACTGGCTGGGGTTCGATTAGGAGAAATGTGATGTGACTCTGAAGCACATAAATTCAATTAAAACAGTATTGTTTGTCCATTCTGTTGCTAATGGTTTAGAGCTTTTACGCCAGTTGCTCGCTCCGTCTGGAGTCGCTTAAATTAGGTTATGTGGCAGATTAGACGATTAGAGCCTTTACGATTAGCAGTTTTTGCAATTAGGACTTTGTTCCTAATCAACCAGGCTTTTCAGATCGAAGGTAAATTAGCATTTTAGGCATCATGGGCGCTTCTGTCACAGAGGTTTTTTTTTTTTTTTTTAATGAAGGAATATACTGGCTGCGTCCAAAACCTGGAAAATGTTAACATTTCAAGGCAGGAAGGCACCAAGGCACGTCCGAATCTAATGTTAGCTTCACTTCCTGTCTCCTGAGATACCTTCATCTGATCGATTTTTGAAGGCAGCATATTTGTATCCTTCGCTGCCTTTGATATCCCACAATCCTGTGCTTTCCATTCTGTGACAGTTGAGCTGGAAAAAAAGATGGTGTCCAAAAGTTGCATTTGCTGGTCAGTTTGTGTGTAAATGTAAGTTTTTTTTTTACCAACATTTTCCACTTCTGATGTAATTTCTAGCGAGAAATCACTAATGTAGTAATTAAATATTTGTTTAGTTCTCCCTCTATTTTGCTAGAGGCTAGATCATTAAACGGTTACACTGCCTAAGAAGTCTGTCCGAAATTAGTTTTGTGAGGTGCCTTCATGCACAAACGCTGCCTTACAAGCCATTGTCAGATAAGGCAGCGAGGCAACGGGTCAGCTGCCTAGGTTTTCGGTTATTTATGCTGCCTTGTAAGTTTCTTAATTTTGGAGCATGTGTTCTTTGCAGATTAGGTGATCCCAGGATGCATTGTGACTGAGATTGTTGAAAATTTTCATCAGGAGGATGTGGGAGATTTCATTTATAAATCCATTGAATACTTAAATACGTATAAATCCACTTGTATTCCATTTTAATTGATTTGAAGTAGTATTTCACCTAATATTAGTGTGAGCCGTGTATATGTATGCTTGTTAAAACATTGCTTTGTTGCTAAGGCAGATTTGTATGCGTCTTTCACAGATGAAATCCCCAAATTCAATGTAAAATATGTTCATTGAAATGTTTTCATCGAAGAAGGAGAAATTGAATTCATAAAAATGACTATTTTATCTGAAGTGTTTATTTATGCTTGTTTAAAGTATCGTGTTGTTAGCTTAGCAACATGCTAATGTCAAATTGTGTTGGAGTCGGTTGAATCTCGTGTGTGGAAAGCTGTTTTGCAAGTTGCCTCCATTTGAAGTGCTAATAAGGTTTCTAACATTTAATATTCTAACATATTATAAAATTACTTCTTGAAATGAATGTTTCATTGTTTCACAATTGCTAGCACAGTTAGCAAAACTAAGTGTTTTATGTGTGTCCCAATTTACATACTTAAGCATTATTCTATGCCATTTTGTACTATTAATAGTGTGAGTTATACATGCGTTCACATGGCAAATTCCAAAATGTACCTACATAGTGTACTATAGTGCATATAGTGTGTCATTGTGGACACAACTTTTGTAAACAAAACACTACCGTTGTGTGAAATGTTAATCTATAATAAAATAGGCAATGACAGTATTAGTGTTTTGTCGAGGACTGATAATGATCCTAACAAAAGTGCTCGAGTCTGCTGTTGCTGTGGTTACCTTAGCACCTATTTACCTTCAGACGAAAATGAGCCCTGACTAACTTTTGTGGTTACTGAAATGTTAGAAAAACCCAGCTGAAAGATACATAGATGCTTCTACGTGTACTTTTAAGATCCAGCCTTTTGTTTTGACTTTCTCTGAGGGGTTCAAGCCTTAAGTAGGGGATCGAACCCCTGGTATTTTAGTATCGGCAGAACTGAGCTATTGTTTCACATTCTGGGGGCATATTGTCCCCCCTGGAATCTCATTCTCTCACACTCTTCCTTTCCCCTTATCTCTTTCTCTCTCTTTATTTTTAGTGAGCATGACAGTGCTGGAGGTAACAACCTCCTCGCCATTCCACCGTCTCCCCAACAGAGAGAGAAATGCTCCCTGAAACAGTCTTTTGTCTGGCAACAAAGTGTGTATTTTTCACTGACAGCTCCAGAGGAGTCTCCAGAGACAATGCGAAGCTTTATGAAGAATATCCTCGGCTCAAACAGAACACAAAAATAGCAGGAAATCAACCCCTGTGGAAAGATGGTACCTTGGGGACAAGACAGAGGAGGATGAATGTTGTTCAGGATTAGCTAATAAAACACTGTGAGCTTTTTCCAGCTCATATATGTCATTATAGGTTCTTCTGTGTGTTATATGCAACCTCACAGGTTAGCACGGGAACCACTTGCCCTCTACACCATTATGCCCTGTTAATGAGCGTTAAAATGTCGTTTTCCCTGTGGACCCGCCAGCAATTAATGAAATATTCTCACCCGTTTCACTACGAAGAGGGCGAAAACTCCCAAATCTCCCTGCATCTAAGGCTGGATGCATTTTAGGAACACCTGCTCCGCTTGCGGGAAGAATAACGATGTCCTTGAAAGCACAGTAATCTAATGTGCTCCTCAATAACTCATGTTTTTGCAATCTGTAACATTTATTTTTAGCCACAGGCTGCCGAAAGCATTAGATATTCGTCTTAAGTATTCATGGTTGCATAGGCGATTTTTCCAGCCCCGGATCGTCAGTGGAATAGAGATGAATGCGTAAGTGCATGCTGGGATATGTGGATTCTGCTAAGGGCAATGCTATGTTCGGAAAGGAATATTAGTGGAGTGCTAGTGAGTACTATGCAGTATATTTTATAAATATATATATATGCGCCATTATGATCAAATAATGGGTCAAGGAGATGAAATAATAAACATTACAGGTTCATTGCTCACACTGGAAATGGAAGGTCAAGTCAAACACATTGAATTCTGGGATGCACTTTTCTCATTCTATAGTATTACTGCACCTTATCCCAAATATAGCAGCTCATCCCTCATTCCGTGCATACTGAAAATTAGCATATTGTGCCCTAGACACATACTGCAAAAATAGCACAAGTAGCCATTGTATTCTGTACCTCCATACTTGAGTATAAAACAATGTGCTGTACCAAACGGGTTTTAAAACGTACTGAAATGGCCCGTTTGACAGCCACAGTGGAAGAAGACACAATATTCCACCAATGTTTCTGCAACGAAAGTGCAATGGAAATCAAATAATTAAAGCACATTCTATAATTATAGATAAACAATGCAGAAGTCATTTGAGAGAAAATGATTTGTTCCCTTTTCACTGGAAGATAACGGATGTCAACTTCAGTCTATGCTGCTCCTTCATCCAAGAACTTGGAATGGAAAATGGTGGAGTAGATCATTAACCTTAATGGGATGAGTTAATTGAGCTTAATCACTCAGAGAAAATGAGAGCGAGAGACCCCGAGCATAGATGGGAGCCGAGCACTTCCCATTAAACGCGGGCCTCGACTCTATAAAGTGCAAACGCTAAACCATATAGATGTCTGGGTTTATTTGATATATAAATCAGGTTCAAATGTATCTGGTTGCATCCGCTGTACAATTATCACCGCTCTAAACTTCAAAAATAATGTTCGTTATATCTCTGCCATAACTATTTTTATGACGATTTAAAGCTTGCAGTAATATTTTAGATGGTGGCTTGCAAATATGATTTATAATCTCATATAAATACACTTATGAGATTATGATGTGTAAAGTTCTTCTATTTCAAGATTCATTCAGTCAGTCCAGTATTATTAACTGAAATGATAAAAAAAAAAAAAATGTTTTACTAAAAAACAGTATACACCGTTCAGGCATAACATCCAATATTGTGTTGGTCCCCCTTTTGCTGCCAAAAACAGCCCTGACCCGTCGATGCATGGATTCCACTAGACCTCTGAAGGTGTGCTGTGGTATCTGGCACCAAGATGTTAGCAGCAGATCCTTTAAGCCCTGTAAGTTGCAAGGTGGGGCCTCCATTGATCGGACTTGTTTGTTCAGCACATCCCACAGATGCTCGATTGGATTGAGATCTGGGAAATTTGGAGGCCAAGTCAACACCTCAAACTCGTGCTCCTTAAACCATTCCTGAACCATTTTTGCTTTGTGGTAGGGCGCATTATCCTGCTGAAAGAGGACACAGCCACCAGGGAATACCGTTTCCATGTGAATACACGTGTCAAAGTAACATCCACATGGATGGCAGGACCCAAGGTTTCCCAGAAAGAACATTAGTCAAAGCATCACACTGCCTCCACAGGCTTGCCTTCTTCCCATAGTGCATCCTGGTGCCATGTGTTCCCCAGGTAAGCGACGCACACGCACCCGGCCATCCACGTGATGTTAAAGAAACGTGATTCATCAGACCAGGCCACCTTCTTCCATTGCTCTGTTGTCCAGTTCTGATGTTCACGTGCCCATGTTGGCGCTTTCCACGGTGGACAGGGGTCAGCATGGGCACCCTGACTGGTCCGTGGCTATGCAGACACATACGCAATAAACTGCAATGTACATATGTATATATTTATATATATATATATATATATATATATATATATATATATATATATATATATATATATATATATATATATATATATATATATATATATATATATATATATATATATATATATATATAAATATTGTTGCCATGCAAGATACCTGAAAAAATGTTTATTGAAATCAACAAATTGCTAAAACTGAAATTATTTAGCCTGACATTGTCATACTCAATTCTATTAAGAATATGAGTCTGATACTGCTCCATTGGGCTGTGATTATGGGGCGTTATTTCAACCGAACCAGGAAAGATCTCAATTGGATAGACCTACAACCAATCAGAGCAACGGAGCGACGCATAACGTTAGTTGTCAAATGTCAACAGAACTCAACTGCAATGTGTTGCCAAAACCGCGGGTTGTTTTCCATGTCCGCGGGTGGAAATGATCCCAAATATGTGATATATAGACCCAGGAATGCGAATTTTAGCATGCAAACCTTCCAAAATAACACATATTCTACCCCCCAAACGCCATTTTTTTCCGAAGAACCCCATCCGGGAATCTACTGGGCTTGTTTTGGACTAGTTTTGAGTAGCAATTGGGCGGGTTTTGTTGTAAAAACTTGGCAACCCTGTCTGCACGCACACTGGAATAAGTAACGTTAGAAGAAAAAGATGAGTGTAAAAGATCTTTGCCAGTGTTGTAAAAAAGAATTTAGGGATACACAGAGTACTTACCAACACGATCATCATTTTTGAGAGAAATAGTGAAGGTGAATGAATATACGAACAAGTTCTCCGTTTAGGATTAGAGCGAATTCAACCCAAGCGCTCTTTGGTGACGTGGATGATTACGTTACTGTTTATCATCTGTCCATCATCGTATAAAGCCCGCCCTGACAATTTCATTGGTCCGAACAGCTTCTTTTCGGGCATAATTACTCCTCTACGGATCAAGTCCAGACCGAACTGCCCGAGCTCAAATGTTGTGGGCGGGGCTAAGTTCGGCTGGCATCCAGGCTAGAAATTATTATAAATTAAAGCTAATTAGAAATATGACTGAATCAGTTTTATTTTTAGTATTATATATAATAAGTATTTATTAATATTTTTGAAAGTTTATATTTTCAGTTTTCATTTTAATTGTATTTTAGACTAATAAAAATGACAATTTAATTTCAATAAAATGAAAACATAAAATATAAAAATAAAAGTATTAATGACTGCTATAATTGTATATAAATGATACTAAAACAGCAGTGATTCAATAAGAGTGTAGATATCTGAAAAGTCTGGATGTGTCAGATTCCACAAAGTATTAAGGATTTGATGGATTATGCTGTGGTCCGTGTGAACTGTCTCTTTTGTGTCTGAGCCGCACTCAAATTAGCACTAAACACATTCCCCAAGCCACTCCACTCCTCTGGATCATTTTGCTAGATATGCTTATGACATTTGCTGATATGACTTCTTTGGAGAAAGACCAGTGTTGGCAATTAGCTTTACAAAACTCTTAAACGGACACAAGTATCTAAACATTGTTAATTTATGTTGGATGTAAATAGTGCAGCTGCACCTTGTCATAATATTTTTGCTTATTAGCGCTCCACTATAGGACACACCAGGTGCTGGTGACCCCATGGTATTTGGGAGCACTGTGTAGAGGTCACAAGGTCCATGTCAGGCTAATTATGTCAGACAATGATGCATTACAGTGTGCACACTTTAATATAATGCCTATCTATGAGTCGTTGGAGATATATGGGGCCGTTCGTAATAGAGTGTGTGTATAATGTAATTGATTTTATTCATAAGGTTCAGCTTCAGATGTGGTAGGAGCCTGTTAATAAAAAGCTTTATTGCATGTAAATACATGTTTTATAGCTATCGGAGTTTGTTTTAAAAGATATCTATATATCAGCTAACAGATGCTTAAGTCTCATTCCATCTATCCCGTCAAACAACAGCCTCGTACCTAGGCAGATTTTGTGTGTGCGGATTATCAAATGACCTTTGGCCCACGAGTAACCCTGTTGGGATTTAGGGGTGAAGCTGAATCTGTTCCAGAAAGGACGAACAACATCTGGTCCATCCCTCCCATGGCATTCCGAACCCCCGACCATGACAAGGTCAAAATACCATTTTGAGATGACTCATCAGTTTTTCCTCAGTAACTCGTTCTCATTAGAATTGCTCACATTTATCAGCCTTTAATCAGCGTAAACACTTCCTTAGCAAAATTGTGTTTGCTTTGTATGAAAATGATATTGCTGAGTGCCTCAGTGTGTTTAATGAAACCAGATGTCTCTGGCTTAGGCAACATTACACTCCATTAGAGGAAATATCTCTGGAGGAATGAAAGGTCATATTGCCTCCAATAATTTCAGTGCATGTTATGGCTGTTTTTTTAAGTAAACCGATTCTAAATAGTCACAATAAGTTTGTCTGCATTTCATAAACCGCTTAAATGTCAGTATCCGTATAGTATACCAGATATGAATTGGTGCAACCCGAACCCCAGCAGGCTATGTTGGACATCGTATGCCAGAGGTGCCCATATGGTCCACTATTTGTGCTAATACATATCCCAGCATGGCTTTAGTTTAATATTACCCACAAGCCCTTGCATTATGGAAGAGGTGGAGTTTGTAGAATGCTACTGAAGCAAAATAAAATCAAAATTGACCAGTGCAAAACAAAAAACAAAACCCAATAGTTTGCTTGTAGTAACTTGCCTTATATGCGTTTTCACTTAATGAATTTAGCTATATGCTAACATTTGCATGCTAATACAAACAGCATGTAATATTAAAACAAATGTTTATAACACTGAAGTATGTTCCAATAATGTCCCAAAAAGTACTTTTATTGCATAAATACCATTTATGAATTGGTATTTAACTCTATTGTTATCAATGCTAATTGTGCTAACTATCTGATAGCATTATCAGCAATGCAGTTTCCTTCCCATTTTATGTAACTGTAGGACTTTAGGCTCAGTGTGGTCTCAGACATGTGAATTGATTTCCCATCTGTCTATCCTTACCTTTAGCCTAATTGTTAATGTTTGTGTGGTTAAAGCTGTACTTCATTCAGGAGATACTTCATTAGTTGCAAGTTTGTTGTTTGTTCTCAGGAGGCAGTCCAGACAGCTTCTTAGTAAAGACTAGCAGTCAGACTAACCATCTTGGAGGTGCTGTATTGAAAAGCAATGTCTTTCCGTCCAAGATCAATTGTTATCTTGGGTTCACTTTGTGCACATCCAGCTTCATTATTGTGAGTTTGTTGTGTATCCCGTTTTCAGTTAAAGACAAAGTAATTAGCCTATAGTGAAAGAGAAAAGCATCTGTGTTTGTTCTCAATAGCTGTCTTTTCCATTCCTCGTGAAAAATAAGACACCAGGTCCATTTTGAGGCAGGGAAGAGATGGTCTTTATGTTACCAGGACAATTATGCCTTCTGGTTCATGACTGAGTCTTCCTGTGTAAATAAGAGCACACACCTGCAATTACCTCCAGAGCAAAAATACTCAAAAGCCATTAGTGTAGCTGAAATCATGATTGCCTACCTTTCAGAATCTACAGTAAGATGTTTTTATCTGAAGAGAAGGATTCTGGACTCTTTGTTCACACATTTAAAAAAAAAAAATGTATATCTGACAAATAGTTTTATTATTTGTAGTCTGAACAGCCACATATATCTGTCTATCTATCCATCCATCCATCAATCCATACATCGCCCTGTTTGTCTGTCCATCCATCCATCTAACTATCCATCCATCCATCAGCCGGTCTCTCCACTCGTCCGTCCGTCCATCCATCCATCCATCCATCGGCCTGTCTATCTGTCCATTCATCCTTGCATCCAACTATCCATCCATCCATCATCCATCCATCCATCCATCGGCCTGTCCATCTATCTGTCCATCCAGCCTTCCATCCAACTATCCATCCATCCATCAGCCAGTCTCTCCACTCGTCTTTCCATCCATCCATCGATCCATCCATCCATCCATCGGCCTGTCTATCTATCTGTCCATCCATCCTTCCATCCAACTATCCATCCATCATCCATCCATCCTTCCATCCAACTATCCATCCATCATCCATCCATCGGCCTGTCTATCTATCTGTCCATCCATCCTTCCATCCAACTATCCATCCATCCATCAGCCGGTCTCTCCACTCATCCATCCATCCATCCATCCATCGGCCTGTCTATCTGTCTGTCCATCCATCCTTCCATCCAACTATCCATCCATCATCCATCAGCCGGTCTCTACACTCGTCCATCCATCCATCCATCCATCCATCCATCCATCCATCCATCCATTGGCCTGTCTATCTATCTGTCCATCCATCCTTCCATCCAACTATCCATCCATCCATCAGCCGGTCTCTCCACTTATCCATCCGTCCATCCATCCATCTATCCATCCATCAGCCTGTCTATCTATCTATCTGTCCATCCATCCTTCCATCCATCCATCCATCCATCAGCCGGTCTCTCCACTCATCCATCCATCCATCGGCCTGTCTATCTATCTGTCCATCCATCCTTCCATCCAACTATCCATCCATCCATCCACCCATCCGTCCGTCTGTCCATCTTTTTCATGTCTCAGAAATCTGTCAGATCAGATTTCAAGTTTTTTTTCTTTGGGTTCAAAGTGTCTGGTTCAACTGATTCATTAAAAAGATCTTAGTTCACAAACCTGGCATTGTTCTCATCTTCTCTTCTCATGAATGCTCCAAGTAGATGGAGGGTGACTCTTTTCCCTCCATTGACGATATTTTCCATCATTTATGACGGAAATCAAACGTTTCCCTGCCCTTGAGGTTTTCAAAACAACACCTGTTATCCTAATTTTGAGCCCACTGGTATGATTTTTTTGCTGTGTATTTTCTACCAATTGGTTCATCCAAGATTCACTGCTTTTCCAGCAGATAATCAGTGGATAATGCTTGTTGGGAAATAATCCCAAATTGCAGAGAACCAGCAGTCTTCACAATCAAACACAACACAGGCGGCGGTCCAAAGACACTTGCTCGTCTTCAAAGAATTGCGAGATGCCAATGCTTTATGCAAATCGTTTGATTTTGACCAACTTTGTTGACCACATCAAAGTCATGATTCCGAGCTTCTGGGTGACCTTTTTTTTTTTTTGCATCTGTGATTTTTGTTTGCGCTCGATGGGTGGTTACATGTGTCCGTGTGTGTTTGTGGGTTTCAGTGAAATCCAATTTTAGATAATGGAGACAGTAATTGAAATTTATTCTGCCACTGCAATTCAGACCTCCGTAATTTATCAAGCCTTCCGTAATGGATGCTGCTATGCTGTTAGCAAATGTGTCCAGTTAAAATTGCACCGGAAAAGTAACGATATAAAACATGCTTACACCCTTATACCCTCCTGTCTGTTTTTATTTGATGTGCGTTGCAATTATCGTCTTTAATGAGAGAAAAAATAAAACAGGGCTCTGTCGTTTGCCATAATCACCATCTTGCGTATTAAAGCAACTATATATCTGTTTGATATCACTGGAGACCATTGTTCCTGAGTGTCTAATATTTTAATTAGAATACTCTGAGATGGTGTTTTCCTTCCATATCTTAGTAATTAGGTATTGGAACTCTGTGAGTAGCCATAAAAGTTTGCCTCTTTATCATCTGACCAGCAGCAGGACTACAGTGATAGTGCCCTTCGATAACAGACACCCAGCCATAGACATGCACACAAATGGGGGCATTATCACCAAGGCTGAAAATTAAATTTAAAAGCCCAGTGCCTTTTGGAAATCAGGAATACTTTATCATGTACAACAGCTTTTGCTGTGTTGAAGCGGTCAGCTGAGACAAACTACTCAAGCAGACAAGAAGCAATGCCAAAACCAGGCTGGAAATTAAGGAATAAAGTAATTTACATTTCGATTTCAGTGTTTTAAACTGTCCATATACGTTTATTTCTTCATTTTCTGTTTTTAAAGGCACAATATGTAATTTTTTTGAATTCAAATATCCAAAAACCACTAGAACAATGTTATATATTTTGTTGACTTGTGTACTTGCATTATCCCAAATGTTTATATCCAGAGAAATAAGCAATTTTAACCAGGACACAGACAGTCTGTGTCTGTGCGTCGCCTATCAATGACATCACACCCGCGTTACCCTCAATTTCCGTAGAAATGTTTTGTAGAAACCATGGAAACCATATTATATTATGTGTTTTATTAGACAAGGGAACAACTGTTTGGATACATTTATAGACAGAAAACTAATTATTGTGCAGTAATACAGCATTTTCTCTGTCATACAATATGTTTTAAAATGAATTGCATGCCATTTAGCAACACATGCCATCTAGCATTTATTAATATGATATTCTAGTATCGATCTAGCTCACTGCAGTTTGCAACAAGTGTCTCATAGCAGCCGCGGAGCAAATGCACAGAGTAGTGTTATAACATAATTTTCAACACACTCAAATGTATAATGTGACAAATATGCCACCGTTACCACACTGTGGCAAAATAAAAGCTCTGTTGAGCCGTCCAATCGCTTCAGCGACCTCGTTGCGCTCCCACAACACTCGGCCCTGCCCTGCTTCATACTACAGTAACGTTATAGTGATAGTTCACCCTGAAATGAAAATAAAGCCATCTTTTACTCACCCTGCTGTTGTTCTAATGCTCTGTGTCCTTCTGTCTTTCTCGGACCTCAAAAGCCGAGATTTTAAAAATAGACCTGCACGCTCTCCTTCCTATAATGGCAGTGGATAGCGACCAGGCTAAAACATTACAAAAATGATACAAAAGTGTCACGCAATGATACAGTGAGATGCGCGCCATATATGGAAAGTGTTCATGAGGCATACTATCAGGTTTTGCGAGAAAGAAAACGTATTATTCAGTCAAAATACTGAGCTCGGCCGTTACTCTGAGCACGCTCTTGCTGTGCGCACTCCGAGCAGCCTCACGCAATGTTGTCATGACAACGTTACACAATATTCACTTCAGGAGGTTTTATTATTAGTGTTATTGTATTTTTTCTTATCATATACCTTATAGAAAAGACGAGAGTCGCGTTTGATTCTATTGAGCCTGAATTCTCAAAATGGTGCATGTGTGTGCTTATCCTGGGTACCATGACAACGTTTTAGCCTGGTCGCTATCCACTGCCATTATAGGAAGGAGCGTGTGCAGGACTGTTTTTTAAATTTCTGCTTTTGAGGTCCGAAAAAGACAGATGGACATAGGGCATTAGAACAACAGCAGGGTAAAATATGGCTTTATTTTCATTTCAGGGTGAACTATCCCTTTAATAATCTCATCCATGAACATGATTGCTGCTCGAGTCCCATCCCGATTCTTTTCCACCGGCTGTGAGGTGAAGACTACAACTCCCAATGTTCCTCGCTCAATCTCGGCGTCATCAAGCTACGCTTTTGTTTTGAACAGGCAACCTTTAGCGGCAAAAACTGCATAGTGTTTAGTGTGCCTTTAAAATGTGGATAATTTTCAAAATCTGAAATAAAACAATAAAGGAATAAAATTGTATTACTTTTTTTATTAAAACAGAAGATAAACTTTTTAATTTGATATTGTGATATATATATATTGATTTATTATTGAATTCTCTTTTATTGTTTAGTATATTTAAATTTATAGCTACTTACAATTGTCAATAATTTTTATATTTGCAAAATACACTCATTTTCAACAGTAAATATGTAAGATTTGCTTGGAGACACATGGCCAGAGCACGATCATGTCACTCACATGTTGGTTGTGGTAATTGATAAATGAGGGCTGTGTTTGTTACTGACAGCTGGCTTGCATGGCCTTTCTCCCCTTGCTAGCTCAACCTTCACGGCCCTGAAATAGCCAATTACTGCAGCTGCTATTGGACGTAACAGGCCAATGAGCAAATGGCTGTCCGGGGACCAAATCGAGGGGGTGGGCTGCAGGTGCACAAAAACCCATGTACAGTTCAGGCCGAAGCACCTGATCCCACAATTCTTTGTTCCATTACATATGTCATTCCAAGATCAGTGAGGTATTCACTTCCTGCTTGATGGGCGTCTCACTGACCGCCTCTGACCCTGGGACTTATGGTCTGTGAGGTCTCCAGCAATGTTATAAATCAGGTTTTAATTAGACACAAAGAATAGGAAGGCATATAATGCTCTCAAAAGGCAGTGGACTGAGTAAAATGAACCTTCTGGTGAGAGAAATTGATGAAATGGAGTTGCTACTGCATTGTACTTTCAATTGGTATTATCTTTCTTGAAATACGTCGCTGAACACTAAATACTAGTAAATACTATTTTACATTTAAGCCTCTGCTCTAAATGATTCATTTGACAAAGATGTTCATTCTCATTTTGATTAAAAGGTGCCTATAGATATTGAGGCGGCTTTCTCTGAATTGGAGGTTATGTGAAGGTAAAGGATGGCAAAATACCACTAAGCCTCCTACTGTATTTACTTTATCAGTTGCAGAATGGTTAGCAGTGGGCTGTGCATGAATGGGCACAGCTCTTTAGATCAAATGTCTGTTGAACTAGAGTTCTGTAATATGCGTCTGCACTGAGCCGTGTGATAACATGAAGTTGACCTGCTCTTACAGTGACAGCTTTTGTGAGGTTGCATGCCTTGTTGTCCTCCGGGTGATTGCTCGCCAGCTGAAACTCTTCTGAAGGTCTTTACAGGAAGAGCCTTCAATACAGTGAGTGAATAGGTGGTTTATGCTTGGTTAAACATGAACTTGATGGGTCATAAGTGATTCAGTGGCAGCCAGTAGTGGGAGAAATTAAGGTGTTATTTAAGCTATTAAGCAAGTTTTCTCACACTTTCTATGTGTTATAGAAATCGAGGTCACGTATGCTTGGAAGTGATACAAAGAGCATCAGAGGGCTTCTTCCTGTCTAATTATGTAGTTAATGGACTCAATAAACTGTAAAGTGGAACTAGACAAAAGAATAGACTGAAGGCCCATTCACACCAAGGACGATTACTATAAAGATAGCTATAACTATATTAGCATCCACACCATCGGTCATTAATGGTAAATGGACTGCATTTATATAGCGCTTTCAACAGACCCATGGCCATCCAAAGCGCTTTACATATTGCCTCACATTCACCCATTCAAGGCGCCATCCAGCTCGTCGGGAGCAGCTGGGGTTAGATGTCTTGCTCATTGACACCTCGACACTTGGTCAGGTGGAACCGGGGATTGAACCACCAACCTTCCGGTTTGTAGACAACCTACATGAACCACTGAGCCACTGCCGCTCCGTTAATGTTCTGATTATTATAAGCATCTGCTGCAGTTGTCATCTACCACTTTAGATGCTCAAGCTCTTTAAATTAATGTGGATTCTAAATGTGTTTTTGTCGTTCGTCAGCTGAAAAAAAAAATTTCTGAAAGTGATTCCAATGATATCGTTCCTCTGTGCTGTTATTGTTATAGCTGTGGTGTGGACTCTGCTATTCTTTTAAATTTTGAACGATTTTGAAAACTATATTTGTTTTGTTATTGTTGGAGTTGACACCTTGGTGTCAGCCTGTCAGACCATTTGGGGTCATTTCACAACTGAATATAAATATTTTGATTCTCCTGCTCTGAATCCAATACCCTGTAAAACCCCTGAGATGGTTCTTGCTCAAGCGGCAACCTCCCACGGTCTCTCTTGAAACCAACACAGAACTGACTTAAACGGCAATTACTTTACAGCCAAAATATGTTTACAACCTGGTGGTACTGGTTGGTCTATATAGCTAATTTTGCCCTTCATGACAACTGTTAGGGTGGTGAATTTTTTGTATCCATAATCCATCCATCCATCCATTGGCCGGTCTGTCCGCTCGTCCGTCCATCCATCTGTAATTTAATTTTGTTTAAATTATATTAAGCCTTAAAGTTCTGCATAAATAATGGCGTGGCCACTTGACAGTTGGATTGCCACTTTGGTCGAGCTAGGCAGGTGTAGTTTCAGCAGTGAGGCACCTCAGCTCCATCCACGTCCCACTTCTTTGCCCATTTTCAGTTATCCGAGTGATGCAAGCTGCCAAGATGGCAACGGCCCGGCTTTAGGCTTCAAAAATGCTCTTCAGAAACCTGACGTCAGAGACACTACGTCCATATTTTTTTAGTCTATGTTCTTGCTGTTGTTGGGATTCAAAGCACTGAATTCCTATGATATTAAAATATCACTGTACTTTATGTATGTATGTATGCATGTCTGCATGTATGTATGTACCTATGTACAGTATGTGTGTATGCATGAATGTATGTATGTATGTATGCATGTATGTTGGCATTTATGTGTGCATGTATGTATGTATGTATGTATGTATGTACATATATGTGCATGCCAGCATACATACAGTATGTACTGTATGCATGCATGTATACATGTACGTATGTATGTAGGTATGCATATCTGCATGTATGTTGGCATTTATGTATGAATGCATGTATGTATGTATGTATCATTCAAATTATTAAGCTAATAATATAATTATAACTTTTTATTAATAATGATATACCATTTTATTTATCTATAAAATTATGTTTGACGAAGTAGTTCTCATTAAAATTATGAACTTAATAATTTAAAATGTTTTAATATGATTTTATTAATTTATAAAATTATATTTGAAAAAGTAAAGTTCTCATTCAAAATTTTAAGCTAATAATACAATTGTATCTTGTGCTCCACTGTATGTGTGTATGAAAGTATTTATTTATTTAATATATATATATATAAAAGTCATTGGGCATTTTTTATTTTGATAGTGAACTATTTATCTGCGAATGTGATGTATTATATGGACAATAACAAACAAGTGCAGATGCACAGCAAACTTACTATTAAGTGGACTGTTGCTGATGGCACGTGCACAATGACATCTGTCTCGGTGACAATAAAACGAGGAGCAATCGCTACCTCAGAGATAAAACAACTGTCACTTACAGCCTTTATTCTGCTGTCTCTGGATCAGTCAACCTCTATACGCGCTTTTAGAAGGATAAAAGCTGCTCCTTTCATCAAGCGCTCCGTCCATCCATGGCATGTGAAGATGTGGCCATATAAGCATATGTCATCTGTCAGGCCTGTTTTAAATAAACGCATTCATGCTTTATGCAACGACCGCACTCGCAGGAACGCGAGGAGCACCGTTGCGGCTCCACAACCCATTTCTGAGATAAATCTCACCTCTCCACCTCTCTGTCACCAACTCCGTCATACAGCAGAGTTGCTATGACAACCGCAACAAGGCTGGGGGAACAATTTTAAAGAGGGAGAGAGAAAGAAAAATCATAACAGCCAGCACTCCATCAAGTGGATTTCCATGCATGTGTCTTTGCTAGGCCCTACTCGAAAATCGATGTTCAACCTTGGAGATGGGTTCGCTAGTTATAGGCCGTTGCTTATGAGGCATTCTATTTATTTTACAAGGTTCTTAGCGAGACTTCACATTCGTTCGGGTTGAGGGCTCTTGGACTGGTAATAAAGATGTTTTGTTTTATGCTGCGTTTGTTGCTTTTCCAATAAAATGTTTACTGTCGCACTTTACACATCATATATGTGAAGCTATTTGTTGTAAAGTAAATGATTATTGGAGAAGTCAGGGTTGGTTCTCAAAAATATGTTGAGTTGTAATATTTTATATCCAAAGAAGGTTGTAATTTTTAATGTTAAGTGATTCCTGGAAAGTAGGGCTGCACGATTTGGGGAAAATATCTAATTGCGATTATTCTGGTTAAAATTGCGATTGCGATTCGAGACATCAGTGATACAGGCCTTCATTCATAAAAGGATGCCATTACAAATATTTAAAACTTGCTGCTTTTAAATCGTTTCTACATTAATTTGGAGAGTAACTGAAATTAATACAATATAAAAATATTAAAAACTCCCCAAAAATAAAAAAAACGTGTGATTTAACCGCGATCGATTACAGAAAAAAAATTATTAATTCGTAAAAAAATGTATCGATTCCCAGCACTAATATATATTATGACTAATAATAATTAGTATGATTATTATTATTATTATTGCTAATAGTATATATAATAATATTTAACAAATATTTTAAAATCGCAGCCTTTACGCTTAAATAATCGCACATAAGCCAAAATGGGATTGCAGTTCGATTTCGATTAATCATGCTGCCCTACTGGAAAGCATTATCATCGTCCCATATTAGTTCACTTCAAAATGAAAATTTCCTGATACTCACCCCCATCTCATCCAAGATGTTCATGTCTTTCTTTCTTCAGTCGAAAAGAAATTATGTTTTTTGAGGAAAACACTCCTTTGGATTTTGCAACCAAAATGCAACCAATGTTGAAGGTCCAAATCAATGCAGTTTCAAAGCGCTTCAAAGGGCTTCAGAGGCTCTGCGCGATCCCAGACGAGGAATAGGGTCTTATCTAGCGAAACGATCAGTCATAAAAAAAATTTAAAATATATATATACTTTTTAACCTAAATTGCTCATCTTGCGCTGTTCTGTGGCTCGTCAGTGATTGTGCAATCACGTCATAAAGGTCACGTAGGCACAAGGACTTTTTCAAGTCCTGTATTTTCCATGTTTTAAATTGTTTTTTTTTGTTTTTTTTTACTCAGATTTTGAATCTGGGGCTTTTATGACGTTATCTTTAAATGAGGAATAATTCCCCAGGGCCACATTCGCTTTTCCCCCTCGGCTCTTTCCTTTCCCTGCCATTGTTTGCAGCACAAAAACATTTCAATAGGTTCTTTCTCTGCAGAAGTGTCTAGTTTTATTGAATGATTTTGTGTGCTCTCCCTAAGGTTAAGTGTGTATATGTGTGTGTGTGTGTGTGTGTGTGTGTGTGTGTGTGTGTGTGTGTGTGTGTGTGTGTGTGTGTGTGTGTGTGTGTGTGTGTGTGTGTGTGTGTGTGTGTGTGTGTGTGTGCGTGTGCGTGTGCGTGTGCGTGTGTGTGTGTGTGTGTGTGGATGGGCCTGTAAGCTGATAGTGTACCACACCATACTCTATTAGCATATTGAAGAAGGGCATGAGCTCAAACCTCAGGTCAAGCTTCATTCAATGTCACAGCCGAATGGGCAGTTCAAACTGCTCTTTCTTTCTTTTCTTTCTTTCTTTCTTTCTTTCTTTCTTTCTTTCTTTCTTTCTTTCTTTCTTTCTTTCTTTCTTTCTTTCTTTCTTTCTTTCTTTCTTTCTTTCTTTCTTTCTTTCTTTCTTTCTTTCTTTCTTTCTTTCTTCAATTTACATAGCTATTGCATATTGCTATTGTACACACACACCGGCCACTTTATGTACACCCGTTCAACCAGTTCTGCCAAAAATTCAAACTGAGCATCAGAATGGGGAAGACAAGTGATTTAAGTGAATTTGAACATGGCATGGTTGTTGGTGACAGACAGGCTGGTCTGAGTATTTCAGAAACTACTGATCTACTGAGATTTTCACACACAACCATATGGTTTACAGAGAATGGTCCGAAAAAAGATGAGCTACAGTTCTGTTGTTGAAAAGGCCACGTTGATGCCAGAGGTCAGAGGAGAATGACCAGACTGGTTCCGGCTGATAGAAAGGAAACAGTAACTCAAATAACCACTCGTTACAACCGAGGTCTGCAGAAGAGCATCTCTGAACGCATAGAATATTGAGGCAGATGGGCTACAGCTGCAGAAGACACACCAGTGCCACTCCTGTCAAATGAGAACAGGAAACTGAGGCTACAATTCGCACAGGTTCACCAAAATTGGACAATAGAAGACTGGAAAAAGTTGCCTGGTCTGATGAGTCTTGATTCCGCTGCGACATTCAGATGGTTAGAATTTGGCGTGAACAACAAGAAAGCGTGGATCCATCCTGACTTGTATTAACAGTTCAGGCTGCTGGTGGTGTAATGGTGTGGGGGACATTTTCTTGGCACACTTTGGGCTCCTTAGTACCAATTGAGCATAGTTAAACAACAACCTACTTGAGCATTTTTGCTGACATGTGACACAATGTACCCATCTTCTGATGGCTCCTTTTAGCAGGACAATGCGTCATGTCACAAATCTCAAATCCTTTCAAACTGTTGAAATTATGATTTTCACTAATTCATATGGCCTCCACAGCCACCATCTTAGTAGAGCACCTTTGGGATGTGGGGGAACAGGAGATTTGCGTCATGGATGTGCAGTCGATAAATCTAGAGAAAATGAGTGATGCTATCATGTCAATATGGACCAAAATCTCTGAGGATTGTTTCCAGCATCTATGCCACGAAGAATTAAGGCAGTTCTGGCGGCAACCAAGGGACGTCCAACCAAGTACTAGCAAGGTGTACATATATTATTTTATACATATTGTATATAAGTACAGTAATAGCTGTTTTATTCTAATATTTTTGAGCATGGACATTTTCTGTAATAGCTATTTCAATTCTGAACAATCTCCTCAATAAGGAGTTTTAGTGCTAATGGGATGCACTTCAATATATTTCATTTGATTAATGAGGTAAAAAGTGTCCAACTAAATGGTTGCATGAAGGGTCAAAACTAGCTTTGTATTGACCATACAAGGAGGAGTGCTAGCCACAACCATGTTACATGTTCCTCAACAATTACTGTGGCCCATGATGGCAGTAAAATTGGATCACAAATGTGTCAGATAGGTCATTGTATCATTTAGATGCTACATCGCCCTGGGGAACAAGGCCAGTAAAAGTTTTATTGGGCTGTTTACTGCAGCAATGGGCCGCCTGATAGTGTAAAGCGGTATGTTTGGATGTGTTTAGATTGGTCTTATAGATCTGTTTTAGCCAGATCCCCAGGATCCGAAGCCCCTGTTCCATCCAGACTGTTATGTAGAGTATTGATTGGTCCCATGCTAGCTGGCTGGTCAGCTGGTCGGAGTTTCAAATGAATTTAGTGAGCACTACAGCTCCTGTCCAGACCTGAGCTCTTAAAATCCAGCACATCCAGCTTAATGCACCTCCTACTGTTTTACTTTCTCTCAGGAGAGATGCCACACGCCACTTCAAGCCCCTGCTGACTGTGCATATTGTCGCCTTCTGCTTAACTTCAACATAAAGGCCTCTTTTGTATGTAAATCCACAGTGTGATAAAGTTTAGCTTTTAGGGGAAGCTTATGTGTTTGAGCTTATACGGCTGAGTTGTGGATAAAAGAGTGTCCAGGGAGGAAGACAGAGACAATGGAAGTGTCGTCTTATCGCAGGAACAGACACACACCACCCGGCCAGCGAGGAGGAAGAGGAGATCACGACCAGCTGGAACTAGACGGAAGTACATGTGAATATCAGAATATCTCCTTTAAACCCAGAGAGGGGCTTGCTGGAGTGTGACAAATCTGACCCCAAGCCTCCAGCTCTCTCTGTTGGGTAAGCTTAGATTAGGCTGCTTAAATGCAGAGTGGCTTTTAACTACATCTTTGATAAATATCAGATTCACTGCGCTGGACACACAGATCGAAGAAAGAGTTGAGAGGAAGATGAAGAAAGAGAGAAACACTGTCTTGTTTGTTTACTTGAGTGCTAGCTTCAGCCCATCATTTGATCTATGATACATAACAGTAATCAAGTTAAGCTGTGGCATTATTGGAGAACAGCTGGTGTAGACATATGTTTGCTTAGCGATTTATATGAAGATATATACCATTGACTTGTGTTATTTTTTTATATAGGTACTTATAATAAAGCTATTTGTAATTACTATAGACCAAATCTAAATGTAATATCAATTTTTATATTAATGTCCTAATATAAATGATTAATTAGCATTTATTATATATATTTCTCCCCAAAATATGAAGAAATGAGGACAAACACATTTACGAGTAAAACATCCAGAAGAGTACAGTAATAAGATTTAACTGAGACAATATTCTATTTAATACATTAATTATAATATTTATTAGTATTATTAATCAGTAATATAATAGGCTATAATAATAATGGTTGTTGTTACATATATTATATTATATTATATTATATTATTATATTATATTATATTATATTATATTATATTATATTATATTATATTATATTATATTATATTATATTATATTATATTATATTATATTATATTATATTATATTATATTATATTATATTATATTATATTATTCTTTCTTTTAGGATGAAATATGACCAGAACATGTTTTTCGTTGATCAATTCAAAATAATGGCACAGTGCAAAAATGTTGTTACATATTATTATTATATTAATTATATTAATAATTATTATTATATTATATTAAGTATAGCCTACTATATATTAGCCTATTATATTATATCTTTTTCTTTCATTTAGGGTGAAATATGACCAGAACATGTTTTTTGTTGATCAATTCAAAATGATGGCACGGTGCAAAACTAATCTTAAAAGTAGGTAAAAAAATATAAAAGGCCTAAAATTAACATTTTAATACATTAATTCTTATATTTATTAGTATTATTAATCAATAATATAATATGCTATAATAAAATAATTGTTGTTGTTATTATTATTATTATGTTCATTATTATTATATGATATTAAGTATAGCCTACTATATATTAGCCTATTATATATTTTCTTTCATTTAGTGTGAAATATGAGCAGAACATGTTTTTTGTGAGATTGACTCAGACACAATCACTCTGAGCAGGAAGTGTGAAGTGGCTCATTTGAGACAATAAATGTGGGGCAAACGTGAAGCAACAGAAGACAGCTGGCCATGAGCAACCTGACACCAACCGGACGTTCAACTAATCAGAAGAGGGAGACAGAGATGAGTTTAAAGAGACGGCTAGAGAGAAAAGGATGGAGTCAGACACAGAAAGGCATTAGTTTACGGTAGCCCTGCTGTTGAAATGAAACCGTATAGCTATCTCAGCCTTGGCGAGCAGTTTATTTCAGTTCTTAATGGCAGGCATCTCACGTTTGGCACAGATGCTGTTTGGCTGTAAAGGGGCCCTCCAGTGCTGTTTCCAATTCGACCACCTGAGAGTGGAAGCCGGAGGGGGCACCAGGGAAGCCCCATAATGTGTTTTATGAGAAGTGGTCTATTGAGTTAAAACATCAGACATGGAATAGGGCTCCAGCAGCGTATGTGTGTGTTTGTGTTGGCGGGTTATCGTGCCCTAGGGCCACTACCCGGGCGTTCCGTGAGAGCAGGTTAACTCTGAATGTGTGTGGGATTGGGACATTATCTGTGAAGGTCATTCTGACCACAGCATAAAGTGAGACTAACAGGACCTGGGGTCCTCTTGCACCTATGGGACTGTAGGACACATCTTAAGTCAGTGTTTTATTTTTTTGTGCTCCAACTGCTGGATTGCAATACTAATGGCCTTGCTGTTTAAAACTTCCAAATCACTGTTCAAAAAGTCCAAGTATTTATCTATGCTTTTTTTGTATAAACTAAATTATTGACATTTTTAGCACACTGACGCTCTATTCATGATCTCTTTTTTCATTGTGACGTAGAAAATTGACTTTACCTCAGAGTTTGATGTAGAAAATGCACGACTTTCAGCACATCCCACAGATGCTCGATTGGACTGAGATCTGGGGAATTTGGAGGCCAAGTCAACACCTCAAACTCGTTGTGCTCCTTAAACCATTCCTGAACCATTTATGTTTTGTGTCAGGGCGCATTATTCTGCTGAAAGAGCCACAGCCACCAGGGAATACCGTTTCCATGAAAGGGTGTACATGCTCTGCAACAATGCTTAGGTAGGTGGTACTTGTCAAAGTAACATCCACATGGATGGCAGGACCCAAGGTTTCCCAGCAGGCTTGCCTTCTTCCCAAAGTCCATCCTGGTGCCATGTGCTCCCCAGGTAAGCAACGGACACGCACCGGGCCATCCACGTGATGTAAAAGAAAACGTGATTCATCAGACCAGGCCAATTTCTTCCTTTGCTCCGTGGTCCAGTTCTGATGCTCACGTGCCCACTGTTGGTGCTTTTGGCGATGGACAGGGGTCAGCATGAGCACCCTGACTGGTCTGCTGCTATGCAGCCCCATACGCAACAAACTGCGATGCACTGCACTGTGTATTCTGACACCTTTCTGTCAGAACCAGCATTAACTTCTTGAGCAATTTGAGCTACAGTAACTCTTCTGTTTGATCGGACCACACTGGCCAGCCTTCGCTCCCCACATGCATCAATGAGCCTTGGCCGCCCACCACTGTTCTTTCCTTGGACCTCCTTTTGACAGACACTGAGGACAAAATGTTCACTTGCTGCCTAATATATCCCACCCACTAACAGATGCATTGATGAAGAGATAATCAGTGTTATTCACTTCTGCACGGTCATAATGTTATGCCTAATTGGTGTATAACTGAACTATACCTCTCCGAATTTAAAGCAGACACCTGCAGCAAAACATAATAAACTGTATAAAAAATAACATTATTTAATGTATTAAATATTTAATTGTTGCAAATTGAACTCTAGATAATATGCATTGGATCTAAAAGTCTGAGACCACTAGTGCAATACAAAAATCTGGCCTGTCCAGTTTTAAATTAATCTTGAATCCCATCTCTGTGGTAGTCTGAGACTTTTGCACCCTGTTGTATTAATATTTCATAAGTTTATATTGCATATTGTTGTAACAGATAGTCTTGAGTTCTGTGATTTATTTATTTATTTTTTTTATTCATCCCAAACTCTTGCTGCCTGAAGTATTCATACAAGTTGAACATCATCGCTCTTTGAAGCATCTCCATTTGGAGTGTTTTCACGTTCCTACCCCTCAACCTGGGCTCTAACAACAGCTATACTGGTGTTTTTGCTCCAATTAATGATTCATAGGTTTAAATAATTAATGTTTTTTGGGCATTGAGATACACGGCACATTAGCCCTCAGTCATGCTGATATCTCCATCCAAACACCACCTGCTCAGGGTGCATCATTTTAATCTGTTTTCCTGTATGTGTACGGTGTGAACAGTCATCTTAAATTGTTCACATACATCAACATGTGAGGGTCTCAAATAGCCCTTAAATAATATATATCAATTACGTAATGCAGTATTGTCTTCAAAAGTATCCCTAATAATAGGTAAAGACCATCCAGTAGATATTTATGACCTGATTAATGGCTCTAGAGCATAATTAACTTAATTTATTTATCATTTTAACATATGGGACTTTTATGAACAAGTTGTATCATACTCAGAGGAATCAGAGGCCCAGATGGTGATGTCTGCTGGATGTTGTATCTCTAAAGTGATGACTCGTCTTAACTGTGTGAATGGCACTGAAGGGCGTTTCACATCTTCCCCTGCCCTTGCTTGCAAAAGAACAGAAGTGCAGTTCCCAAGGTGCCCGAACGGTGCCTACATGAAAGATCACGCACCCCTGCTGTCTAAATGTCAGATAAAACAAGAGTAGAGGTATGAATGCTAATCTTAACCAATTGGCGGGCAATGGTTTAGCTGTATTTGCTAACTCAGACATACTATTAAGTAGTTTCAGGGCTCTCAGACGGCCAATAGATACATGCGGTCACCGTTTTGTAGCATCTCTAGGCACTTTTATCCCTGATGATGTCACCTTTAGGGGTCATCTTCAGTGACCCGTAGTGTCACAAGCTGATGTTATCTGCTACAGTGCCTTCTGATCCCTGCAGATGACCTTTCCCTTCTTGGTGAATATGGATTAGAACTTTGAATTAGAATGGAAAAGGATAGAATAGAATGGAATGGCATTAAATGAAATGGAATGGGATTAAATGGAAAAGAAACCCTTTGATGGTTAAAGGTTCTGTTTAGTATTGATTTATTACCAGCAGTAGGTGATCTTTTGTGATTGGGTGAACACGGTTTGTTTTATAGCCTTCACCTTTTGAACAGTATTAGTATGTGTTAGCATGATTGTTATTGTTATTAAATTAGTAGTAGTAGTGATTATTTATTTATTAAAACTTGGCTTATTAACCAATTAAGAAAGATTATAGGCTCTTTATAGATTTTTACTCTTTCCCCACCAGTGTTTTTGCAAAAATGCAGTGCCAGCATTTTTTTAAATAATTTTTTTCATAAAACTTTCATGGCCCCCAGAATATTTTGTTGTATGAATATCTGAAACAGAGCCGCTGCTATTAAACAAACAAACAAAAAGTTTTTTTTATTATACTTAACACTTGAATGTGGGTAAGTTTAATAAAAAAAGCAACATTTTGAACAATACGCTGAGAAAATCATGTTTTTTTGTTGTTGTTTTTTTCAAAGACTACAACTTGCACAAGAAATGGTTTTATAGCTTGTTTCTGCTCCTTTTTTTCCTGTGTTTTGATCTGGAGATTCTGTAATTATTCAGAAGATGTGTAATAGCGTCCCCTACCATTTAACAGTGAAAACACGGAAAGCCGAGAAAATTCGGTCAATGGCGGAGAAGCGTTTTCTCATAAATTATTATTCAATGGAGGGAAAAGAGTTAACATTAAAGAAGATAAATGGAGTTAGTAAGCAACTTCCGGTATTCAGTATCTTCTGGCACACGTTGTGGAGGACTGTTGAGAGATGTATTTGGGTGAGAGAAGCTCCTGTTGGGGCAAAGTTGGCTCAGATTCTTTCCAAACCCGCTGAGTGAAATTAAAGCTCTGCGAATCGGATTATTGCTTCCCAAGAGAGCTGTCTCGTTGCCAGTGGACAACTGCCTCTATGGTATACTGTTATCACCACACGTCTCTCTCTTTTACTCTCACTGTGAATCTGGAAACTAATTTGAGGACAATCAATAGTGGTCTGTGTCTCTTCCCGTTTCTTTTGCATATTTACTGGACCGTTGTCTTGCAACATAAATCTAATTTATCAACCACTGACACTTGTGGGTACCATAATTACCATAGAATATGAGTTGCGGATGTCCCCATGCAATATTCAGAATAGTGGTCATCTAATAAGAGTTTTTCAGTAGTTGATTTCTTCCCCTCGTCCAGCATATGTGGCTACATCTAGGGGTCAGTGCCAATATAAAGAACAGGGTGGCTGATGGCCAGTATAATGTGAATTATAATGCAATTGATGACAGTACGACCCAACCAGTTCGAGCTAATTTTCTAGCTTCCTTTTCAATGCTTATGACAAACCATTTTGTGGGATATAGGATTTTCGGATCCAACTTGAGCTTTGAATGTGAGTTCAAGTCCTGCTACTTAAAAAAAAAAAAAGTATGGTTTTGATAAGCAATGGGTAGAAGCTTTTGCCGTCGTTTTGCTTTGCTGGAGACACAAGCCAACATGATTCATGAATACATTGAAAAATCATTACAACTAGCAAGGCAAATTGCAACCGAAGGGTGCAGGCAGAGAAAAGGTGGCAAAAACTTCTACACAAAGTGAAACAGCCACAGCGAAGAAAATATTTATAGGTACACTAGTGAGTGGTGAGGTTTTGGACCAATGATATTTCACAGTTGGCAAGGCTGACCCACATAGCAGACATAGACAAAGGGCCCTATCTTGCACCCAGCGCAATTGACTTTGTACACCGACGCATGTGTCATTCCTATTTTGCACCCGTGCAAAGCGCGCTTTTCCCTCCACAGAAGCACGTCGCTAAACTAGTGAATGCACTTGCGCTCCCTGGGCGGTTCAGCGCAAAAAAGGAGGCGTGTTCCGGCGCAAACAATCCCTGGTGCTATTTTGCTGTTCCATTAAACAATTGCGCCACTGACCAGAAAAAACCAAGTCTAAAGTCAGTGGCGCGTTGCGCGTTGTTCATTATGCTATTTTAAGGGCGCATGCTTGACCATAATGTATAGCGTGCACAACGCGTATACACTTTGCTCATGTAATCTACACAGATGCAACAGTTATTTTTGCAAATCATAAATTGTTACACTAAAAAAATATTAACACATGAGATGACGGAAATCATTGTGGTGTGCCACGAAGATGTGAAAAAATAGGCATAAATCTAGCTTACAAATGATTCAGGCTAATTGTAATAATTAAGGATAAGACCTGTTTGCCCAATAGTGGCAAGACATATATGTATATAAGGACATCTGACAAATTGGTTTGTCCGTCAAGAACCAGGAAAAAAAATCGACTGAAAAACTGAAAAAACTGAAAGACTGAAAAAAAAAAAGACTGTGAAATCACCTTTACCATAATGTACAACATTACAACTTCACTTCTCTGTCTTTCACTGCTCTTACAAGAACATCAGTCTCCTCGGCTGTGAACCGCTCCTGGCGTGCGCCTGGTAAATACGCCATAATAATAGCAATCCATAATGGAACTTGCGCTCCTGCTTTTAAAGGGAATGTTGGATGACGCTCTGATTGGTTTATTCACGTTACGCCCAAACCACACCTATGAATAATGAAGCTACTTCAGACCAACCCATTTTATATTTGCGCCGGGCGCAAGAGCCATTTATCCCGCCGGGAAAATAGCAACAGCGCCGAGACCCGCCCACAAAGTTACTTGCGCTTCGCGCATTGACACTTGCGTTTCAGATCGTTAAAATAGGGCCCAAAATGTCCTGTTGCTTATTGTAATTGCAGCTGGTTAGGACAAACACTTGTTTACATAAAATACATACTTATTGCTATATTGCATCATGTCTGGATTGGACACAGTGTTCACAAAACGGTCCCTTTAGACAACATTAATTCACACTTGACTGAAAATATTGAAAACAGAAAGTATGTATTCTCCATTCACAAGTCCGATCCCTATTCTTGAAATTCCGCATACTCACATACTCACTAATGACTGTGAACAGAACAACATAAATCAATCAATTAGTAAATGAATTATTATCTGAATGTGAGATGTATTTGTAGTTGTTCAGTTGGTGGTCGTTACCACCTTATTTAATGCCTTGAGATAAATACCCAGTTAACACAGTCACAGCACCTTCTACGCATCATCCTTTATGAATATCTAACAGATACTCATTATTATTCATGAGCTAGAGTAGGTGTAGTCATGTGCACTGAGCTTTAGATAGAGATAGAGAGAGAGGAACCTAGAGAGAGATGGGCGAGTGAGAAAAGGGGGGTGTGTCTCTATGAAGAGGGGTTTAGTACAGCGTGCGTGGATGACTGCTAGTCAGCTAGTGTGGATGAGAGAGACACAAGGAGATCGAGGGGGTACGATGCATGCACACACACAGTCATTCACAAGGAATTCTGCTACATCAGGCAGCCTGGTCAATGCGTGATTTCTACACAAAGAAGAACGGGTGAAAGATACCCACTGATGAAAGACGTTACTCAACATTTGAGGGAAATCCCCGGGGTGCCTGTTTGCGTGCACTACTGCCAGAGATCTGTTGGGGGACCCGCGACGGCGAGATGGGCTGTAACCTGTGCACATTGCAGAAGAGAGAGGAGCACTACAAGCTGCTGTACGAGATTGCACAGGTAAGTCAGCTTGTTTAACCTACAGTATTCTGGAATATCCTGAGACCCATGTGAAGTTGCGTTATGAGATCAGATGGGATTTCCATGGGTTAAAACACAAGTTTTCACCTTCTTTAGACATATCTTCGCTATCTCATTTCGGCAAAACTCATTCGGATGAATGACAGGACACTACAAGTACTCTACAAGTAGTAGACGGGAAACATTTTGTGTTTTAAAGATTTATTTTTGGCCTTTTTTGCCTTAATTGGATAACAGTCAGAGGGAAAGCAAGGTGGGCAAGGTTAGGATTCGAACTCGGGTTGCCCTAAGCGTGTCGGAGTGCTTGCCCGTGAGTCTTTAACCTCTCAATTTTAAAAGTGTCTTCTAAGACATTCAGTTTGATTCTGGTAGTCATTCTGCATTTGGACAGTCTTGTGGGAAGAGTTCTTTAGGAGAACTCTTTGTTGTGTAGCGTGATGAATTCCCCCAACCGCATTGGGGACTTACCTGGAAGCATTTGTCAGGGATCAAAGGAAGTTTTCCAACACACTACCTTTACAACTGTGCTAGTATTCTTGTTCATTTGGGTACATCTGTTGTACAAGATGCTCACAGGTAGGAGGATGAGAATGTGGGATTGCACACACTGGTGAAACTTGTCTTTACGGTATGTAGTTGCAAGTGAGAGCTGCAAGAAGGAAGCAAGCAAGGTGCGAGTTCCAGAATTGGATAAAGACCATTTCAAATAGTTGCAAAGGGAACATTGATCATTATATGTCATATTATTATATCAGTGTATACACTATATCAGTTTCAAAACCCTTGTCTTTGTAGTTGGGACCCACTGGACTTCCGCAACGGATTACGCAATAGTACAATACCAGACAGCAACATAGTGTCGGCCCAGATCCGGGCCACGTGTACCAGGTGTGGGACGGATTTGGGCATAGTATGTTCAATATTACAGTGGAAGAACGTTGTGCTTTTTTGGTCATCACTAATGTTCAAGTTTGAGAATTACCCATGTTCCAGTGCTGCACAGGAGGTCAGGAGTCCCCGCTCCTTCCCGAGCATGCAAAGTATTTTCATGTTGCTCTGATCGCCGCCTCATTAAGCTGTTGTACAAAATGTCTTTGGTCCCTAATTAGATGGTAAAACATGCCTTTTGTCTGTTTGGATGCCAATCTGGGAGATTATCCCTGTCGGCGGCTGAACTGAGGTAAAAGAAGTTTGATCTCTACTGGTTCAAAACAGTGGGCTTGTGTTTGGAGTGACTTGCATAGATAGCCTCTTGCTGTCAGCAGTGCCTGTGATTGTGAGTTTTGTACACGCGCTTGCTCTTTTGTGGCACTATAGAGTGAAGAGGGGCTGGCGGTGTTTTTGGAGTGACGTGCTGCCGCTTTGACACCCTAGACATTGTGTGTATGTGTCTGGCGGGTTACGGTTTGCTTTTTTCTTTTTGACAAGAGAAGACTTTTTATATGTCACATGTTGGTCCCTTTGGTGTTTTAGCAGCAGAATGCAACTCTCGATAGAAGAAAACCAGATATGGAAGAGAAAGAAATAATGCAATGTCTCCAGGAAGGATGAAGGTACTAGGGAAGGTTGAAAGGAAAGGGAAATCTGGATCTACTCTCCGTGGAGTAAATCCCCAAAGCTGAAACGAAAGTGTGTCAAGGAAGTGTTGCCTCAGATGTTTCCGTTTCTGGTATTCAGCCATTAAAATGTTTGAGCTTTTATGTTTGCGGGAAGAAATCAAAGAAGATGCACTGTGTTACTCTTGAAGTAACAACAACAAGCGGACATGAATAAACACAAACACACGCCTACACTGCAATTTCACGCCCCTTGACAATTTTGACACTATTCTTGGCAGCACAGCCTCTTTAGCCCTGGTGGTCTGTGAGATTTATGAGTTTAGTGTGAGTGTTCGCCCCTCAACGGGCTCACCATGGAAATGTATTCTTCTTTCTTTGTTAGCCACATTACAAAGACATCCCGTACTCTCTCTCCCTCTCTCTTTTCTTACTCTCAGTCTCAGAGGACTTAGCCGTGTGTTTGTGTTCCGTCAGCAAGATCAGGTTTTGGATTGTAAGATCTGAGCTATTTCACTAGCAGATCTGACTGGCAAAACCTCTGTGATTGGCTGCTGTTTATCCATTATGATGTAGAATGTGATGTCATTTCAAGTCTTATTATAGATGACTTGATTTGAGGGTGAGGTAAACGCTAAATGATATCAGGTAACCTTTCAAAATGACAGCTTTTGGGAAAGAAAGTGTTATTTTCAGCAGTGCTGGGGAAAACAAGACTGCAAATACTCATGAGACAGTTAGATATGGTTATACTATGCTGAGGGGAAAGTATGTGAACCCTTGAATTTACATGGATTTCTGCACAAATTTGTCTTTCATGTCCTTTTTGAACAAACTGTGTAAACATTCTCAGTGCAGGGTGGAAAAAAATTATGTGAATCATTGGATTTAACTTACTCTCATTGGACAGCATTATTTTTGTAAATAAAATAATATATTTCATATAAACTATTTTTTATTATAAATGGTCTTACTCTTTTCTTCATCAGCATTTAAATCCAAAATGGTCAAAAAAGTGCAATAAACTTATCACTTAACATATTATTAACAAATGGTAAATTTGATTTTACTTAAAGGGTACATAACACACACAGTTTCTGCCAATCTCATGTTAATCTTGAGTAGCTATAGTAGTATTGCATCCTTCATATCTCCGAAGAGTCTTTAGTTTTATCATACCATGCAGTGGGCGGAGCTAAAGAGTCATGAGCGCACACACACACACACACACACACACAATACATTATGGCATTATCCCTGGATAACTTTCGATTCACTATACGTTCGTGTTGTTTACATTATTTGCACTTACGCGCCGATTGCCAACAAAATACAGACATTTAATGCAGTTTCACAATCCACCTGCGGTTTCGACTTGTGACTGGGAACAAACAAACACATTTGCAGAACTCTGTTGCTGCTCCGGAAAAGCAAACTGCATCCACTGTTGCCTTAAAGGGTTAGTTCACCCAAAAATGAAAATTCTGTCAGTAATTACTCACCCTCATGTTGTTCCAACCATGTAAGACCTTCGTTCATCTTCGGAACATAATTTAGTATATTTTTGATGAAATCTGAGAGCTGTCTCACTCCTCCATAGGCTTTCAGAGGGAATGAAACTTGATGGCCCAGAATAGTAAGTAAAAACGTCATTTAAGGAGTCCAAATGACTACAGTGGCTCTGTATTAAGTCTATCATGCGAGGAAAATACTTTTTGAGCGGAAAAAACAACAAAAATAACGACTTTATACCACTATTATTGTTGTTCAATTTGAGCCTCTGACGAGAGTTCGCAGGAGTGCCACGACGCATGCGCGAGAACTGAGATTACGGCGTTCTTCTTCTACTACTACTTGTTACTGGCTGCTCACTCTTTCGGAGTAGGGTTAATCTCAGTTTTCGCGCATGCGTCGTGGCACTCCCGCGAACTCTCGTGCGAACGGCGCATGCGCGAGAACTGAGATTACGGCGTTCTTCTTCTACTACTACTTGTTACTGGCTGCTCACTCTTTCGGATTAGGGTTAATCTCAGTTCTCGCGCATGCGTCGTGGCACTCCCGCGAACTCTCGTCAGAGGCTCAAATTGAACAACAATAATAGTGGTATAAAGTCGTTATTTTTGTTGTTTTTTCCGCTCAAAAAGTATTTTCATCGCATGATAGACTTAATACAGAGCCACTGTAGTCATTTGGACTCCTTAAATGACGTTTTTACTTACTATTCTGGGCCATCAAGTTTCATTCCCTCTGAAAGCCTATGGAGGAATGAGACAGCTCTCAGATTTCATCAAAAATATACTAAATTATGTTCCGAAGATGAACGAAGGTCTTACATGGTTGGAACAACATGAGGGTGAGTAATTACTGTCAGAATTTTCATTTTTGGGTGAACTAACCCTTTAACACTGGGTTATTTGGGAAGCTGATCAAGGTTATCTTTCCCTCACAACCAAAAACACACTTCTTTAGTGACATTGTTGAATTTGTGGTCTATTTGTGGAATTTGTGGCTCTGGTAGATGTCCGCACGTGCTCATCTGGGAGAAGTGCCCATACAAATGAATTCTGCCCTTTATGACGTCATACAGGGCCATACTCGAAAAAAACTATCCGAAATGTATACTAATCCTGAAGGAGTGTATTTGGCACAGAAATACTATTTTTTTGACATTTTGGCAATGTTTAACATGAGAATCCACAGTGTAAATAAGTCAGAATGCATGAAATAGCATTAGACACCCCCCCCCCCCCCTTTAAATACTTTGTCTTCTGCTAAGAATTTATATACTGCTTTGCTAAATTCGCAAGGTACAAGAGTCAGTCAACTATTAAAATCGAAACTAGATGTAAATGTATTTATTTCCCCAGTAATCTCTAAAACTAGTAATTGCTGAGCAGCGAATCTGTATTAGCATGAGGCGATATAGAGGCTATTTCACTCAGTCGAGCTGAAACGCTGAGGCTCATGGGAGCAGTGCATTTTACGGCCATGGTCATGAGCCTGTATGGGGACAGATGCTCAGTGTAATTTCCAGTCTGTGGATCAGCATGGGAGAAGAACGAGAGATATCACCTCCCACTCGCTTACTCTCACTCACACATTTGTTTTTAGCATCTATAGATCCAAAAGATTCAGAGATATAATGAAAAAAAGAGTCAAATATCTACAAGAAGAAATCACGTCCCCAGCTTTAATTTGCATTGGCCAAATTTTGAATTATTTGTTTTCACCTTGCTCTAAAAGATCTGTTCCAAACTTTCAATTAAATTAAAATGAGATTTTTAATTTACATGAAAAAGCTGGCACCAGTTTATCTCTGCAGGCCCTGGCCATAGAGGGTCAGATGAAGTGTCGGTCCCGAGAGCGCTAACAGCCATATGGATCTGTGCGAGTGAATTGGCCAGTCAGTGTATCACAGCCTTCAAGTTTAATGGGTCTCCAGATGGAGGACAACCTTTAGAGAGACCTGCCAAAAGGAACTGGCTTTTGTGAAGAGTGTTAGATTGAGTTTCGAGTGTGTATGTGTGTAAGGATGCTTCACACTCCGGCCTGAACCAAGGTCTCTCTTATTGGCATCGTCACTGTTGGGCCACGTCCCCTGTCGCTCTCTCAGAACACTTTCATCCATCTTCCTGTCCCGGAGCCTTTCTCTGAATGATGCTCGTTGCTGATGAAACGCGATGGGTGTGGAGCGAAAGAAGGCAAAGACTGAGAAACATGTAGTTTTGATTGATCTTGTGAGCGTGTTGGATGATAAGCCTGTCAGATAGTACAGGCCCCGAGGTGATCATATCAGCAGACCCTGCCAACTCCAGCCCAGGCGAAGCGTGTGTGTATGTGTGTGTGCATATCATGGAAATCCCATTTAAAACCCATATCATTCTTTTTGGCTCTAGTATGCATGGAATGATTGCATAATTATAGCTAAAAATAGACTTTACTCTCTCAGTGGTCCTGGTGATTTTCTGCTTTCGTGAAATGACAGATGCTGAGTTCATATTTTCATCCTGATCTGGAAAGAAAGCAGATGACCTCATCTAAACCTCTGTCTCATGTCATTTACACAGCCACTGATCTTCCTTACCAGATGCACCGTATTACCTACTACTGTGTGTATGGTTGCACGTTTACTGCATACCATTTTTCACACTTCTTGTGAATATATAGGTAATCTCAAATTTCAAAAGCGTTCATGAACAGATGTATAATAGTTCATTTCATATTTGTTGAAATAATCCAATGAAATTAGTCACTTTTGTTAGAGATTCAACATATTTCGGTACCATATTGGTTATTGGCTGAAATTCTGAATATTTATTTATTTATTCGTTTGTATGGGTTGATATTGGATGATTCATTCTACATGCTTATTCCCTCTTTTAGATGACATTTTAACATTCAAGTTAATCTTTAAAATGCTGATTATTCATTTACACATAACACAGCATAACACAAAATCAATATATATTTTTCATACTGTACAAGTCACAGAAATCCACTGAAGGCAAGTTGATTTGAACCCATGTCAATTTTCATTGAATATAATCCATAGTAAAGTGGACTGGACTGGACGAAAATGACAAACAATACTAGACAAGAGTCGATGGAAACATGTGGCCTTTTCTTGACTATATCTAAGGATTTTGTATAGCATTGTATGTAATAAGAATCCCAACAGAGTCATTTTCATTGCTGTTACTGTCTCTACCGATCAGGTGGATTGAGTTTCATGGGATTTTACACTTCTGTCTGATCTGCTTCCTTTATGACTATGACTCTGTCTCTCAAGTGAAATTATGAGGTGACCTTTTCTTTTTTGTGTTATTTCAATTTAAAAAGTGCAGGATTGACCTTTACATACGTATAGAAAACACACTTCACCAGTCAGACTCTCTGATTGAAGGTCTTCACTATCTGCTATCAATTTATCCCATATAACCACCTGTGGCCACACTAGATATGCTAAAATCTACTTTGCCTCAGCCAGACATTCTGGACGATATTTATTTCATAGGGTATAACTCACAACTCACGACTCATTTGTTAACTCCATTTTAAAACTATGAAGTCCAAACAAACCAAAAATATATGTGTACATTTTGTTCCTTTGTCCCACACTTGTCGGTTTATTTCCTTGAACTGATCCTAGCCTCTCTTTCAGTCTTAAGACAATCATAGTCTAATTTCAGCAGAAGAGATAATATAAAAGTTCTTTGTCTGGAACCACAGAGGAGATGACCTGCTCGTCTGCCCTAGACACACTGGTGTGTAATTAGTGCTGGGATTCAGAGCTGATTGGTAATTATAAGAAGTTATGTAGTTTGTCTTTCCTTTATCATGCAATCCTGTTTGAGTAGGCCCACTTGCCAAGTCAAAAGGGGCTGATTGCACCTCCTTCACACATGGGTGCAACATGAATGAAACACAGGGCATTAAATCTACATATCGCTGTTCACTTGACTTAATGCCTAGAACAAGTGTGATGGATGTAGCATTAAAAAAAACAAATAGGAAAATCTTTCAGTGATGTTTTTTTTTTCTTTTTCGGTTCTTGGATAAAATCACTGATATCGTTAAATTGAGCTAAAACTGTTACTGCCTCATCATGTATTACACAAAAGAAGGCATTCATTTTCCTGGTCTTGTAAATTATTAATCAGATTATGGGCCCTATTTTAACGATCTAAGCGCATGATCTAAAGCATACGGCGCAAGTGCAATTTTGAGAGTTTAACGATGGGAAAAAGTGGTCTAAAAAGGTTGTACTTAGTCTCTTAATGAGTCATGAGTGTGTTTTGGGCATAACGTGCACTAAGTCTTATCTCCCATTCCCTTTAAAAGCCAGTTGCGCTTGCACAATGGTGGATTCCGTATTTACACGGCAGAATTTGCGAGCGGAAAGACTGAACGCTTCTCCAAGAAGGAAATCCTTTTATTTTTAATATTCAAAAATGTTTGTGTCCCTGTGTGTGTAATAAACAGTGTACGCACATTGTGGAGGTGCATATTACTAACGCTCACTTTAAATAACACAAAAAAGATTGCTCTATTGACTTTAGACCAGGTTTTTGTTGGTCAATGGCGCAGTCTATTTCAGTTGCCTCAAAATAGCAACGCACCAACAATGCGCCTGAACACACCTTGTTGTCAGTCCAGCAAACCTATGGGCGAACAGGGCACGAGTGCATTTGCTATTTAAACAATGTGGCACTGGACATGAAAATGATAACTGCGTCAGGCTGTAACTAGCAAAAAACACTTGTCTTCATAATCAGAATGTAATAACTTCCTCTTTTAAACGACATGCCTATTCATTGATGTCACAGCCTTAAGGCATGTTCACACCGGGCCGAATTTCGCGCGCATTTATCACCGACGTTTAACGCCTCGTGACTAAACAAAGGGCTAGGGCTTTTTTATTTTGACGCGGCGCGTTAAAAACTGGCCGACCAATGAGATCATAATATATACATAATATGTCAATGGTTTTGGCAAGCACGTAAATACTGTCTCTCTTCTTCTTCTCTGTGACAAGCGAGTGTCAGAAGCGTAAAGTGCCGCAGAACGGCACTTGTGTACCCGGGAACGCTATCTTCTGTATTTGCACGTTCACTCGGCGCATTGCCAGTGAAAATCGCTTGGGTGTGAACACTCAAGACATACCGAAAAACGTCACGAAAAACGCTGGCGATAAGCGCGCGCGATATTCGTCCCGGTGTGTACAGGCCTTTAAAGTAATAGCATTTTTATATTAGGTTACCTTTGCCACAATTTACTTAAAGTTAATCTTTAAAACGCTATTAATTTAATAACACTGTTAATAATCTTCAGCGTAACACAAATTAAATTTTAATATACTTTCTCCACACCACATTATAATGTTGTGATGCTTAAATTCACAATGATCAAATTATTTAGACAAGGTTGGTGGCATTATCCAATTGATTTCCTATAGATAAAATCAACCAAACATTTTTTTTCCATGCTTAATATTAGATTTCAATCTGAAATACATCACGCTATTGAAATGTGTGAATCAGATGGCAAAACACATTGGCTTTAAATTAGGTTGTTTTGCGTTGATTTGTTCTACATTGATTGGGTCTATATAGCAGGTTTATACTGCACTGGAGGATTGCGGATTGATCCTTTTGTAATTAACATACAATTAGCAGGTACATAAGTCTAGTTGACAATTCCTAATATCCCATCTGGCCCAGGACCCAGGGAGGAAGTACCGTATTCATTGTGCAGCTGCCAGTGTATCGTGGAGAATTACAGTTGAAGAGCTCTTCAGTCAAATTCAGTTAATTTATGGGTTATGTTTGATGTATCTGCAGTATTAAAACAATCTGTGAGCATTGCTGCTCAGCCCAGTAGCACAGTTACTCGATAAGGATCAAACAGGCTAATGAAGCATCCGTGTGTGCAAGGTTACGGCACAGAAATAGATCTCAGTGGCTTTTTGCTTCTGTACGGCACGCGAAATGAGGGATGATACCCCTCCCCCACCTCACTTTCCTTCTCTTCTTTTGTTCTTCCAAAGGTGAGACATTTTTTGAGAGAAAACAGTGAGCTGAAGGTTGAGGACTTATGGGATACTGAAATTGCAATGTTTATCAGAGTCAACCTCACACTGTTACTACACTTGAATGGACTGTTATATGGAGATTGCAGGCATGCTGTCTTACATCTGGCAATAGCATACAGGATTGGATGCATTTCACCTTTCATCAGTCTCACACACACACACACACACACACACACACACACACACACACACACACACACACACACACACACACACACACACACACACACACACACACACACACACACACACACACACACATATACACGGAGGTCACTGCTCCTGTCTGTTCCTCTTGGCTGGCCCCGGCCCCCTGTGTGAGTAACAGTCTGTCAGTGTGAGACACAAACTGGCCCGGGTCATTTCCTTTGAGTCTGACACCATGCACACCATGGCATCCTTTATTCAACAACAATGATAAGCTGATATCAGTCAAACATTCCTTATGAGTGCAAGTGTTGAACTTGTAGTCAGGGGTTTCTTTAACTACAAACTTGCACGACTGAGAGGTTGAGATTTCAAACTTTATCAAACTTTTTTTAATTTAACTGGTAACACTTTATAATAGTTTTATTTGTTTACATTATTTAACAATGAACAATAGCCTATACTTATACAGCATTTACTCATCTAAATTACAGTAATCACAACGATCAGAAGTTGTATCTGTTAACATTTGTAGTAAATCTCTGGAAAGAAACTAACACGAATATTTTTATTAATTAACGTTTTCAATTAAATGCTGTAAAAATATATTGTTCATTGTTGGTTAATGCTTTTGCTAACTTTGTCAATCTATCCAATATTATTACATTCATACTCTGTATTTATAGCATTTTAAAAACTATTCTTAGTAAAGTAAAAAACAATCAAACAAGTGAAATAATCATAACCATAGTAATTTATCATATCCAAGTTTTCTATATTCTTTATACATTACATATTGTACAAACTTCTACAGATTATACATTCTGCATACATTGTGTACAACAGTTGTGGTATCATTTTTATTATGATCATAATTGTTTTCCAAAAAAATCTATTTAAATTTGATCAAAGAATAGTGTACTTTATATTTATGTTTATAATGTGCATCCTTTCCAATTAAGCTGCAGTTTTGTCAATTACAAAAAGTGTGAAAATATTGTTGGGTATTCAGAGTACAAAAACGAAATTAGCTTTAGCAAGATAAAGGAGTCAATATTTACAATGTAAAAATGTAAATGTCCATGCCCATCAGATGTGATACATGCCAAAAGTGACAATTCTAAACTTGTTAGAGTGTGAAAAGTGTGTTTGTTTTATTCTAAATGTCACCCACACTGTAAAAAATATATATATAAGATCAATAAGTTATGACAACATCTGTTTTTACATTGCTTTAACTCGTCAAAATGAACTTTTTTTTAATAAATTATACAAGATTCAACTCAATTTTTTCAAGTCAGTTTAATGTAATTTAAGAAAGGCTTGGATGAGCTGCACGACCATGGAAACCCATTCCATGAAGCTCTCTACACACTTGAGCTACGTTCTTGAGCTCAATGACTTACACATCCAAGTTGAGTGTACTTAATTTATGGCAACAACTTTTTTTACAGTGCAGTCATTAATATCTGTGTTTGGTTGTAATGTGTTGGACTGGTAAATAGTCTGTAATTGTGTATATCATGTAGATCTCATATGTCCTTGATCCCCATTGTCATTGCTTGTCACTCAGGTATTTTTGGTCAATGAGTCCAAACTTGCACATCTTGGACAGGTTCTGTTCATTTGATACTGTGACACTATCAAGCTTGAGTTGGGCTCTCGCGTGCTTGAAGTCATTAGTAGCTCTCTAAGGTCTCTTGCACCGTCCGTTATCGTATTAAGTATCAAGCGGCCCATCTGTGGGGCACACGTTGGTGTCTCCGCTCAGTAACCAGATCTGCTCTTTGTAACATCATAGGGTTCAAGACTTAGAGCGGATCCTTTCTGGGAAATTAGCATTTTTATGTTTATTTTATGTTGTGTGCTTTCATATGCGCTATTGGCCTATTAAAGCATATAGAAGAGACCGGGGCTAGTTGTCACAGGGGCTAAGGATTTTAAGGTTAGAAGTTTATTGAATTATTATTGTTTATTCAAGCAAGTATGTTGGTATCAAACACCAAGTTGTCTTGAATGAGAATCAATGAGAACAATTTCTTTGAACTCCATAAAAATGCTATCTATTTATTTATTTATTTATTTATTTATTTATTTATTTATTTATTTATTTATTTATTTATTTATTTATTTATTTATTTATTTATTTATTTATTTATTTATTTATTTATTATTTTAATTTATATCATATCATTCATATAAGTTAATTATACATTGAGAAATATTGATTGGATTTAAACATTTAATTAATAAATTAATTTGCTTGTTTGTGTCTTTATTTAGAATAAATCTAAAAGTGTGAATATCTCTATTATATTATATTATATTAATATAATATAATATAATATAATACAATAATATAATATAATTATATTATATTAATTATATTATATTATTGTATTATATTATTGTATTATATTATATTATATTATATTATATTATATTATATTAATTATATTATATTATATTATATTATATTATATTATATTATATTATATTATATTATATTATATTATATTATATTATATTAATTATATTATATTATATTATATTAATTATATACATTATATTATATTATATTATATTATATTATATTATATTATATTATATTATATTATATTATATTATATTATATTATATTATATTATATTATATTATATTATATTATATTATATTATATTAATTATATTATATTATAGTAAATATACATTGAGAAATATTGACTGGAGTAAAACAAACATTTATTTATTTATGTATGTATTTATTATGTATTTGCTGTATTAATTTATAATAAATTTAATCAATCCAAATAAATCTACATTAATAAATATTGACAAAAAAGTCAAAAGTGTGACTAATAAACATAATATAATATAATATAATATATTATATTAATTATAAAATAAAATAAAATAAAATAAAATAAAATAAAATAAAATAAAATAAAATAAAATAAAATAAAATAAAATAAAATAAAATAAAATAAAATAAAATAAAATAAAATAAAATAAAATAAAATAAAATGAATAACATAACATAACATAACATAACATTTGGAGAAGTCTACATTGATAAATATGAACTGCCAGTTAGCAAAAAGTGTCACCCTTTTCCTTACACTATCCTAAGAAAAATATTGTTTGGTCTTTGTATCTGCTCATTCAAATTCTTCCATATTCTGATTAGCCAATTACGTCCAATTCATACTCCAAGTCATCCGTAGAGAAACTGTGAAAGCAGGAGCTGACTGACTGCCGACAGGCTGAATGGAGCTAAATTACACTGCAAAACATCCCAGTGTGTTGTGCATTATGTGGCTGCGCGAGTCAGAGACAGTCTTTAAGCAAGTGTGCGTGTTTGGATGTCCATTCGCACACATCTGATGTGCTCTTGAAGACTGTTCAGGTGTGAAGGCGTGCATTATTTTTTTCCCATCTGCCTTCCATAGGAGTGGAATCCAACTTCACACATGAAGAATAATGCTAATTGGCGTGTAACAGGAAGAGTCGGGAATTATATTAAGGGAAAGAAGAAGAAAAAAATCGCATAGCTGGTAGCTCATTAAAAGGTTGACATAATTTGATTTAAATCTGTCGTTCGCACATTAAACTACTCGCACAATGTATCTGGTTTTACTCAGATGGTGCAGGTTTTCACATTAAAATACCTGGTAATTAGATTATTCTTAATATTCAGCTTCAGATTCGATGGGGAGCAGATGTCGGTTTTGGCCGTGTGGTGTGGCGGCCGCCATGTGCCACACCTGTAGTGGTGCATTAACTACATGCAGAGCATGACGACCCGTGCCAACCCACGCTCAACTGCCAGACGCATTCATCAGGCTTTGGATCCGCAAACGTGGGACGCAGGACAAAAGATTCACACACAATCATGTGGATGGAGGGACTTTGATTAGTGTGTTTTTGTTTAGAGATGTGTTTGGATTGGCACAGAAATGTGTTGCAACAGTTTGTGGGTTTTTATGGGGGAAAAGTACAGCGACAGGAGCCTTTCACTCATGTTGATGTGCTAGGCCATACTTATTTAATATATTAACTTCAGAATTCAGAAATGAACCTTATGCTTTGTCAAATACTTGCTATGGTAAAGGCTCTGACCTCCTCTTGAACTCCTGTACATCAGATTAGAAAGCAGTTACTGTATCCCTCCCTTTATTTAATTTGGAAATATTGCCTGGAACATAGTGTGTGTGTGTGTTTATCTATTCAAATGGCTATTGTTTGTGGTGTTCCTGCCTGTAATGATGGCAGATGTAAGGTTAATCTGTGTGTAATGTGTGTAGGAGGAAGTAACAGACAATAAGCCTCTGGCACTGGACGCACCACATCTATTAGAGTTAGTCTGAGAGGGAGTCGCATGAATGAAGTTCACAGTGGAAGACAAGGCACTATTTAGGCTGTTTGTCTTTACTAGAACAATACTACAGTTTTCACTCAAAGGAACATTTGTTGTTCCCTGTTTTAGGAGCTGTGAAAAAGTGTTTTAATTTTTGCAGCATGGAACAATTTGCACAAACAATTAAATCTTTGGCTGAATTTAAGGCCCTTGTAAATAATATTAGTATATCCATAAGTACAGGCATGTTCGAAATTGATGTGATACTTGAATATATATTATTATGTATGTTCAGTGTATTTGTTTTTATTTTTCTAATATGTTGTCATTTGATGCCTTCTTGGCCATGTTACTTTTTCATTTCTTTATTTTTCAGTCTTCATCTTCTGTCTATCCCTTTCTTACCATTTCTTCTTTAAAGGGTTAGTTCACCCAAAAATGAAAATTCTGTCATTAATTACTTACCCTCATGTCGTTCGACACCCGTAAGACCTCCGTTCATCTTCGGAACACAAATGAAGATAATTTAGTTGAAATCTGATGGCTCTGAATGGCCTCCATTGGCACAATGGCACGGTTCACTCTCAAGACCCATAAAAGGTACTAAAGACGTCGTTACAAAGTCCATCTCACTACAGTGGTTCTACAATAACTTTATGGAGTGACGAGAATAGTTTTTGTGCGCAAAAAAACCCTAAATAACGACTTATATAGTGATGACGATTTCAAAACATGGCATCATGAAGCTTCGAAGCGTTATGAATCAGTGAGTTGAATCATGATTTGGATCGTGTGTCAAACCGCCAAACTGCCGAAATTTGGCGATCCAAACTGCTGAATCGACTCACTGATTCTTAACGCTTCGAAGCTTCATGATGGCGTGTTTTGAAATCGTCATCACTATATAAGTTATATATATAAGTTATTGTAGAACCACTGTGAGATGGACTTTGTAACGACGTCTTTAGTACCTTTTATGGGTCTTGAGAGTGAACCGTGCATTGTGCCAATGGAGGCCTTTCAGAGCCATCAGATTTCAACTAAAATATCTTCATTTGTGTTCCGAAGATGAACGGAGGTCTTACGGGTGTCGAACGACATGAGGGTAAGTAATTAATGACAGAATTTTTTATTATTATTATTATTATTATTATTATTATTATTATTATTATTATTATTATTATTATTATTATTAATTTTAATTTTCAGTTCCTCATCCTTTTAAAGTTATTTATTTATTTATGATATTTTTTTATTTTTATGAATAATTTATTTTATTTAGAAATGTTATTATTATTACTACTATTATTAAGATCTGAATTCTAAAGCCGCCGTCACAGACTTTGGGCAAACAAAATGTCGACATACACGGCAATGGTCGCATTACACATCAAAATGCAATCTACTCCACTTTACTGCACTACTGCAGTCCTGCAGTTTGCGTTCTTTTAATTCAGCTAAAAGGTCACTCTGTGGCATATCAGTCTTCTTGGTCAGACATCCTCACATGATACGAATTTGCAGGTCAGAGTTCACCGAACGTGAACTTTGAAACGCAGCGAAATGCGAAAACTTATTCGCTTGAACTTGCATTTCCTGTCTCCTGCCTTCGTATGCGCCAATGAATGGAAGCTAATGGAATGAAAATAATGCGATTGCCCATGAAGGCAACCACAGAATGCATTGTGATGAAAATCAAATGTAGCTAGAGGAATGTAAAAAAAAAAAATTAATACTGAAATGAACTAAAGATTTTATCCAGCAACAAGCTAACAGGAAACTCTATTGAAATCAAATGCTCTTTCATTTGTTTTCGCATGTAGAGTTGCCTAGAGCGTTCCAAATCAGTGACTTATGAGGTTCCATGCCTTTCTTAGAATGCTGCCTATTTAGTGAAGTAGCTCATAGGCTTTGAAACAGAGCTGGTGTCTCTCAAGAGGAGAGTCCTTCATTAAAGTCATTAGTAAGGCATGGTGGGACACTCCTGCCAGAGAAATTAGATAAAATAATGAAGCATACCCACTGAAACCACAAATCACCCTTATATCTGTCGCTCTTGCTCTCTCTCAGCCTGACTGCAGTACCCATAACTCTCCTTGGTACGCTTGACTGATTTCTCAGGCGTTTTAAGGCCAAGACATCGGGTTCATTGTCTTTCAGGAACAATCAAAATTTTTAGCATTAGGTCAAGTGAGAGTCAGCATGTATAAAAAAGAGGCACGTTTAGCCCTGAACCTATAGGTCTCCCTTACTTGTATTGTTGTGTTGCATAGCCTTGTGTTATTGTCGTGGTGGTTATGATTAATGTTGGCTTGTTCCATGGCATTTTCACCATGACATTTAATGGTGAACCTTGAAGTGAACTCGACTGCACAGCAATACCAATAGCTAAATTCAGGCCATGGTCCAGTTTTTTGCTTCAGTAAGGATCAGTGATTTTGAAGGCTGGTAGATTTAAATCTAAAGTGTGTATTCTTTTCAGTGTTAAAATACTTTCTCCTATTAAAACATTTGCTGAATTTGGAATCACATACCTCCATACTACTCTTATTATTTCTGCCATAGAAAGATGGTAAAAAGAGTAGCATGATAGTATGTGGTTCTTAATCCTGAGCTCAACAAAAGAAACATCGGCTCCACCAATGGCATGAGTTTGGGCCGAGATGTTCTGTGCTTCTGTCCAATGGCAGATCGGGAGAGTGTTTGGAAAACCAATTTCTAGTGCCAAAGCAAAGTGACCATGGAAGAGCAACAAGCCTGGACATGTTGTGGCACGTTTGGCCTGGAAGTAGGGCAGGCAACATGTGGACAAAGAGACACAACCAACCCTGCCGAAAATCTGTTCTCAATCTGAGAATATTTCATTTATTCACACTGCTGTAGACTAGTAATGGAAAAACAATTCCCACCATCTAGATTCAGGACAAATGATGTACTCACTGACAGCATGCGGTATGATCGTGCTTGCATCAGGTTATTGTATCGATGTACTGAGGCTAAATAAGCATTTTGTTGATGCAGTTTGTCATAACCCATGTCATCCATGGCTGGGTCCTGCTGAAAGACTCATTAGTTACACATACACAGCTCTCTGTGATATATGTGCCTGTTATTTCAAACGCATTATTTATTTTTGTACCTGAAAATAGAGAAGAATGAGAGGAATTTCTTCAGCTCGGAGGATCATCCCAAGGTTGGTGCTAATGGAGAATTTAATTATGTCGTGAAAGGTAGACGTTTGCCTGCAGGGTGAACTCGGCGTTGTGTTGTGTGTAACTCCGCACTGTCTGATTCCCACAGAATAAGTCAGTGGCATATTGCTGTTGCAAACCTTTTTGAGGAGTAATTCTTTGTCCCTAAAGAGGAAATTTAATTTAACACAAAAGCACACGCATAAGCAATATCAGCATTGAATCTCCGGTTGTATCTCTATGGTGATACTGTGTAATCACAGATACAGATGTGGGAATACTTGCATACGTGATGTATGTTCAAAAATGAGTAAGTGGGGGAAGGGCTGTGCTTGCTTATGGCTTTCTAGATGTTACATCTTATTTATATAGTATAATTAGGTTTAGAATAATCAACAGTTAAGTTTGTAGTAGTGTTTGGTTGTAATAGCATCACCAAATGAATAGTAAAAATAGTTGTTTTCAAACAGGTTTCCCTGATTTTTATCAACACTTGAATGTGGGTAAGTTTCATTAAAAAAGGAAATATTTTGAACAAAAATATATATTTTTTTAAAAACTACGTCTGGATCGGATTTAGAGCGATGATCAAAACAAAGATGGAGTAGATCGCATTCATCAACACCCCCAAAACGTGCACAGTCCTAAACCTCTCTCTGGGTCTACATTTTAATCGGCAATAATGTTATGTAGTTTTGTATGGAAGCTTGTTTCCGCCACAGAATGAAAACATTTTAAATGATAATTGCAAATTTTAAGTTTTATCGCATTTCTGACTTTTTTTCTCAGAATTGTGAGAAAAAGTCAGAATTGCAAGTTATAAACTCGCTATTGCGACTTTATATTACACAATTCTGACTTTATAACTCGCTATAGTGACTTTATATCACACAATTCTGACTTTATAACTCGCTATAGTGACTTTATATCACGCAATTGTGACTTTACAACTCGCAATTGTGACTTTATATCGCACAATTGTGAGAAAAGTTGTCAAAATTGTGAGAATTACCTTTTTTATTTTGTATTCTGTGGTGGAAACAAGCTTCCATAAGTTTTGACTTAAATGCTGTTTAATGTTTGATGATGCTGTTATTTTACAAGTGCATAAGCAATGCTTATATCGCTTGTTTCTGCTACTTCTTCACCTGTGTTTTGATTCTGAGATTCTTTATATATTCTTTCAGAAGATGCGTATAAGCGCCCCTACCGTATAACAGTGAAAACATGGATTGCTGGAATATTTCGTCAATGGCGGGCAAGCATTGTGTCATAAATGACAAAAAAAAAATCCATCAATGGCAGGGAAACAGTGAAGGTTTGTCAAATTGATAATTTTCACACCAAGTTCATAATGGTGAATAATGTGGTTATATGGCATAGAGTCCGATTTTAATTCATTACCCCAAGTTATTATCATAACTGATGTGCTCAATTTGCTTGTTTGTTTACAATCTGTTTAGTATGCTTGGATTACACTTGTAATGAGACACAACTCCATTTTTGGTGCCACACATCAACACTAATTTGCACCAAATTTCACTTACACAGAAAGTCTTTGCACTTTTTCTCTACTGATCTCTCACTCAGTCATGCATTTCGTTAGGGGACTAATTGCCTCTCATTAATTTCTTGCCACATTGATTAATCAGTGCAGAAACGACATGGAAAATAGCATATGCAAATAGTTAATAGTCTCTTTTTGAATATCTGAATAGTTAATGACATGGTGAGTTGGTTATCAGTCTCTGAGTAAATCTAATGAAGAAAATGAATTAGAATAATGTGCGAATGCCGTTTTATAGACTCCTGCAGCTGTGTAGAGAAAGAGAGAGTCTGAGCACTATAAAGCAATATGTTAAATTCTGCTTTTTGAAAGAAATTACAAGTTCTAATGATTGGAAAGTCTTTCTTTTTCGATTAGACTTCCATGTGGCATTGCCATTGAGCACCTGCAGTGAATAGATGGGTGACTGGGTGTTTCTCCATGTGCTTACAATGAAGATAAGATGCTTTTGGGGAGCGTGTGTCAGATATTGTGCTTTTGCACACACATAATACCCTGAAGAATCTTTTTTGATTGCTTGACACATCCCAGGTGGGATTTCACTGTGTGTTATGCTCTCATACTTTTATTCCTTTTGGATGCACAGTGTTGAGAAACTCATAGCGTGACTCCCTTACAAATGTGCCATATAAAAGACTGTAGTCTAGCATTTTCATTGGGATTTAGATCCTTTGTTACCACAGTCAGTTTTCCAAACAACCGTTTGCACTTTTTTGGGGGTTGACGTAATGCTGTTTGTGTGTGCATGTGCCTGTAGCTCTTGCATTTTCCACTGTTTGCTTGTATGGCCAAGAGGTTCTCATCCAATTCTTATCTCACATGCCACATGTGTTTAAACACACGCACACACACATACACATGCAGTCTTATCACCTCTTTGTGCTTATCTCACCTGTGCAAAATCATTCAGCTGGGAGAAAATAAACAAGCCTCTAGATATTTGTCACCTGACGAGAACTGACCCAAATATGACAGCTCTGACAATACACACACACACACACATTGTACCCTCCACCACTGATGTTAGCTGTGATTCTGCTCTCCACTTCAGCATTCAGATGTACTACATGGTCCTCTTGAGGCAGAGCTGGTATTATAAGTCTGAAATCAATATGACTGGTCTGAGGTGACTGTGGTACATTCCAGCTCCAGACCTTGTTATCAAACCCAGTTGGCACCTGACCTTTTAAGAGTCATGTATTGAGGTGGAATGTGGAGGTGGGTTGGTGAAGCTTTGCTGGTGTGCGACGGTCACGTTTCATTGATGTTAATGACCTTTAAATTCATATCGCTGTGGATCAACGTTCACCAACGTGAACTTCAGAGATTCTTCATCCCCTGATCTTTTAGACAAGATGTAAATCTATAAAAATCAATTGTCTGTTTCTCCACCGGTGGCTATTCATTGACTTTGCCAGATTTTTAACCACTTTCTTTGGAAGTAACAAATGTTACGTGAATAAAAGAAGTAGCCAGCCTCGAAAACCAACTACGCTCAAAATAATTAATTGGTTTGAATAGAGCCAACTCAAATTAAACAAATTAGTTCAAATCATGTTAACTTTTATGAGTATTTAGAACTGTCTTTTTCTTTTGAGGTCTCAAAACTGACACATTTTTCTGAATTGTTTCATTGTTTTAAGTTTTATGAAATTCTTTTAATTTTGTCAAACTTACATTTAACTGAACCTGAGCTGGGATTTCTGTTTCCCAGCATGCTTTGCCATGACACTCAAAAGGGAGAGTAAATGCTCAAATTAAGCGTTGTATAATGTTATATATGTATGGTTAAAGTTAAGTGGGAGTTTTAGTATTTAATGTTTTGTTATGTTTAGAAGAGTTTCTGTTATGTTGGTTTTCTGTAGGGTTACCACGAGTGGAGTATGTTTGAGAACTGATATGTTAAATGTTTTATATTTCTGTACTCATTCAAGAAGTATTGAATAAAATCATTGTGTTACCAGTTAGCAAGGTGGCATTTATTGAATTAGCTTAGGGTGACCAAACGTCCTGTTTTCCCAGGACATGTCCTGTTTTCAAATCCTGTCCTGGCCCTAATATAACATTTTCTATCCATACAGAGGGGGCATACTTTACATGTATTGAAATGAATAAGGAATCTTTGAGTAAACTTCGAGTATCATTTGAGTATCTCATTGCCGGGCCGAGTGTCCTGGTTTTCGGTAATCAAAATATGGTCACCCTAAATTAGCTAGTTAAAGCTAGCCAAGTTTCCACTACTCAAAATATTTAAATTGAGATTACATGATAATTTTAAGTTAAATCTATGAATTATAGTTTACACAGATATTTCAAGTTAAGAGCAATTCAAGTACAATGAGTACAAAATAAAAATCTGCAAGTTCTGCTTACTTAAACTTAAAAAAACGATTACTTCAGTACCGAGTTTTGCCAACTTATTCAGGTTTACATCACATCACATGACATGCTTATTTTCGTATATCTTGAGAGGGATATAATTGGTATTGGTATCTCATTTGGTGTATTATTTTTTGTGGGTGTAATGTTTTGGTTTCCTTTATTTCTTCACCAGACCTTTTGGTTGTGTTGTGCCTAGATACATTTAACCAGCTTCAACCAGACACAAGTATAATTCTAAGTGTTGAGGATCACATCTGTTGAGTTTGCACTGTTGGACTGTTCCCTAGTTACCGCTGGATTAATTGGCCCATCTGGTGAGATCCAACCAGCTCTTCAGTCTTCCCATAAGGAACAGTGCAGGAAGCAAGTATGACTTGATGAATGTCTGAGAGCAAAGGTTCCTGTCATGTTGTGTCGAATGTTGAGGTCGTTCAAAAGCAGTTGTACCTGACAGCCCGAGGCGCCAAATGCATGTGCCCCCCTAAAACAAAAGAAGAGATGAAAAGGCCACTCTTTGTTGTTGGCTTTCACGAGCAATGAGAAATGAGGATAAGGAATCTTAAGGAAGCCTTGTATAATTGGGCTAGTTTCCTGTTCTGCCTCACAGGAACCACATAGCTGAATTAAAACTGCTCAGTCTAAAATAAATCATGTGTAAATGGCACTTGCAGTCTCACTGTGGACAATGTGACCTAGTTTGTTTACTGATGAGTCCAAAATAAGTCCACCTGTATGCTCAAATCTGTATTGCATTGCATTGCTGTTTGGAGACCAAATAAAGGTGTGATATTCCTGTCTGTTCACTAAGTTTAAATACATTTGATGTATCTTTTATCTGGTCTTTCTGGTGTCTTTCTGACTCAACTTTTTATTGATTTTTGTTGGGTTTCTGTCTGATTGTGGACCAGTAAAGTTCACACATTGAATCACAAAAATATTTTTCAGCAAAGGCATGTGGGGTATTGACTTATTTATATCGCAGACCTACAGCATGAAGGTAAAGGGGTTTGTGTGTTCCCTCGGGTATGATTCTGTCTTAAATAAATGGCTGAAAGGCTGAGTATACTTTGAGCTTATAACAAGCTCATTTAATTGGTCTGGCAGTGAACCTGCTGATGCGGGTGAGTTAATTCTGATGGGGCGGCTTTGACAGGTGTCAGGTGCAACATGTCAGATGTCACTGAGATTACGCAGTCTGTTTGGTCACTTATGAAATCCATTTATTGGAGCTACATACACACGCATGCGCCCATTTAGGAATTTGGAACCCTCTTAAAACCATTCATTTATATGTCTTTTAAAAGAATAAAAAAGTTAAAAATGGTTTGGAATGGTGAATAAATCTATTGCCATTTGTGGTTCTCTCTTCTCTTTAGGTGAATGGGCGTGAATTTTCCAAGTCTGGACATGAGGGAACGGTGGAGGCCATGCGGAAGGAGCCCATTGTGGTGCAGGTGCTGAGGCGGGGACCCTCTGGCCGGAACCAGAACAGCCTACAGGAAGTGTGTGTGGTGGACGTGTGCACTCAGACGGACATCACCTTTGAGCACATCATGGCTCTGGCTAAGATGAGACCCACTACCCCACCTGTGCCAGACATCTGCCCCTTCCTGCTGTCGGACAGGTACATAGTATGCTGCCAAAACTGTTAATTAAATTGAGGTTTAATTAGATTCAGACCAAATTCTCTTTCAAAGTTTATTGTACTATATATTTGTCATTACTACAAGGCATTATATTATGAATAAATAAATATATAATACAATTAAATAATATATGGTAACACTTTATTTTACAGTGTCACATATGTTACATGTAGTTACTATAGTAATAACTATAAATTATGCATAATTACATGCAACTAACACTAAACCAAACCAAACCCTAATCCTAACCCTATAGTAAGTATACATTACTTAATATTACTCAGTAATGAAATGTACAATTACAGTGTAACACTCCTTAAAATAAAGTGTAACCTTTTTACATATTGTACATTTGTCATGACTATATAGATTTATTATTTATAATAACATTGTAAACATATAAAAATACAGTGTATATATATATATATATATATAAGTTTGTTTACATAATATGTGTGTGTACTGTGTGTATCATTATTATGTATATTTGAATATACACACATACATATATATATTTGAGAAATATTTGCATGTATATACTGTATATATTTAATTTATATTATATATAAATATTAATAATTTATATATAAATAAAAAAAACCGTCTTAAATATGCATGTGTGTGTATTTATATACACAATAATTATACACAGTACACACACAAACTTTTATTTGGGATGTGATTAATCACAAACAATATATATATATATATAATTTATTTACTTCAGAGTTTCAGAATATTTATATTAATATAATATTATTTATTTCAGACTTATTTGTTTATAAAAATGTTTTTGACAAATGCTACCCAGTTATGCTTTCTTATCCAGCTGACTATGCATACTAACATCAGTACGTTATTATCAAGAATTTCTTCATCACCAGGCAACAGCCATAACCCCCTTCCCCCCATGAAATATCCCCCACTGCTGTCATAAAAGTCACGCCAGGGCCTATGTGTAATTATTGTAGTGGCTTCCCTTATCCATTTCCTGTAATGAGTAGTATACAGGGTGATTAAAACCTAATGGAGTGCTAAAATATCAAACATGCTGGCACAGAGGTTTCTCTTTAATGCCCTTTTACAGCTTTTCAACTGCTTGAGTTTGTCCAATAACTGACTTGTGTCTGGAGATGATAGGCCACATCTGATTATTTGGCTCCTTATGTTCACGTGCCTTGTTTGGGTTTATTCCTGCTAATCTGTTTGTCTGGCTACAACTCAGTAAAATCAAAGATTTAGCTCATTTGTGTGTGTGTGTGTGTGTGTGTGTGCTCTGCACAGATTGCTTAGGATCTTGGAATGGTGCATTTACAATTGTACCCCAGCATGATGTGTTAACAGATTAATGAGTATTGTTTGTAATTACATGCTTCTCCTGACTACAAACAAATTCTGTTATCTTCTTAAGCGTAATGCATGGATTCAGGGTCGGTCTGTAGTTCTGCAAATAAAATTGCAGGCATAAAGCTTAGCCTAGAGCATAAAGTTCATTTCTCTTGTTCTTTCTTTCTCTAGTTGTCATTCCATTCAGACAATGGAGCATGAATATTTTGATTGTCCAGAATATGTGGCCAGCACTCAGGCAGAGGTGGACAGGGCAGTTGAGTTCGAGTGTGAGGTAAGTAAAAGAAAAATGCTTTCTTTAGTGACATATACACCTGGTGTTAACATCCATCTCGGGTGACCCGATAACAAATGGTCAGCCGAGCCATTTACATCTGACTTTACATGCATCTCAAATGCAAGGGACTCTGATTACATGATTAAATACATCACTACATTATACATTATTGCTAATGCATGTTAATAAAATGCACAATTTATTTTATTTCTGTCTCTATAGCTATTTTTTTAAATGTATTAGTAAATGTTGAGATTAATTAATATTAAAAAAAACACGCTGACTTTTTGGGACTTTAGCTTATTCACCAGAGTTAGATAAGTCTATACATACCATTCTTATCTCCGTGCGTGCCATAACTCTGTCTGACACACCCACCGCTAGCCTAGCTTAGCACAAAGAATGGAGGTAAATGGCTCCAGCTAGCCTACTGCTTAATAAGTGACAAAATAACGCCAACATTTTCCTATTTACATGTTGTGATGTGTATAGTTACATCGTGTACTTAGACCGACGGAAAATGAAAAGTTGCGATTTTCTAGACCGATATTTGGCTAGGAACTATACTCTCATTCCTGCGTAGTAATCATTCCTTTGTGCCGTACCATGGGTGCAGCGGCGCAGTGATATTACGCAGCACCTGAAAATAGTCCCCAGCACGCTCTCTGCCCAAGTAGGTTGTCACATTGGTTATGTTGACAGAAGTTAGCCTATTTTCAGGCGCTGTGTAATATCAGTGCGCCACTGCACCCATGGTACGGCACAAAGTTCCTTGATCATTACGCAGGAATGAGAGTATAGTTCCTAGCCATATCGGTCTAGAAAAGCGAAACTTTTCCTTTTCCGTCGGTCTTAGTACACGATGTAACTATACACATCGCAACATGTAAATAGGAAAATGTTGGTGTTATTTTGTCACTTATTAAGCAGTCGGCTAGCTGGAGCCATTTAACTCCAGTCTTTGTGCTAAGCTAGGCTAGCGTTGGGTGCATCAGACAGAGTTATGGCACGCATGGAGATGAGAATGGTATGTATGGACTTATCTAACTATGGGGCATACAATATGTATGTATTGTTCATGTTAGTTCATGTTAACTACTGTAGTTATCTAATGTTAACATAAGAATCTATATTGTAAAGTGTTACCTTTTCATCAATAAAAGAATCTGGATTAAATGAAAGAATTATATGGTCAAATGAAGTATTTGGTTCATTTAATTGTGAAACTTCAAAAATAAGAGTTTCAGAAAGCATATTTCTTCACTATTAATGAGTTAATGTGGCATGTTACAGCTGGAGAGCTCTCAAACAATGCCATTTTTCCTAATAAACAGGGGCATTAGACTCCACTGAGGTGTAATTAGTTTTATTTTAGTGACATTAATGTTCTTTCCTACGGAGTCTCTCGCTCATTTTGGAAAACAAATGCATGTGTGTTAATGAATCGTTATTATTATGATTGTTTGATTGTTGAAGGTACCAGCTCGTCACCAGATGTTTCTTCAAAAGAGTGCGATTTTGGGATATTATATGTATGATGATCTTTTTTTAAAAGTGAATTAGTGGCAATTTCCTGCTTGGAAAATCAAAATTGCACAGTGGAGAAGTTGGTATATGATGTGGTCAATGATTCATTATCGGGATGAGCCCCTTCCATGCAAGATAACTTCTGTCAATCACAAACACATTTTTCATATCAGGCCAAGAGCTATAGAACCCGCTCTCTGAAAACGGAACATATCCTTAATACTATAATCTGTCAAATTATCACAATGATTTTCCAGTTCCATCTCTTGCCGCAGTAGGTTAAGGGAGATTGTGTGGATTATTTTGCTCGGCAGGTCGGTTGATCCTCTTTGATGAGCATGTGGTCGGAACAATAGACTTGCAGAAAATATGAAGTATCGCTGAGCTTATGGAGCAGATCAATATGAAGCCGTATTAAAGCTGCTGGTGATGAATTGCATCCATTGTGCGGACTGACAGTAACCCAGATTCAGCTGAAATACGAGAAAGAGTTAGCCTGTTTAGATCACACCACAGACATTGCCTTGAACGTGTTGGCATCGCATTTTTAGAAATGATTTGCCAAATAAGAACACTTGACAGTTCGGTGGATATGTACGTGGAAACTCATATAGATGGAGAGTGGTAAATCTGGTTAATGTGGAGGGTGGAGTGCTTGATGTATGACGCTAGTGCTCGGTCAGGAGCGTCGACCGATAAATGAGCCGTTTTGCTTGACTGAACTGAGACCGGTGTCAGTGCCTGTTGAGATGTGGCTAACCGCGCTCCTTTGACAGATAAATGTCTCTCAAATGCAGCCCTGTCGCTTGCGCCAGGCTTCGGTCTTGACATATAACCCCCTCTGCTTGCTTGATTATATCATATTTCAGGGTGGCCTCATCTTTTTGTAGCCCAAGGAACTGGTCATTGTTTCATTTGAACGTAAAGCCAAATATTTAAGATGACTTTACTACTCTAAAACAATGCTAGTGCTGAGAAGCTAGCAGAGGTGGCTTTTTTAAATAACCTGAACTGAAAAGAAATGTGCTGAGCTATTTTCTTGTTCAGCATAAAGTAGAGCTGAGCTCATTTCTATGTTTCTTTTCATACGACATGTATATTACACTTTCTGGCCCTTGAAATAGAAAAGAAAATTGTAAACTATCCTGCATTTTAATCTCTCTCTCTCTCTCTCTCTCTCTCTCTCTCTCTCTCTCTCTCTCCTCTCTCTCTCTCTCTCTCTCTCTCTCTCTCTCTCTCTCTCTCTCTCTCTGTGTGTGTGTGTGTGTTACAGGAGGTTGAGCTCTGTCGAATGAACAGCCAGGAAAAACTGGGCTTGACTCTTTGTTATCGCACTGATGATGAGGAAGATACGGCCATTTTTGTTAGTCAGGTGGGTACTTGCAATTTTTTTTGTAATTGTAAAATATGTGTTCATCATTTGGACATGTACTTATTTTTTATTTTTGGAAGTTTTATTGCTGGGAAAGAAATCACACAAATTAGGGTTTTTATGTGTCAAAAAGTTTAGTAACCATGTTGTAAAACTGGAGATAGACTAACAATAAAAAAGTTCTGAAGGTTAATCATCTCCTTTCTCAGACCAAGTGTTGAAAAGTCTATTTTGTGGATTTTAATGCAGCAGTTCAATTTAACAGACAAAGATCTACCGAAAATGAACTGAAAAATGCTTTTAGAACAGATGTTATTATGTTAATTTGGTGATCTGTGTTTAATTCATTCGCACATGTTGAAGTCACCTGTAAGATGTGGCACTGAGCATCAAATTTGATGGAGGCAATCAAATTAATCGGACCAAACCCTTTTTTAACATCAATTAAAATTTTGTGAAAAGTAATTAAAAGATAAAAGCTCAGTTTGATCCATTCTCATTGTTCCACATCACTGTATTCCTTCACTGAAATTAAAAGTGTTTAATATGGAAAATGTTCCTGTTTTCCAAAGTTCAAATGGCAGACGAAAGTCTACCAGGACTGAGTGAAGCATGAAGAGAGCAAGTCGAGTTTGGAAAATGATTCTGCATACAGACAGTTCTTTTTTCAGTGTTTTAATTGCTGATTTTAATTAGCAAGAAAATAGCACCCCTCCTGTCTCCTGTGGAGTGTAAAATAGCACTTTATTCGCTCTCACCTCCTTGACACACCCAAAGGAAAACAAAGGCTGAAAACAAGGACTGCATTTCAACAGGGAGAATTCTACTTATTGTACAGATATTGCCTGCTCTTACACCATTTCTCGCTCAGAGATATGTAAATGTGGTGCACCTGACATCAAACAGGAGGGAACTGCTTCTCCTTTTTGTATCATCTCCAGAAAATGTATCATAAACAACCTACAGAAATGTTCTATTAATACGTGTCTGTGAAAGTAAGTTATGCTAATATTAGTCATTAATAATGCATTTATGCGTATAATGCTTGTCAGTGTACGGCAATGATGTTTTCAGCCTCCTTCTTATGTAAATTATTATAATGCATAAAGAATATTGTCGTTTTAATAAGCAATCTTGTAAAATGCTAAATATATGTATTATTTCGAGGGGGAGAAAGAAAAATATTCCCACATCCTTTATTTATTTTGTGCAGTATTCACTTCCAATCCTTATACAATATATTATATGGGGGTAATTAAATTGCCTTCTTTTGTGAATGGTCTGAAAGGAATAGATTTTTCTCATTATAGAACAGATATGCAAATGAATCGGTTACAATAATGAATTCTTTTTGTGATAAGTCATGGAATTATTACTGGTGTGTTGAGATGAATTATGACAATTTGCATATTGATGCCATGCTTGTTGTACTGTTGATAGGTTGAACTCAACAGCATAGCTGCAAGGGATGGACGCATCCGAGAGGGAGACAGAATTTTACAGGTGGGATACATTTAATCTTGTTACACACCTATACACGCTCATTCACGCTTACAACCATCCTATGAATCCAGATAATGTTTTTGATTATTTATTTGGTAGATACAGTGGGTTCAAATGTATAGAAACACACTGAATTGGTTTATTCTTTACTTACTTATAAAATAATGACTATATAATATCTAAAATATAATTTATAATGGATTTTCAATAGTGGTCTGAGACTTTCCACTGTAGATATTTGTATGAGAGTGTGTGTGTGTGTGTGTGTGTGTGTGTGTGTGTGTGTGTGTGTGTGTGTGTGTGTGTGTGTGTGTGTGTGTGTGTGTGTGTGTGTGTGTGTGTGTGTGTGTGTGTGTGTGTGTGTGTGTGTGTGTGTGTGTGTACAAATCTTGAACAAATGAACTCTGAGACTCACTGCAGATATTTGTATGTGTGTGTGTGTGTGTGTGTGTGTGTGTGTGTGTGTGTACAAATCTTGAACAAATGAAGTCTGAGACTTCCCACTGTAGATATTTTAATGTGTGTGTGTGTGTCTGTACAAATCTTGAACAAATTAAGCCTGAGACTTCCCACTGTAGGTGTGTGTGTGTGTGTGTGTGTGTGTATGTGTGTGTGTGTGTGTGTGTGTGTGTGTGTGTGTGTGTGTGTGTGTGTGTGTGTGTGTGTGTGTGTGTGTGTGTGTGTGTGTGTGTGTGTGTGTGTGTGTGTGTGTGTCTGTACAAATCTTGAACAAACAAAGTCAGACACTATTAAATAAACTGGATCATTGTGATAAATTGCACTTAAATAGCAGTTTTAACTGGATCTGCTTTTGCAGAATGTAGACCAAGTTGGTGTGACATTCAGCAAAGACAGTAGGGTTAAAGGTTTGGAGAATTTATGAGCAAAAGAAGATAAAGAAAGAGCGAGAGACAAAGGACACAAGGCATCTGGATGTAACATTGAGGGAGATGAATACAGTGGTTCAGTGCACGTCTGTCTCACTCTCTCCACCCCTATTATCTTCTTTTGACAGTGCCATTACTCCATAGAAGAAAAGATGAACGGCACCTGTCAGAGGCTGCTTAATTGTGTGTCTGGGCGTGTACCGCCACAACGCTTTTTATAAATGCTGTGGCTCCTGCAGCCCAGTCGGCAGTCTTAGTAATCGATTCAAAGTCTGTCCTCCAGTAAATGCATAATTGACTGAAGGCTGTTATCTCACGAGGGGGGCCTAGTTTTGGTGTCTATGAGGAAATGCAATTTTGCTCCACTTCTGTCACTGACGAAGTGTGCTTCCGGTATGAAAATCCTGACACTCTGTCATTATCTTTGTGTGTATGTAATTGTCTCTCTGTGTCCATGTATCTTCCAGATAAATGGTCATGACGTGCAGAACAGGGAAGAGGCTGTCGCTCTCCTTTCAAATGAAAATTCCAGATCCATTGTGTTACTCGTCACCAGACCTGAAGGACAGGTGAGACTAGTAAACATAGTTGCGAAACTTAACCCACATTAGTACCACAGTTTTATTTGAGTCGCATATTTATTTATTTACAATCACCTGAGCCATAAATGCCATGTTCTTTAAGACCATGTGAAAATTCTGATCAGCCGATGGTCAAACCCTTCATTGGTGACTATCCTCCTGTCATGACAACTCTCTGAGTGTTTGGCATTGTAATGCATATGACAATGTTGATATGTTTGGTCTTGGTGGAATAGATCTGCTACGCTGCTGCTGCAGAGCAAGTACGGGACTTGCTACTGCCAATACAACCCAACAACACGACACGCTGCTGTGAAAAAGTAGATGCTGCGGCTGTACAAAATTGCATACATGAATCACCCCTAGCAGATCTATACAGGTGGAGCTGGGGAAGGTGCAGGGTTTCTGAAAGTGCGCTGCACTGCTAAGGCAAATGCTAACCAGTATTTGAAGGTTAAGCATGCAAGCTCATTGGCCACTGATACAGCAGGAACCAATCAGCTGTGCCCTATAGATAAGGATGTGATTGAAAGCAGGTTGAGTTGGACCTATTAGTCTGCGCCATCTAGAGATCATGACAGAACTTTGTATTTGTGATGTCAAAGGCAGCAAACATGCTTTGAAGGACCATCCTAAAAGGCCGTATAAATATCAACCGAAGCATGATGAGATATATCTGATTTATATGTCGCTTGCAAATAAAGTTATTCCATCAGGTTACACACCTATTTTTGAATGGCTGTCAAAGGAGAAAGATGCTTTTTGCAGCCAAATAGTGCTATGGCATCTACCAGCTGACACTAATTGAGTCATGGTAACTAGCCCCTTGGCTAGTCCAGAACTGGTTAACCCTGTTGGGCTTTTCTCTCTTAGATGGATGGAAGCTGGCTAGATGAGGACCATCATGATTTCCTAGAGGAGCTGAAGATGGAGATTTTAGAAGAACAGAAAAAGGACGCAAAGCGGGTAAGTGTGACCATATTTGCCAAAAAGTTCCTTAGACAAATCTTTATGTTCTGACAGGCATTAATGGGTTGTATCTGTTCATGTTTTGCAGTCAAAAAGACATGAGGAAGCCTCCGCAAGTACAGACACAGCAACATGCTCCTCTTCCATTCTGGAGAAGGACAGTGGTGTGAAATGCAGCTTTGAGGAGAGTTCTGAATATGAATTGCTCTCTCATCCCCAAACACAGACTCAAAAACAACTTCGAGACAGGTGGGAAGCGGGCTCGCATTTGGTTCCTATGGACACCGTTAGCTTAGCCAGACAGGAGAAGGGTCAGGAGGGCAGGTTGAGCGAGAATGGGATGGAATGTGACCATTTCCAGCAACTCCTGGAGCTAAAGTGCCAGATCCGTAATGGTGGAGAATGCGGGTTGGTCTACAGGCGAAGTAGTACTATCGAGTGCAGCCTGACAGAGCAGGGTGGAAGTGGAGTTGCACGGGAGCTGCATATGCTCAACGAAGAGCTGCGCAGCATTGAACGTGAGTGCCAGAGCATCATGCAAGCCCACCAGTTGCGCAGGGGCAAGCACGACTCGCCACGAATGGATAAGGACAGTCGACTGCGTCGTGGCAAGCTTGCAGATATTAACGAGCATCCAGAGAGACTACAAAGTGAAAAGCTCGGAGATAAAGACAGCTCTAGTGCCTACAATACAGCCGAAAGTTCCCGCTCAACTCCACTGGGAACAGAAGGATCACCCGACCACTCGCTACAGCGTCGAGTCCACCTGACCAATCAGAGGAACCTGCGGAGTACCCAACACCTGCAGAGTCCCTACAATAGTCCCATCTTGTCTTTACCCAGCCAAAGTAGCCCTGCTTGCAGTCGTGCCCATACATACACCAGCTCAACACCACCCTTACAGACCCCCATCACCAGTCCCGGTTCACAAGGACCCAGCCAGGCCTTCTCCAGCAGTTTGGAACAAAGCCCCAGCAACCCCTCGGAGTCAGACCCAGCACTTCCTGCTGATGACGAGCGCTGTGAGAAAGACAGAAACCGTAATGGGGTTGCAACCGCTCGGCACTACCATTCGCCCTATCACAGCAACACCCCAACAACCCAGCCTCCCAGCACACGCCATTACCAGAGTTACCTACAGCTCCTACAACAACATTCCTCATCCTCTCTGGAATACTCCCAGAGCCAGCTTAGCCTCCTCAGCCTCTGTGGACGGCCTGGACCTTCACAACCTGGCCGAATTGAATGGAAAGTTAAAGTGCGAGCAGACGGAACCAGATATGTGGCACGTCGGCCTGCACGAGACCGCATCCTACGGGAACGAGCCTTACGGATCCGGGAGGAGCGCAGCGGTGGGATGACTACGGATGACGACGCAGTCAGCGAGCTGAAGATGGGGCGGTATTGGAGTAAAGAAGAACGCAAGCAGCAGCTAGCACGGGCAAGAGAACAGCGACGCAGGAGGGAGTTCATGCAGAGGAGCCGGCTTGAGTGCCTCAGGGAGACAATGGGGACGGCAAGTGGGGAAGTCAGCATCCTGGAGCTCAGCCATAAGAAGATGCTGAAGAAACGGAACAAGAAGATCCTTGACAACTGGATGACCATTCAAGAGCTCATGAGCCATGGAGCACGAGCACCTGAGGGCACCAAAGTTCACAACGCCTTCCTTTCAGTCACCACAGTTTAGTGAAGAGCTTGACCCAAGGCGTTCTCGGTTTATGTACTCGCCTCATTCCAAGTGGCCATTTTATAAAGGTGAAGATGCGGATATTTTTCATGTTTTGTGAAACTGAGTAATACTTTGTGAAAACTCATTTCAACTGAACTCAAGACTTCAAGAAATGTGAATGTTCAAAAACTCTTTTGATATACTGACACGTTGACACTACCGTTACAGACCTCGCTGTGTTTTCATACTAGAATGTATAAAAATGGTTTTAATAGGATTTTACACGCTACATTGTCATTTAATGTAGTGTTACTTTCCATGCATTTGTATTTTATAAATGGCAAGTTTTCATGCGATATAAAATACAGTACTTGAATTTCGGCTTTTGCTGCCATTACATCTTTTAAATCTGAAATGTAAATATCTGTAACTGTTCTTATCGAGATCTTCATGGGAAAAGGTCTTCATTGCAGCTTAATGGGTTTACAAGAGTCGTTTGACATACCGCACGATGTTACCATTTTAATGGTATTGTATACAATACGTACAATTTTTGTACTGTTCTATATGAACATTATTTATATTTTTGAGTCTAATAAGTTATCTTATTCCATCTTTATAATGCCAAATGACCCTGTCTGTATCTCAGTCAAGCGCAGTTTCTACCACTCTCATTGTGCCTTGTATAGAGGCTCATTTTTCTACCACAGTTTGTGAAGAGACACCCTGAGTAATCTTGCTGTCATGTTTTTAGTCTCTTTTTGATGTGTAAGACATCTTTGTAGCCGGGTCTACGTGTTCTAGGTGTGCTACATGGGGTAAAAAAGAATAATAAATTATTGTTATATAAGTTAAACATTAACAGTTTTGTTATCATTTCTTCTCATATGGTTTCCAGATTTTCTAGGTTTTCCAGTTTTGTTCAGGATACAAAGATATGTGTAGCTTTCGGCTTCGATTGATTCGTTTTCTAGATTGACAGCTTGAACTAATTAAGCTTGAGATCAAGAACCGCATTTCTGAGATAAACTGTGATTATATCATTAGACATTGGCATTTGTCCCGTTCGCATTTCACCCAAATACCAGACCTGTCATTGTTAAACTGACATCCTGTCAGACAGTAGCATTAAAATCAGATATGTTTGATTATAAATATATGTAACCCTTTGCATGAATATCTAAATGGTTATCTTGCCGTCAACCCTGCAAACACTGCACTGCAAAAAAAAGATTGTGTTCTCAAAAATATCTAAACAAAAGCAAAAATTGATATTTACTTTTCTCACGCAATTAGTCATATAGGCTTAAACCTCACAAAACAATGTTACATTAATGTTTAAATGGCTTTGTTTGCCAGTGGTGGAAAATATATTCTCTGAAAACAAGTCATGCAATTTTGCTCCTCAAGTATATGTATTGTTTTAAGGATATTTCGATAGAAAACCAGGCAAATTTTGATTTATTTTGTGGTATGACTACAAATGTGCTAAAAACCAATAATCAAAATGAATACATAAAAAAGGATCAATTGATATTAGGTGGGTAATATGTGCAGATTAGTTTGTACACAGATTGTTCTGAATGGATGAAAGCTGCCTGAGGCTGTTAGGATGGTTTGTGTGTGTGAGGGAGGTTTGAGGCTTTTTGAAGTCTAATGTTTTTCATCTTTGGTATGAATGTGTGCTGCATGTAAAGACCTGTCTGCCTCTGTTTCAAAGTGATAACACTGCATGAATCTCATGAACGGGTACCATGAATCTGCATTGAGTCACTAGAACTGTTTCATTGAGACCTTTTTGAACGCAGACTAATTGTACTATTGGGGTCTGTCTGTCTACTTAATTTGAGCAAAAAATTACAATATTCTAATTGTAAGAATGTATCCATAATCACCTATGTGATACTCTTTTGTGTGCCTGAAAAATCAGGACGTCCAACAAGATTCATGCCACAGGAGCTCTTGAATATTTCAGCATATACAAGTGTATGGATCCATCTTCTCATCATAAATCATCTCCATGTTTAGTTGTTTAATCATTAGATCCTTCCAATCTTTCATGTTTTCAAACTTCAGCCTAAGCCGAACTCTCAGGTTTATGAAGTTTTCCTAATTACCAGCTACAGAAATTGCTCCCGTCTTGCGTTATGGCCCTAATTTGGAAGGAGACTGAATATGGCGAAAGAACGCTGTATTATGTATGTGTGGCAGTCGTTTACCTCGTTATGGTTCTCTTTCACATTTATTTATTCATAAATGCTCATTATGACTGACAGAGCGGAGACTTGTGAAACGGGAGAAGGGATATCAAAGCAAGTGCATTTTTTTCCTCCTCACTGTCTCTCTAGCTCTCACTACTTTACTACAAAGAATAATGGAGAGCACTGCTGTCAGTTTCTGTGATGTTCACACTTCACCTAGCAGAAGAGCTTTAAAATGTACTTTAAAATAAGTGCACCAAAAGCTGGAAATTCTGTCATCATTTATACTCGTATATACCCTTGCATCATTCAAAACCCATATCATGAGAACATGGGTGTGTGTGTGGATGTATATATATATATAAAATATATGAAAACTCGATCAGGCATAACATTATGACAGGTGAAGTGAACAACGCTAATTATCTCTTCATCACGGCACCTGTTAGTGGGTGGGATATATTAGGCAGCAAGTGAACATTTTGTCCTCAAAGTTGATGTGTTAGAAGCAGGAAAAATGGGCAAGCGTAAGGATTTGAGCGAGTTTGACAAGGGCCAAATTGTGATGGCTAGACAACTGGGTCAGAGCATCCCCAAAACTGCAGCTCTTGTAGGGTGTTCCCGGTCTGCAGTGGTCAGTATCTATCAAAAGTGCTCCAAGGAAGGAAGAGTGGTGAACCGGCAATAAGGTCATGGGCGGCCACGGCTCATTGATGCACATGGGGAGCGAAGGCTGGCCTGTATAGTCCGATCAAACAGACGAGCTACTGTAGCTCAAACTGCTCAAGAAGTTAGCATGGTTCTGATAGAAAGGTGTCAGAATACACTTTCAGAAGGATAATGCGCCCTGCCCCAAAGCAAAAATGGTTCAGGAATGGTTTAAGGAGCACAACGAGTTTGAGGTGTTGACTTGTGCTGCGTCCAAATTCGCCTACTTATACTACGACCTAAAAGTATGTACTCTTTTTGTGAAGAAAAAGTACATACTTTTGAGTGTGTAGCAGAAGAGTATGCTAGCTTTGGGACATACTACTTCGTCATCTTTAACGACTCTGTCACTTAGTCACTTAAACTGCTCTGTCATCATCCTCACAGTTAAAATCCTCCACATTCAATTTAATTTCCTACCGTATCGGAGAGAAGTGTAGCACGTTGATCTGCCATTCGTGGGTCTTTAATGCAGAGACTCCCCTCAAGTGTTTGCAGTTTAAATATAGCAATGCATTTAAAAGTTATGGTCAAACCATATCATTACAAAAGTTCACAATCCTGCTGCAGGTGAAATATAATGTGGATAACATTGAATAAATATATTTTTGTCCGGTTAAATACTCATAATGGATCACTCAAACCCTTTTATCTAAACCTCTCTACTTAACCGTCGGACTCACACATCCGTCATGTTTGTAGTTTTTTAACACTTTTTATCCATGTTTGTAGTTCTAATCGAATCCTCAGTCCAACTCGCAATGGGTTGTGAGTAATATCAGCCATTAGAGTGTGAGTCGATCTGCACTTCGAATTCTGACGGGAAATAGTAGACCATCAGGGTATCTCTGGAATAGTCTTTTCAACATGCGATTTTTGGACATACTAATTCTATTTTCGAATACTATTTAGTACGGATAGTTTGCGAATTGGGACGCAGCATTGTTCTCCAAATTCCCCAGATCTCAATCCAATCGAGCATCTGTGGGATGTGCTGAACAAACAAGTCTGATCCATGGAGACCCCACCTCGCAACTTACAGGACTTAAAGGATCTGCTGCTAACATATTGGTGCCAGAAACCACAGCACACCTTCAGGGGAGTCCATGCCTCAACGGGTCAGGGCTATTTTGGCAGCCAGCAAAAGGGGGACCAACACAATATTAGGATGTCATAATGTTATGCCTGATCGGTGTATGCAGACAACTCTGAATGCTACTGACCAATCATATTCAAGTTTTTCAGAGAGCTGTGTAATAATTATATACTTTTATGTAGATATTGTTTTTAAAAAAAAAGTGTTCCACCGAAAAGAACTGCATACATGCTTGGAACAGCGTGAGTGTGAGAAAATGATGACAGCCATGAACCGGTGAGTCTAGACTGAATACACAGTGTAACTTACCTGACACAACTTCTATCCTGTTATTGTGTAATGACTTTTCACTTCTGGGGCGTAGAGTGTCACATTCCTCTTAAGTTTTTGGTGTACTTGAGCTGAACTCAGCAGTATTTGATAGTTTTTTTTCCCCTGAAACATCCTTTTGCATGCTTTTTGAAGCTTCAGCTCTCAGAGCTCTCTAAGCCCGTTGGGAAAGCAGAGACATGAGAGAGCATGACAGAAATAATGGGGTGAATCCAAAAACGAGGGCAGATGAACAGACAAAAGAACAGAGAGCTGACAGGCTGGGAGAACAGTAGCCTATATGGCCATCTTCTGACTTTGGTGATGGACACACAGGCTATGAAAATGCCCTGTGAACATTTATTTTCTGGCATTTTTTTAACAAGCTGTCAAACACAGCAAATCTGAGTTTGTAAGACATGAGTTGGAAAGGTGATAGAGGAATTAAGGTCAAAGCAGAAAACTAAAACTAACGGAACAATAGAGAGTGTGCACGTGATGTCACCATCGGCCGGAGTGACTGCGGTTACGCCCACTGAGTGGCAGCATTGGTTTTCAGCATGAATGCCGCGAAAAACACACAAAACACATCTAGAATGGGAAAGAGCTTTGAGATTGACTGTATAAATTTGACAAGAAAACTGAGGTATATTTTTGCAGTCTGCAGAAAAGCTACAGAAAAGAGATGCAAATGGATTGCTGCAATTCACATAAACGACTGGACTACATGCAGCAAAACATGGATTATAGTTATCATTTTGTGTCAATATGCTGAATTTTGGGTAAAATCATACCCTATATATTGTATTGTTATGTATTGTATGGACAACTCATCAATTAAATATTTAGAGTATATTCTGCATAATTGGAAGTTTTTAAATAAACACTGACAAAAACTATACAAGTTTTAGGGCTGGACGATATATATAACATTGATATAACTGATCACCCGGATTTAGACCTACCAATTGTATTTATATGATGCGTTCACAGGCAAATTTGCTTTATGTATTTCCCCGGCCTCGAAATCAGGCACATCTAAATGTCAGGAAACAAAATAAAGTCTCACATATCCTCCTGGGACAGAAAAAAAACGTGTTTTATTTTTACATGTCATTACATTGTTTAGAGCATAAACAAAACAAAATAATTTTTGAAAAATTATGTTTTATTAATATGTTATGCTATGTCCTCTTTAGTGTACTCCAGGACTAAAAAAAATACATGAAATGACATGTATAGGCAAAAACAATGGGATTTTTTTCATTCACCAATACATTTTTAGGTTTCAGGATTTTTTTAACCAAAGTTTGTTTAAAGATTATTCTCAGCTACAGTATGTTATGAAAGATATAACGGAATGAATTGATATACCATTTTACTTTATGCAATATGTGGGTAGAATGGCCATACATGGGTTTTCCAATTCAATACAATGTATCTATACAGTTAGTGTTGTTTTCGTCAACGAAAAGTATGACTAAATATCGTCGTCAACGAACCTTTATAACGTGACGAAAACGAGACGAGACGCAACGTAAATGCTGGTCATGTGACGATGACGAATAAAAACGAGACTAAATGTGGTTCACAAAATAAAAACTATGCTAAAATGTCTCTTCATTTTCGTTGACGAAAATGAGACGAGACGAAAAGTCGCGTTTTTATTATTATTTTGCAGTATTTTTGTGCGTCTCATTCAGGGGCTGCATCAGGGCGCACTGCTCAGACGCAGCCCCCCCACTCGCGCGGCGTTTTAGAAGATTTAGCTCCGGTGAGTGAACGAGACCGATGGGCGGGCAATCGGGGTTCGTAAGCACTATTCGGACGGTAATTATTTGTCCAGCGGTTGTAAGGTGTCTTTATCATTTACAGGGGCTAGTCAGTGATTTTATTGTCGTCTTAATCCAGAATATCAGTGTTTTTCTCCCACCACCCGTGTAAAAATCTCCGGCCGAATGACCTAAATTACTGTTTGACAAACACCAAGGTCGCGTGGTGCCTTCTGAATCCACATGTCTGAGTTTTCAATAATATATAACTTCAGAATTCACTGTTTATATCCTTTTTGGCCACTGCAGAGCACCGTGCGGCTGTGCTTCGCTGTTATTTGGATGCATTTGAAAGATCTAGACTTGTATTACTGAAATGCTGACAAGTATTTACAAGAGCAAGATATTTCATCACCGCTCAAAAAAAGAAAGAAAAGCACGTAAACATTTGAAATGGGCCGTTATAACGGCAGCAATTAGATATGTTAAAATAACCGCAGCATTATGATTACCTCATAAGCGAATAAGAGGCTGTATTCACTTATTTCCGCTCATTTCCATGTGGAATAAAATTACATCCTTTATTTTGAGATAAAATACAAGACAGAAAAACATTTTAACTATAATGTGGGTCTAATTTTAAACAGATTTAAAGAATGAAATCATAATTTGGATATTATTTTCCTATTATTAAATTAAATTAAATATGCATTTATTCTTATTAAGACATTTGGAAAAACTTTTATTACATTGAAGTGGAAAATAAAACGGGTGTTGTGGAAAAAGATGGGGAGAAATGTGGCCACAAAAATCACAGGAAAAAACACCACAAACCTTAAGAGACATCTCAATGTTTTTATTTATTTTATTCAAATGTATGTGTGTGTACTTCTAACATGTTTAGTTGGTAAAATAAATATGTTGTAACTTCAAATCAGAGCGTCTTCCGTGTCTGGAATGGATGTATTCTTGAGTCTATAAGGTAACAATAATATAATAAGATAACATGGTTTGAAATGGGTTTGGCTAAAAGAAGATTTTGGTTTTGTCTATAATATGTACTTATACTATATTGACTGGGTTAAATAGAATTGCATTACTAAAAAGAGACTAAAATACAATTTTCATTGACTAAAACTTGACTAAAATGTCATCAGTTATCATCGACTAAAACTAGACGAAAATAGCCATAGATAATTCTGACTAAAATAAGACTAAAATGCTCAGACTTTTAGTCGACTAAAACTTGACTAGACTAAAATAGTATGACTATGACTAAAACTAATAAAAACTAAAATGACAGCTTGGCACAAAGACTAGACTAAAACTAAAATTAAAACAGGCCGCCAAAAACAACACAATATACAGTGTATCCAATTTGCATATTAAGGTGTTCTTTTTATAATAATATCTAATATTTCATAGGAATATTGATGTGTAATTGTCTCCAAGATGCCTGATAAACATGATTTAAGTCCTGGGGCCCGTTTCAGAAAGGAGGTTAAGTGAAAACTCTAAATATGTTAACCCTGAAATTAGGGAAATCGTAATTTCGGAGCTCCATTGATAATGGATTTTCATAGTTGTGGTGCACGCACTTAACTCAGAGTCAATCTACTCAGAGTTGATTGAACTACCTCAATTCAGCTGTTCTGACTTTCCCATCTCAGAGTAAGTCAACTCAGAGTTCAGGTTTAAACTCAGAGTTGGTTGAACCTCCTTATTGAAACGGGCCCCTGGTGTCCACTACAGTGGATATGTATAAAAATCAATACACTGTTTTGAAACAGGAGGATACAAACATTTCAGTATTTTGAAAGTGTAGGGAGATGGACTCATGGGAGTGGGCGGTGCTGAACACCTATTTTGTAGTTTTTTCCGACTCTCTGATTGGTGTAATTTTTTTGTCCAGCATTATGGGTAATGTAGTTTAACCAGGAATTCCACTGATAAACACGATTATTTTAAAAAATAAGCTGAAATAATGCTGACTGATGGCTTCAGCAGAAGCAAATACCATGGATTAAGAACCTTCTAGCTCACGTAGGTCTTTAAAAGTTAAAAGATTATCGTTCAAAATGAATTTCCTTATGGAGAAAATTTATGGAGTTTTTACTTCCGGAACCCAACTGTTGCACTCTACTTCAATAATGTTACATCATGATTTAATTTCGACAACAACTGTTCTCATATGAGTCTTCTGAAACTACCATATTCGAGTCTTGAAACAGACAAAAACAGTGTCTGGCATAATTAAAGGCTTACACTGTGAGACATCAGTGCCCATGTTGAGATTCATTGAACAATGTGTGTTAATCCCACAGTAAGCAGCTGTTTGTGCATGGAGATGGAGTCAACCTGAAACTACGGCAGTGCTCCTCCAAATACGGCAGCGACTCTAATCCTCCATGCGGCATTAGGGATTCATGTTTTATATTCGGGAAAAACACTTGCGCACACTGAGAACAAAAGGAATATTTTTCTGCAGGCAAGAAGGCATAATTTGTATAGACAGAAGACAAAGAAAAAAGAGGCGAGGACAGTTGTGGATCTTGGCAGATTTGGTGACTTTGTGTCACACATGAAGGGTCGTTCACACTGACAGTGTAGGCAGCAGCCAATGAGAGTTGGTGATTTTAGCAACATGAAGGACAGCGACTGATGTCCAATGTCGAAGTTGGGGAAAGTGTATTTTTATGCAAATGAGCAGTGTTGTAATGCAGTGGTATTCGTTTATAACTTTTCATGTAGAGCAAGGCCCATTGAAAATCCATTCAGCCTCCACGCTCAGATCTCAGCAGGTGCAATCAACCCCCTTCCAGCCCCTCAGCTCTCATTGGTTTGTTGAGGTGCAGTTTTTAGCACAGCAAGTTTTGGCAGTCAAAAACGTGAGCGCACAGGAGGAGAAGCACAGTAATAATTAGCTGAGCTGACAACATGCCAGCAGCTCACACACACACACACACACACACACACTTATCATTGTGTCTTCTTTTTATTTGCTTCAAGAGAATGCATCATTCAATGTATTCTTACCTTGACTTTGTTGTATTTCAAATGCCATTTCAAGCAATTATTCAGAGTGGAAATCCGGTGTAACACACTGATATTAATGGGAACTACTAAAAGTTTGGAATTGTGGATCAATGCCGCTGCATTATTATTGTTCTTTTGTTTAGAATAGGTCATGTTTTGAAGAATGCAGTTAGATGGATGTTGTTTCAGAAAGGAAACCGTAATGTTTTATGACAAAAGATAATTTCTCCCTTCCTTCACTGGAGATGCTTGGCTTTCTTCTCTTAAAAAGCTGCTCAGTTCAGCTGTATTGATCCAGCACAGGTGAGATGTTTTCTTGGCACGCCTCACAGATCCTCTCATTGTTGCCTGACTCTTTTGTACCTCGCCAATCCTAAAATCCTGCTCTTCAAAGATTTGCTCAAAACCCCGGCGAGAGCAAACGATGGCAACACGCAGAACATGTTTCTTTCTGATGCTTATGTATCCTACAAATACACAATTTCTTTAGTTAAAGAGGTTTCAATTGATTTAAAGGAGCCTTAATGGCCTTTTTGAGTCCTTTTTATGAACTCAAAGCTGATAAAAACATGCATCCAGGTATTTTGTTATTGTAGATGAATGCATTTGGGTAGTTGACATCCTGTGGTGTGACATGCTGAACTCCATAAGCACAATTTTGATAATTAATTATAATTATTATGCATGCAGCTTTATGAGCTCATATTGAGAGACTTACCCCCGGTTTCACAGACAATGCTTAAGCTAATCCTAGACTAAAATGCATCTTTGAGCTATTTTAACTGAAAGAATCTTGCACTGACAAATCTTAAAATGTGTCAGTGGCATTGTTTTGTCTAAAGATGCACACCAGTAATGTTTTTTTCTTGGGCACGTTTATAAAAGTTACTTAAATGTCCTAATTGAACTAAGGCCTAATCCTGGCTTAGTCTAAGCCCTGTCTGTGAAACCGGGCCTAAATGGAACATTTGTATTTTTGGGACTAATTTGTTACACTGTTGTGTGAAATAAAAAATAGTAAAATATTGGCTGCGTCCAAAAGCTTAGGCTTCTGACTTGTCAGGCAATGACTTTGTAGGCAGTTTTTCCGCACGAAGGCACCTCGCAAAACTGATTTCGGACAGATTTCTGAGACAGCGTAACAGTCTAATGATCTACAACAAAATAGAGTGAGTTTTGGTGATAACTAAGCAAATATTTAATGACTACAATAGTAATTTCTCGCTAGAAATGACATCCAAAGTGGAAAACGATGGTACATTTCAGACTTTCAGACATCTTTATTTTTTACCTCAACTGTCACAGAATGGAAAACACAGGATTGTGGGATATCAAAGGCAGCGAAGGATATCTCAGGAGACAGGAAGTAAAGCTTGCATTGGATTCGGATGTGCCTTGATCCTTTCCTACCTTGGAGTGCATCCTCCAAAGGCAGCATTTTTAGGCTTTCGAATGCAGCCATTGGTAAACGTGTATAAAAATGCATATAACTATATGCTAAAATGTTATGCATTTACAGTTAATGCCATATTTTGATATTGATTTTTAAAAAGAGGGCTGATTTATTCTAGTTTTTCGTTTTAAAATAATTGCATTCGTCCCAATATTCTGAGTGCTGGATCTAATAAGCCTGAAATGGCATGTGCCAATCAGCCATAATAGAGTTTCCTTTCTTCTTCCTTCTCCAACACTACTTTAAGTGTTTTTTTGGTGCAGTAAGTGAGACTCATTTTATAAACATGAATGTGGCTGGTCTTCCACTTCTCTCTCTCTCTCAGTGAAAAACTTTATAGAGGTGTGAGGTCTGACAGCCCACTCCTGTTCCGACTGAGGAGCGCAGATGGCGCCCCTCTCATAGAAATCCTTTTGAAATCCCTTTGAAGCCATGAAAAAATGAAGAGCAAATGAAAATAAATTAAGAGGTCCACTCAAGAAGATTGAACTGGCTGATTCAGACTTTACAGAAGTGTGATCGCCAGACTTTTATTGCAGAAAGCAGATGGATGTTTGATATTTCACATTGTGGCAGTTTATTGATTTATTTTATCTCATTGTTTGATGTGCAATCAACATTTTAGCAGAGCACCGACTTCAGAAAAGAAAATATTAACCCTAATGCCAGTTTCTTCTGAACTAGAAGGAATTGAATTGAAATATGGCACTTTTTTTCTTACAATAAATGCAGTGTTAAATCACTCCAAAAGTGCACAAACTGCAGGATGCATAATGCAAGAGTCAGACATGCACTTCTGTGATCAATAAAAGATTCATTTGAGGAAAGGATGTGAGTGTATAAGTAAACGCCCAGCCACTCTATGTGCGGACTAATCCGATTACCTGACAGAAAGATGAACAGTCCTACATGGAGATATTGATTCAGCTAATTAAACTCAATGAAAGTTCTGTTTGTGATTGGATTCATAACCAAAAGTCAGTCGATGCAAGCGGGTCTGCAAATGAGACTTGTTGCATTGCATCCAATGTATTGAACACACTTTGGCGCCACATTGCTTCGGCTCCAGACTGTTGTGTTAAGTTGAGTGTTCTTGAGTAACTTGCGTTAGGAGTGAAGATGTGATCAGTGCATATATGTCTTGGAAAAGCTTTTATTTTAATGAAAAATAAAAGAGAGTCCATGAGATGTAAGCTAATGGGCAGTTGAGAGGGTCCCAAGTAGCATACTAAAAAGTCTGTACTTAAACAGGATTTATTGAATGAAGAATGCCTTTTAAATTCCAGTTAATTCGAATGAACTGATTCGAATCAACTTAAAGGAAATACAAAAGAAAAAAAAACATATGGCTACTTTAAATGTAGGAATTTTAACGTAATCATGTTAACGTTATGATAAAGGTTATCATACACACATCAAATGGGGTATTTCCAGACACATTTCTTACTAAATTTGACATTTCTTACTAAATTACCTTTCATTTTATGGGCCATAATGGAAGAGCACTTCATTTCCCAGAATGCTCGAATTTACCCTAATGTTGATGACATCGTATCCATGTGATGAGCTACACCTGCGGTTTGTCTGCTATAGGACCTTGTGTGAACTTGAGGAGCACTTTGTAGGCTTTGTGTGTCTTGTTGGTTATAATTGCAAAAAATGGCTGCAATATTAATAATAAGTTAGTTCTGGAACAAAGAGAAAATGTCAAGCGTCATTTGATAAAAAATGCAGAACCAAGTGAAAAGAGAAGGATTTAGGGCACACTTAGAATCGTTTGTTTTTGCACATATAATGGCCACCTGCTCCATCATGGGACTAGTAATGGATTAAAAAATATTTGAGGGGTAGCAGATCTTCCATCATGCATATATATAGTTCGTATATGGGTTAGTTCTCTAGAAAATCTGGTTGTTTTTGTGGATCATGCTACAATCCCCTTCCATGTGAGGTATTTTCTATCTTTTATAAACTGTTCATCTTATCAAGCTTATAGATCGACTGTGTTTCTATATGCTGTAATGTTTGTTCATTATCAAATGAGAATCTGGTAATGCTAGTAAATGCACCACATAATTGATACTGCATTTTGTTCCAACAAGATGTTGGTTCATTCCTGGCCTAAGGCAAGATGATGTGTCTATTCCTTTGCTCATTTTATTATTAGATAATGCATTAAAAGCATGTAAGCAGAGATTGTTTAACATCGTAATCTGTAAAATGTTTCATGATCTCAGGCTGTGAGAAATGAAAGGTGTATTTTAAACTGGTTGAGATGTGGACTGTTATTGTATTCAATGTTTTTACTTCCTATTAGAGTGAATTAGAAGAGTTTTCTTTTTCAATTAAATGCCTACATGCAACAACAGCATGTAATGCACTGCGATATTATCATGAAGCGCCATTCATTAGAGTAAATGTCTTTTGAGAACAGCTGTTCACTCAAAACAAACCCAGGCCTGGTGATGTATGGAAGGTCCTTGAATTTTTTCCCACTTCTTATTAATTTGTGTAAGTCTCATTTCAGCTATTATAAATGCAAAAATGTAATCGTGTATCTGCCTATATATATAATCTCCAGGCTTTCTTTGACCTCGATATGAGTGTTTCTTTCTATGAACCAGTGAGCTTGCTGGGAGTACTGCTTATAACTCGAAAGGGAGTAATTATTCAGAAAAAGTGCTGTGGAAAGCAAAACTGGGCAAATATAGCAAGACCTAGATACAGAGATTGAGAACTAGCGTATGTGTGTGCGGATGCGTGAATGTACAGTATTGGGAAGAGACTTGTAGGGGTCTTGTGAACTATATTCTAAATGTGATGAGATATTCCACCAAACCAGAATTATGCTTTGACTAAAGTGAGCTAGACCTGAGTGTACTTTTGAACTGTAATTTTCTAATTATTTGAACCTCTTTGATATTTCACCCTGATCTCCTTATTCATAAGTGTTTATGTAATGGTTAACGGTTTCACGCAGGTTTTTTGTTGAAGTAAAGAATTAAAAATGTGTATGCTCAGTATTAGAAATGCCTGAGTCTTTATGTACAATTTATATTGTTATATTATATATTAGTGATGGGCAATCGATTAATCTTGATTAATCGTGATTAATCGCATCCAAAATAAAAGTTTGTGTTTACATAATATATGTGTGTGTGCTGTGTATAATTATTATGTATATATAAATACACACTCCTTCATGTATACATTTAAGACATATTTGCATGTATATACTGTATATATATATATATTTTTATAATTTATCTTATATATTTTGTTAAATAAATATATGCATGTGTGTGTATTTATATATACATAATAATTATACACAGTACACACGCATATATTATGTAAACGCGCATTTTATTTTGAATGCGATTAATCGTGATTAATCGATTGTCCAGCACTAATAAATATGCTTGTATAGTCATATTTTACTAGTCATTCTATAGTTATTATTATATTATGGTTAGTTTTTGTCCCAGCTTTTCTATTTGAAAGTTGCAACCGACTTGACTTCAGTGTTGTGACGTATTTCCAAGTGAAACAAAATATTGAATAGAGGGCAGGGTTTTGTTTTAGAGCACCTCCTCTCCATCCCTCGCTCATATCAGCTTGAGGGTTGGAGGGGAGTGGTTAAGGATATTCAACCCAAGTCGTCAAACAGACTTAATCCGAGAAAGAACGCTGTTCCAGAGCGGAAGCAAATTTTCAGATTTTGATTCAATATTAGCAGGACAAACAAATTTTTTCTGTGTATTAACTTGCACAGATTAATTATTCCCCACAAGATTAGTAATGTGTCCTCACAGAGTAAATGGGTTGAGTTTGATTTCATGACGACTTTAAGTGTATGATTTTAAGCTTTGGTAAATGAATGAATCAGCATTCAATGAATGATTCAGTGACTCAATTATGAAGACAGTGGTTGAATTCGGAATGGTATTTGAGTGCATGAGTGAGTCACTGTTTTTGAGGACCTAACTTGTCGCATAATGCCAAATATAAACCCTAATTAACATATTTAATAAATGTTACTGATTAAATGTATCTTAGATGCTGCCTCTAAAATATCTGAAAATGTAGGTGTGCTAGAACCGCACCTTACAAATGAATAGCTGCTGAATTCCATTGAGAAACTGAACTCTTCAACTCGCAGTTGTAAGGTGAACAGCAGACACTTTCCATTGTCTCTAGTGTCATCTGCCGTGTTCTTTTTGAAGTACTGGAGATGGAAGTGTCTATATAAATGCATTCTGGAAAGCAATCTACACTGGTTTGTACTGCAGGCAGAGCTTGTTTACAGAAGGTAATATATGATAATGTTCTGGCCAGTTTTCCTAGTTGTATCTGAGATGATGGGGGCATCAATTGACGTCCTCAGCCAAACATCAATCATCTTGAACTTGCAAAGAAATGATTGCTACTGTAGTCAACTCTGTAAGAAATGTAATATTATGTAAATGTACCCAATGCTGAATGCCCAGCTTTACCTCAGCTTTCGTCTTTCTTCAAAACAACTTCATGCACTATCATGATTGATTAATCTTGCTAGGTGTCTCGATATCCTCGACGGTGCGTAGAATCCCCCGAGCGTCAGGACTGTCTAGTGTTCAGCATCTGTCAGGATCTGTATTCCCCCGCCTGTGCCGACACATCCTGTGAAGGACAAATTAATTAGCTGGTGCAAATGCTAACAGATGGCTTTGAAGGACACTTGCTCTACCTCAGGTGAAAGCACTTGCACAAATTCACGTAGGTTGCCCTTATCGTGCATCTCGTCTGCCCCTTAAGACGCTGCCATGTGTCCACCCCGGAGAAGCCACTGAAGTATGTACTCAGAGAAACCGTCTGTGGTCGTTTCACAATTCAATTTTTCAAACAAACCCCCTGATTTGCAATAATATTAACCCAGGGAGGAGGATAAGAAAGATTAATTCAACATTATTATAAAGCTCATGATTTCAGCTGGTTGGAACAGAAACCAGCACGATCCGGCGCGGCCCGCTTTCACTTTCAACCGCAATTACAAATAATCAGTCCAATCAGTATGCTAATCTCTCGTGTTCAAACTGACGATTCATCAAAGTCGCTAATTTGCTGGCTGTCTTGGGTCTTTTATTTTGCCCTCTTTTCTGCAAATGTGATAACCGGTTAACATTATCGGTGCCTTATCAGGCCCGAGCCAGAACAATGGTACCAGTCCAAGCCTGAATGAACTGGAAAGGTGGCGGAGAAGACAGCCTTTGTGATTTTTGTCACTACGTGCCTGATAAAGCGAGTCTGTGAGGAGAATGAACGGAGAGGCCTATCAATTATGGCTCAATTGTTTCCTATTCATGTATAATTTAATGAGTGGGGAGACGGCATAGTAGCGCACAGTACGGAAACAAAGGTCTACACAGGCCTTTCAGAATTTGCATCCCAGCACAAACGAACACAGAAAGCCCCTCAAAGTCTCGTGTTATTGTCTGTGTGCTTGAGTCAATAGCACTGAGGAAAAAAAGATCTAAATACAAAGCTAAGCTAACTGCTAACTCAAGTGTTTTGAATGACAATTCATTCTTCACGCGTACCTCTTTTTTTATGATTCAGGTTGCGGTTTTATCTGTTTTTAATCTGCCTTGTCTAAAATTTGATGAAGATGTGGTCGCCAGTGCGAAATCATGATGAGTTTATCTGCATAAACACAAAGGAGGTGTAATTATTCTCATGCAGTGATTAAGAGTTAGATTTCCCTCAAGGTACAAAGAATTATCTCACACACGTTCCCACATATTGAGACAATGAACGTAAACAGTAAGCCATCAAATGAATGATTGCATGTGTCTAATTGGAGATGTTCATTTTGAGGCAACATTAGTGGCGACGTGGATGAGAGGCGGGAGGGCGGGGGGTATTGACACGGGTCTTCACACAAATCAAAGGTTCAGATAAGGAAATGAACCATTCAGAAGTCATCCACAAGTGACATATTCCTCGACGTTAGGGGAATGTGGTGACGCCTGCATTTTTTGCAATGCAAACGTGACAGTTTAATTACCTTTGCCTAACGTGAAGATGGAAATGGTCCGAGTCACTATGAGAGCATGTGAACATTTTTTTTTTTTTTCTTCTTTAAATGATCCTATGAATCACACAAATGCTCACCGTTTTGGCAAGCACAGCACTTTTGGAAGCTCTCATCCCTCACATGGATCCACAGCTGAAATCAGACATGATTGGACTTTGTGTTCATAACACCATTCGCTTTACAGAGTTTAAATGATGTTGCTTTTACCAAAGTGCATTCAAGGTTTAATGGTTTGAAAACCATTTGGTAGTTGATGTTTGGGTAAGTGATAGAAGTGTCCTGCGGTGTGATATGCTTCACTCTCAAAAAAATTATACAACAGCTGTTTCTTGGGCGACACCTAACAATAAGGTAATATGCACCATTTACGTACTAATTTATATTTCAGGTAATTATACATATCGGTACTAATATGCATCCTTTAGGGGTATTTTTTGTACCATTTGAGAGTAATTTACTCAATGTAAAAATGTAATTAGTGTGTGTGTGTGTGTGTGTGTGTGTGTAATGAGTATGTATATGTGTGTATATATATATATATATATATATATATATATATATATATATATATATATATATATATATATATATATATATATATATATATATATATATATATAAAATGCAGGTTTTTTTAGCTCAAAATTAATTGCTTAAATAAATAAATTTAAATTTCTTTGTTACAATACAAAATAATTTATCACGGGAAAATATGTTAAATATACACCTGTTCTCTGTTTATTAAAATTTAAACCTTAAAACGAAATGCTTAAAATTAAAAGAAAACATCCTAATTTTATTTCATGGGTTTTCATGTATGCAAGTTGGGACTCCAATGCCAGAAAGGTGGAGTGTTCAGAAAACTTATTTGAAAACAAATCATTATTTTTCCTATACACTTGGTGACAGTAGAAATTATGTACCAAAATATACACAATCCTTTTTTATTTATTTTAACTTAAGGACATGAACATCAAGTTTTTATCATCCATTACCCATTTACATGTTTAGTTTGAATGTAATATTTGACTTTTCTTGATTAGGATTTTCCTCCGCTTTCTCTTCTTTTCTCCCAGGCCCAACATACAGTCAGTCACGAAGTCATAAAAGCAAAAGTTATATAACCTGTCAGACCTAGTGTCTCTCAGCTCTAACTCAGATCAAAGTGTATGTGTATCCCTGAAGATGTCCTTTCCTCTGCTCCGGTATACCAGCCACAGCACCCATATTGGCTTTCGTATCCTGAAGGAATGGTCCACTTTTTTTCAACAAAAAATAATTTCCATCAGTGTAACATAACATGGTGGGTTTTCTGCAGACTGTAATCTCACACAAGTAGCTTCTCTTCATTGACATCCACCTAAAAATTATTTGAATTGCCCTTTGGGCAAGGACAGCTGACTGACATGTTTTGCCACTTTGAAGCCCACAGGTTGAGTTTTGCTTTCATTTCCTGAATGAGATTTCCTTGCCATCTCACCCCGCATACATCTGCATCCAGCTCACTGGCTTTTTAAGGAAAAAGAGTTCAAACTGAATCGATACGGCACACAATGAAGTGGACTCCAGCGTAAATTGGCTCACTTGGGAGACAGAAGGCGTCTCTTGCTCCAGATACAGTAAGAGAGAAGATATCTTTATTCGGGTCGGCATAAGCACATACATTAATTCAGTAGCAGGTTGATGAATACTGACATTTTTGAGACATATTGCAGGAAACGGCTTCATCATATTTTTTGTTTAAGGTTGTTTTCCACTGTTAGAGATGCAGGTTGATTTTTGTCTTGTCTTTTATTGTTGGTCATTTATTTTGTTCCCCTTGTTGATTGTCCTCTCGAGTTTTCCAGTGTCTTTTAGAAAAAACATTTTTTAAAGGCTTTCAGCTAATCAGATTTATATTTAAGTAAATGTTCATTGGTCGACCTATAATGATTTTTCACTGAAAAATGTAAATGCTCATATCTATAAAATAATACAAATAAAATCTCCCAACTATTTATGACTCTAGATAACAATAACACGGCACATGGATGGATATGAATATATAGATGTACAGACATTTCAGTTCCTCATCAATTTTTAAATTACTTGATTAATGCTTCTGAAGTTATTCAGCCAAACATATGTCCTCTAAAAATACTTAAAACATCTTAAACTGGTTTGCTGGTCTTCAAACATGGTCAGGGTGGTCTGTTGGTGAGTTTCACACCGTACTGATGTTTCCTGTGTTTCCCAAAAGCAAGATGGTACAGACCTTTTGGGAAACAGATTCAATGACTTTCTTATCATTTTTGTTTGAATAATATCAACAACACACAAGCGTAATGATTTCACATCCTTTTTGTAGTTCTGCCTGTTTGCTTCCGATAAATGCTTAAGACATAACCAAATGCGGTAACACTTTACAATAAGGTTCATTAGGTTCGTTAACATATAGTTGACTATTAGTTAACACAAACTAATAATGAACTGCACTTATAAAGCATAACTTTATCTTTGTTAATATTAATTTCAACATTTACTAATACTTTATTAAAATCTTATTAACATTAGTTAATGCACTGTGAACTAACATTATACAGTTATTAACAAATACAGTAACGAATGTACTGCTCATGGTTAGTTCATGTTAGTTAATACATTAACTAATGTTAACTAATGAAACCTTATTGTAAAGTGTTACCCCAAATGCATTTACACAAAAATTTGACATTTTTGTCCAGTGATTCTCAACCAAGAGGCCACAACAAACTTTCAAAAGGTGATAAATGATTTAAATGAAGACGAAACTATCATTAAAATGAGCTGCTAAAACAAAAACAATTTAAGATATTTCTATTTTAAATCACCCCTTCAACAACTGTGTGATGTAGCCTAACTTTAAAAGTGTTATTTCTATGACTTTAACACATCTGTTTATACAGTGGGGAGAAAAAGTATTTGATACACTGCCCATTTTGCAGGTTTGCCCACTTACAAAGCATGTAGAAGTCTGTATTTTTTTATCATAGGTGACATTAGTATTTGATACATCAGAAAAGCAGAACTAAATATTTGGTACAGAAACCTTTGTTTGCAATTACAGAGATCATACGTTTCCTGTAGTTCTTGACCAGGTTTGCACACACTGCAGCAGGGATTTTGGCCCACTCCTCCATACAGACTATTTTTTACAGACAAATTTTCTATTGGGTTCTGGTTTGGAGACTGGCTAGGCCACTCCAGGACCTTGAGATGCTTCTTACGAAGCCACTCCTTAGTTGCCCTGGCTGTGTGTTTCGGGTCGTTGTCATGCTAGAAGACCCAGCCACGACCCATCTTCAATGCTCTTACTGAGGGAAGGATGTTGTTGGCCAAGATCTCGCGATACATGGCCCCATCCATCCTCCCCTCAATACGGTGCAGTCGTCCTGTCCCCTTTACAGAAAAGCATCCCCAAAGAATAATGTTTCCACCTCCATGCTTCACGGTTGGGATGGTGTTCTTGGGGTTGTACTCATCCTTCTTCTTCCTCCAAACACGGCGAGTGGAGTTTAGACCAAAAAGCTCTATTTTTGTCTCATTTGACCACTTGACCTTCTCCCATTCCTCCTCTGGATCATTCAGATGGTCATTGGCAAACTTCAGACGGGCCAGGACATGCGCTGGCTTGAGCAGGTGGACCTTGCGTGCACTGCAGGATTTTAATCCATGACGCCGTAGCGTGTTACTAATGGTTTTCTTTGAGACTGTGGTCCCACCTCTCTTCAGGTCATTGACCAGGTCCTGCCGTGTAGTTCTGGGCTGATCCCTCACCTTCCTAATGATCATTGATGCCCCACGAGGTGAGATCTTGCATGGTGCCCCAGAACGAGGGAGATTGACTGTCATCTTGAACTTCTTCCATTTTCTAACAACTGCCAAGCTGCTTGCCTAATACCTATTGTCCTTTAGCCCATCCCAGCCTTGTGCAGGTCTACAATCTTATCCCTGATGTCCTTACACAGCTCTCTGGTCTTGGCCATTGTGGAGAGGTTGGAGTCTGTTTGATTGAGTGTGTGGACAGGTGTCTTTTATACAGGTAATGAGTTAAAACAGGTGCAGTTAATACAGGCCATGAGTGGAGAACAGGAGGGCTTCTTAAAGAAAAACTAACAGGTCCGTGAGAGCCGGAATTCTTACTGGTTGGTAGGTGATCAAATACTTATGTCATGCTATAAAATGCAAAATAATTATTTAAAAATCATACAATGTGATTTTCTGGATTTTTGTTTTAGATTCCGTCGCTCACATTTGAAGAGTACCAATGATAATAATTACAGACCTCTAAATGCTTTGTAAGTAGGAAAACCTGCATAATCGGCAGTGTATCAAATACTTGTTCTCCCAACTGTACATACATATATTTATATTTATTATATATATATATATATATATAAGTCATGTAATTAATAAAAATGACATGGACGTTTTTATAATGAATATACATTTTACAATATATGCCAAGCTCTAAAATATTTGATCAGGTATTAACATTTAGCTCCTAAAACATCTGGAATTATAAAATTTGATTATTTTAATTATAATCATAATTATTTTATACTCTTAATTTACAGAAACTAAGGCCCGGTTTCACAGACAGGGCTTAGACTAAGCCAGGATTAGGCCTTAGTTCAATTAGGACATTTAAGTAACTTTTATAAACGTCCCCAAGAAAAAAACATTACTGGTGTGCATCTTGAGACAAAACAATGCCACTGACATATTTTAAGATTTGTCAGTGCAAGATTCTTTCAGTTAAAACAGCTAAAACATGCATTTTAGTCTAGGATTAGCTTAAGTATTGTCTGTGAAACCGGGGGTAAGTGTGATAAGTTTTGAAAATTTCAGTTTTGAAAGTCAAAATTATTTAGAATCAAATTGGTACTGAAATATATAAAATCTTTTGGAACACAAAAATGGTGCTTTATGGCACTAAAAGTGGTTCTTGGTCGTAATCATAGGGGAACCACTTTTGGTGCTATATATTGTTCTGTATATGGTAGCGGTGCTATGTAGCACTTCAGTCAGTGGTGCTATATAGCACCTCAGGTGAAGAACCGCTGAAGAACCACTGCACCAAGATTGGTGCTTTACAGCACTTTTACAGCACACGCAAAGTACCAGCTACGAACCAGGAAAAGTGTTTCTTAAGTAGCACCAAAACATTGCTGGTCTAGAAGTAAGAACCGCTTACGTCAGGGGCTGGGGCGGGGTTACCGTGACCAACAAGACCAACACAAATTTGTGACCGCCATTTTTGAAATAGCAGCTAATCGAGCTAATAGTGGCTCGATTGTAATCTCCGTCTATACAAATCACGGTGAGCTGCACGAATGCGTTGGATTCGCTGTGTTTTGATGCCGATGTAGGATCATAAAGCCTCGCCAGTCGAACCAACTCCGAACCGGACCTATAGCACTAGCTCTGAACTAGCACCCTTGTGTTTCAGAGGGGGGAAAAATAAATGTATACAGGTCATTAAACTGTTTCTTTAAGACTGTGACACCACAAAAATGTTTAGCCCATAGCAAATATTCTGATAAATTCATAGCATTGCAGCCCTGATATGTGTTTCTAAGCTTCACGGCGTGATCGTGCCTTCCAATTTGAATACAAATGCATAAGCAAGTGAGAAAAGCATCCTGCTCATTTATTTCTCGTCCTCTGTACCTGTTTCACAGACACTGCTTGCCCATTGATTAGATGCCACATTGGCTGGGCTTGCACTTCCTGCAGACTCGGACCCCTCCGAGCGCCCGCACAATGGAGATGGTTCACGTGCCAGGTAATTGGCGTCAGTGGGGGACAGGTGCTCCCACAAAGCAGCAGGGGCTCTCTGCCGAGTCTCCTTTCACATGGCTGTAATTACCTAATTGAAAAACTCACTGGGGGGAAATAGAAGCGAGAGATAAGGTCTCTTTCACCAAACCGCAGGCTGCTTTTCTGTTGAGCCGAGAAAACCTCTATTTGTTGCCACTTGAGGTAAATATTGTCCAAGAGAGAAATGATGGAAGGGAAAGCAAAGATAGAGGATCCATTGTAAACGAGGGGCTGATTCAGACAGCCAGTGTTTGATGGAGGACACACAGACGAGGCAATAGACAATAGGTCAACAGATTTTTTTGTTTTAGCGTCTATGCATGTCCTGTCCCTGAACTGAGGCGATAAAGAGTGAACATGGATGTAAATCGTATAATGCCACACTATGAAAGGAGGCACCTATATGGAGTTTTATAAAAAGGATGTTTAAACTTATTCAACAAATAAACCGGGTTGTATCATTCGTAATAATAGCTCAATATATGAAAGTATTAAACATTAAACATGGAAATACTTGTTTCCTTCACTATTAAATTAAACTTTGGAATGTTTTCAATTATCTCACGTATGTTGCCATTTGTGCACTATCCCCTGGTGTCATTCACTAATTATTATTCCTATTATATTTTAATCTAGATCTTATATATGCAGTAACCAGTGTTAACTAATAGGACCTTATTATTCAAACACTTCAAACATATCACACCATATCACAATGTTTGACTGACCTTATACAGTCAAACCAAATATTATTCAGACACCAGATATCTTTTTTTGTTTTGTTTTTTAAGTGGGTGGACACTATAGTTCATTTATGTAAGCAAGGATAGTAAAGTAAACAGTGACATATTATACCCACAAATTCTTCATACCGTGGACTACCAGTAAAATGTAAAAAAAATTGGGACCAAAATTATTCAGACACTTTGACTTGAACATGTTTTGCTTAAGTGTTTTTCCTTTAATTGCTAATGCGACATTTTACACCACAGACTGATCAAAATGAAGCATTGCTTGGTAATTGGTTGACCTAAATTGTTATTATCTAATTGTGTACTTAAATTTAACAGCCGACAGCTGATTGGTTTGATTGTAATCCATTACATACCTTTCTATCAAGATTAATTTGTTCTGACACAGTTTACGTCTGAATTCTCGTCATATTTTATTACCATTTTCTAAATTATATATATATATATACATATACACACATATATATATATATATATATATATATATATATATATATATATATATATATATATATATATATATATATATATATATATATATATATATATATATATATACACATATATATATATATATATATATATATATATATATATATATATACACACACACATACATACATACACTCATCTAAAGGATTATAAGGAACACCGGTTCAATTTCTCATTGATGCAATTATCTAATCAACCAATCACATGGCAGTTGCTTCAATGCATTTAGGGGTGTGGTCCTGGTCAAGACAATCTCCTGAACTCCAAACTGAATGTCAGAATGGGAAAGAAAGGTGATTTAAGCAATTTTGAGCGTGGCATGGTTGTTGGTGCCAGACGGGCCGGTCTGAGTATTTCACAATCTGCTCAGTTACTGGGATTTTCACGCACAACCATTTCTAGGGTTTACAAAGAATGGTGTGAAAAGGGAAAAACATCCAGTATGCGGCAGTCCTGTGGGCGAAAATGCCTTGTTGATGCTAGAGGTCAGAGGAGAATGGGCCGACTGATTCAAGCTGATAGAAGAGCAACTTTGACTGAAATAACCACTCGTTACAACCGAGGTATGCAGCAAAGCATTTGTGAAGCCACAACACGCACAACCTTGAGGCGGATGGGCTACAACAGCAGAAGACCCCACCGGGTACCACTCATCTCCACTACAAATAGGAAAAAGAGGCTCCAATTTGCACAAGCTCACCAAAATTGGACAGTTGAAGACTGGAAAAATGTTGCCTGGTCTGATGAGTCTCGATTTCTGTTGAGACATTCAGATGGTAGAGTCAGAATTCGGCTGGTGGTGGTGGTGTAATGGTGTGGGGGATGTTTTCTTGGCACACTTTATGCCCCTTAGTGCCAATTGTGCATCGTTTAAATGCCACGGCCTACCTGAGCATTGTTTCTGATTATGTCCATCCCTTTATGACCACCATGTACCCATCCTCTGATGGCTACTTCCAGCAGGGTAATGCACCATATCACAACGCTCAAATCATTTCAAATTGGTTTCTTGAACATGACAATGAGTTCACTGAACTAAAATGGCCCCCACAGTCACCAGATCTCAACCCAATAGAGCATCTTTGGGATGTGGTGGAACGGGAGCTTCGTGCCCTGGATGTGCATCCCACAAATCTCCATCAACTGCAAGATGCTATCCTATCAATATAGTCCAACATTTCTAAAGAATGCTTTCAGCACCTTGTTGAATCAATGCCAAGTAGAATTAAGGCAGTTCTGAAGGCGAAAGGGGGTCAAACACAGTATTAGTATGGTGTTCCTAATAATCCTTTAGGTGAGTGTATGTGTATACATATAGATAAAACTTTTTTTTTAAAGTTATCAGTAAATGTTGACATTAACATTAAGAATAATAATTTTTTCTTTATTTAGTAAAAAATCTAAATTAATGCATACTGGTAGACTGGTAAATCTCTTTGAGAAACTTTATCTCCCAGTGAGGCCTGTGATATTCTTTATTTTCATGCAAGAGGTGCGTTCAAGAAACAATGCAGATAAATCCTCACAATTTTTCTCCTTTTAAATGTTAGAACATAGACTAGTACCATCACCCAGGTTGTCATATACAAAAGAAAGACCATGCACCTACAGACCCTCATTATTGCTGTATCAAGCCTTTGCTGTATCTGGCCTTTGACCTGCACATCCTTGTAAATCAGTTCTTGTGCCTCAGGTGGTCCAGACATGGATTGTTTGCTGCTATATTGATCCATTAGATGTAACTATGAAACATGACATCAGTCATCTCATTGTGTCCTAGAGTCTATGAAGTCATTTTGACCTTCAAGCACAGGTTGCTAATGCTTCAAATGAACCTTATGCAGGTCTACTTCTGGATTAGAAATGAACCAGGCCTTCCTGTGTCATTAACATCTACTGCTTTAATGGTTGCCAAGTAATGATATTTTAATCCATGATCCCATTATAGATTTTCCAAGGGTCATTTCCTCCTTTATTATACTGCAATCATTTTAACTTGAGTTGTGTTTTAAATTACCTCAAATGTTCACTTTGAGAAAAAGTCTGTATCAAGCTGTTATAAGGTTATTGTTGGGAAGTTGTTCAGTATTTACTGTTGTGTGATGTTATCACAGAACAAAGCCACTGTAATCATTCCAAGACACTAGCTGTGTTAATAAAAACCTGAATCAATGCTGCAACCTGGTGGAGGAAAGTTGTATTTTTTTAATCCAAAACATTTCCATTTTGATAGTATATTTTGTCTCCATATGAAAGTAGTGGGGAATTAACAGGCAAATACATTTATTTATCATAACTGAAAGTTAAGAAGCAGGTTCCCTTAATTAAGATCTAGTCGATTTCTTTCCTACACCCCCCCCCCCCCCTAAATATGCTTTCACACAAATACATCACTTTATAAATGCAAAATCTTTTAAACTGCCAACTTTATTATATAAAAATATCCCTTAATTTTTTTTTTTTTTATTATTTTTCTTCATCACTGATATAATTCTTCAGTGGAGAATGATATTGATGGTAAAAAGGTCTAAATCTGATTAATGATATATATATTATTTCATTTACATTTTCAAGTATTTTCCACTTAATGCTATTACATTTTGCAGTACATTCAATAACACTCTTAAAGGAACAGTACATCCAAAAGCGCTTTAAAACAATCATAAAAGTAATGAATTGTGTGCTAGTGTTTTTGTCTATAAAGTCTTCAGAAGTCATACAGTGTGAGGAACATCAATTCACCTGGAAAGGAAGTTTTGAATGACATTTAGGTGAATAGATTATGACAATTTCCCTTTTTGTTGACTATCCCTTTAACCAGGATAAAGTGAAATGAAAATGGCAATTTGAGAAGTAGGCTTAAATGCACATTTCATCATTCAACATGTCAGCTTCGAGGTTTCGAGCTGAACGTTCACCACTGACGTTGCGCGACTGGAAAGGCTGCGACAGTGATGTTCATATCCATTCTCCCAGAATGCATTTCTGTCGTTATTCCGCCAAAGTGACAGTATCACATCTCAGCCACCAGGTGGAGTCCTTCTCTGGATCCTCCTTACAGACTTTCCAAGTCCTCTGGTAAAGAAATGACTAACTTTCCCACAGTATGTGTGTGTGGTTCCATTCAGCGCCACTTCTAGAGGTAACAAAAATGTTTTTACGAGATCCTCTCCAAATGTGTGCTGGCAGAAAAAGTAAAGAGTGATGCATTAGCTTTGGAAAGACAAATTGGTTGGAACTCAACAAAGGGGTTAGAAACTTTCATTGGCGTTAAACTACTCCAAAACAAAACGGTAACTCACATGTTTGAAAGCATCATACACAGCCTTGAAGGCAGGCTGTTTGTCGCTGTGAAACACTCCTCTGTTGCCGTGCAACATGACAACACCTTCTTCTTCAGCAGGGATGCAGTTGCTGCCGTAAATACAGTGGTCAGGACGGTAGTTCCAGTGGCAGGGGAAGGTAAAAACCATCTCTGGGTGGACACACACATCTGTTACATAGACTTGAAAGGCAATAAAGCTACAAGTAATAAAATAAATCCTGATAGGCTTACCTGGATTGTAATGGAAGATTATATTAATCAGGTCTTGATCACCCCAGGTAATGTTGAGCTTGTATTTCTGCAATAAAGGCATGAGAAGCTCGTTCCAGTGCAGACCAACAGAGGTCATGTCATTCTGTCCAAACAGAGTAAAAAAGAAAAGAAAAAGAGTTTTTAATATCTCTATCCAAAAAAAGGAGACCTTTGGCATTCTCTTCTGGACTAAAATGGAATTGCAACATGTAAAAAAAAAAAAAAAAAAAACACAAGGCCTGGTTTCACAGACAGGGCTTAGATTAAGCCAGGATTAGCCCTTAGTTCAATTAAGGAATTTAAGTAGCTTTTATAAACATACCTTTGGAAAAAAAAAAACATTACTTGTGTGCATCTTGAGACTATTTTAAGATATTTTCAGTTTCAGATATGCATTTTAAATGGGGTACCAGGGGTAAGATGGAGTCATAAATGGATGTTTCACCAGTGCATATATGAACTTTCTATTCATCAAATAATCATGAAAAGAATGTATCATGGTTTTCACTAAAACATTAAGCACAACTGTTTTCAACTGATAATCTGATTTCTTGAGCAGCAAATCGGCATATTAGAATGCTTATTAGACACTGAAGACAAGAGTAATGATGCTGACAATTAGGCTTTGACATCACATGAATAAATTACATTTTAAGATATATTAAAATAGAAAACAGCTTTATTAAATTGTAATAATTTTTCAAGTTTTTTACTGTTTTTACCATTTTTTTTATCAAATACATGCAGCCTTGGGTAAGCGCAAACGCAAGAGACCTCTTTCAAAAATATTTTTTACAAAATATCTTACAGACCCCAAACTTAATTTATATATATATATATATATATATATATATATATATATATATATATATATATATATATATATATATATATATATATATATATATATATATATATATATATATATATATATATATATATATATATATATATATATATATAAATATAAATATATATATATATTAATTATTATATTTTGAATTATATTTTAAATGTTTGCAGCCAGGAGTTTTAATATATTAATATAGATTGTCACATGACATTTACAGCTCACATGATTGGTCTACCTATGAAGCAAAGATGGCGGCATCCAGGTCATGTCCTTCTGCATGTGCCTGCTACTGAGATGAATAGGAATAGCTGAGTTCGGGATCCTGCCCTCTAATCTCACCTTGAAATGTGTCATTCGCATCCGGGTCAAATTCATCAGCATGACACCAGAGTTGATGCCAGTTTTTCCATAATATGGATGCCGGGAGAAGCGACTGTACCAGGCAATCCGTGGCTCCTCATGCTCTGGTGCCATGGCTACTAACTGAGTGGAGTTAAAGAGCGCCAACATGTCCCAGATCAGCTCTACAGGCTGCAGGAAGAGGACATCAGTGTCCACGTAGAGTAAGGAGTCCACCTCCCTCAGAATCATCTGTAGAGAATAGAAAGAAAATGCAAAAAGTTTGTCAAACTGCAATGTTTTTGAGTTCAAACATACATTTTCTGTTCTCAGAAAAAAAGCCACCATGTCAGAAAAGAGTAATGCACATTTTATGAATTTTTTACTTCTTCTGTGTAATCTCTGTCATTTTAAAGGTACACTATGATGTTTAAATAACACAATTTAAATAGTATTTAAATTTAAGTCAATAAATCATCCATCCTTTTCCAAAACACGTTTTTATCTTAGCCTATTATAAGTGTTTATAATTTAGACCTGTTGGGATGGATTTTCATCTATAAACAGAGAAAAGTTGCTCTGGCTACCTTTGCACGAGTATGGTGTGCTAGTTGTATAGGTCAGTTGGAATCATGTTTTTAAAATAAAAAATAACACAGAACAGAGGAGAGTCTGCTGGCAAAAAAAGAATGCAACAGAGCTTGTAATAAAACAAGAATCAACATTGATTTGGCTTTTCGGAGATGCAGCGATGGCGTTTTTTTTTATTACTCAAAAACAGGAGAATAAGGTATTTTATTGAAAAGATAAATTGCCATTTATAGCTCTCTATCAGAGTTAATTGTAAAGCATTGTTTATTGTGAAGGGTCATTTCATTATGGTTGATGTAGCGTTGTGCTAGAATTTATTTTCAAGGAAGTACCGTGTCTGTTAGCGGGGAGAACTAAAGTAACATCTTCAGCTAGTCAGCTTGAGATCCTTTCCATCTAAACTGGTTATATCTCTTAAGCCGAGTCGTGAATGAGCAGTAGGATAAAGCAAGGAACACACTAAACCGACGCCGACCAACTAGTGGCAACGAAAGCAGATTGACACACCAAGCAGACACTCGACATCCGACAGCCAAGTAGCACGTCCGTTCTGCGCCTGCGTAAGAGTAAATAGCTTTCTGTACCAGCTGGAGGCAGAAGTCTGTTTTCGTTATTCAAAGCGGGAAACCGGAAGAGCGACAGGGATATATACAAAGCACCTCATAATCTCGCTCACTACAGATGATCACTTCTGGGGTTTTTTCTCGTGCACTAGCTGAACAGCCAGATTGCCCGACTGACCGACAAGCGCCGGTGCTGATTCAACATGTCGAATCGGCTGAAAAATAGCTGACGCGGACCAACGTCAGCCGACGGTGCGGAACACACAGAGAAAGCTTAGTTAGCCGACTCACGAAAACTGCCCGACGGCCAACCGTCGGCTAGGTGTGTTCCAGGCTTAACCAGATTCATCCACACGTTCTTCCGCAAAATGCATGCAGTTTTGTTTCATTCAGTTTTTTTTTAATGCTAGAGGGTCAAAAGTTACATAGTGTACCTTAAATGACCATAAATGACAATCAAGCAACAACAAAAAAAAACCTTTTGATTAAAATAGTTGCAGATATTCTAAACTAAACATGTTGTTTCAATTACTAAGACTGCAGTAATTCTCACCGGTAAGAAGAGTCTCTGTGAGGCACATGGCTTGAAAAGCTGACTCCACTCTTCATGGTTCTCATGGGGAAATGAAATGGCGTGAACAACATAGCTGAATTTCACTCGGATGAAAGCTGGCCAGGAATCCAGCTGTACAAGAGGAAAATGGGGTAAATCTTTTATCTCTTCGCACTTTCTCAATGGTTCGCTAGCAGATTGAAGGACATAGAGTTTACACTCTTGGGATATACAGGGGAAAAATGTTCCCCTAAAATGACACATATCCCCTTTAAAGGAACACGCCACTAGAGTTCAACAGTTGAGTTATACCGTTTTCTAATCCTTTCAGCCGATCTCCGGGTCTGGCGGTAGCACTTTTAGCATAGCTTAGCAAAGATCATTGAATCTGATTAGACCATTAGCATCTATTTTTCCTATTTAAAACTTGACTCTTCTGTAGTTACATCATGTACTAAGACCAATGGAAAATGAAAAGTTAATCAAGGAATTTAACTGACGTACCATGGGTGCAGCGGCGCAATGATATTACGCAGCACCTGAAAATAGTCAGGTTGTCACATTGGTTATGTTTATGGAAGTAAGCCTATTTTCAGGCGCTGCGTAATATCATTGCGCTGCTGCACCCATGGTACGGTAGCAAAGTTCCTTGATTATTACGCAGAAATGAGAGTTATAGTTCCTAGCCATATCGGCCTAGAAAATCGCAACTTTTCATATTCCGTCAGTCTTAGTACACGATGTAACTACAGATGAGTCAAGTTTTCAATAGAAAAAATATCGAAACTCTGGTAAAAAATGTTTTGAGCAAGATGCTAACGGTCTAATCTGATTCAATGATCTATCTATGCTAAGCTATGCTAAAAGTGCTACCGCCAGACCCAGAAATCGGCTGAATGGATTCAAAAATGGTAAAAAAAAATGAACTCTAGGGGAATAGGAAAATGAGCCTATTTTCAAAAATAGTGGAGTGTTCCTTTAACACTGGAGAGATTATTGTGCAACAATATAGAGGTGCGCGTGCATATATGTCAGAAATGATAATTGGCTCATTCTAACCGCTGCTTTTATGTTGGTGTGTAACTGCTCTTCTGCAAAGATGTGAAATCTCAAGTCTCGGCTGCTGAGCATGGCTGCGGTCTTCAGCATGTTGACAGCTTCCCCATATCTCTCTCCACAAGCCACCACAGCCAGCTGCATCAACGTCTCTCCCTGTCCAGGTGAAGTCACCTTGAGTGCAACATCTCTGAAAAGGGACAGTCAGTTTTAGCTTTAGCCCTATAGATGGGCTGATACAAGTATGGATGAATAAATAAACAAGATCACAACATGGTCAGTGAAAGGAGGTTCTTATCATTTAGAAATGGTTGGAAACAAAATTTTAATTTCTAATAACTTTTATAAACTTTCTATTTTTTTGTGCAATAAACATTTAAATAAATTAAACAGACAAAATGCTTAGAAAATTTTAAAAATTATAATATGATACAGATATTTTATGTTTAAAGTAAACTTTGTTACAATAGCTTATTAAATGTATTTAATAGGTCTCACGACAGAAAAAAACATAGATGGCCTGATAAAAGGATGGATGGGTAAATAAACAAGAACATAACTTATTTCCCAACAAATGGCCAGTGAAAGGATATGCTCAATGTTCAGAAAATTACAGAAATTAAAATTTAAATGAGATATTTTATTTTCTAATCATTTTCTAATTCAGCCTTTTATTGCAACTAACATTAAATCAAATGTTTTCAAAAATAGACATGGCTTAAACTAATCCTAGACCAAAATGCATGTTTGAGTTGTTTTAACGGAATGCAACTTGCACTGGCTATTCTTAAAATATGTCAGTGCCATTGTTTTGTCTCAAGATGCACACTAGAAATGTTTTTTTTTTTCTTCTTTCTGAGGCACGTTTATAAGAGCTACTTAAATGCCCTAATTAAATTAAGGGCTAATCCAGGCTTAATCTAAGCCCTGTCTGTGAAACCAGGCCATAATGTTTTAATCTAGCTTTGTTATAATAGTTTATTAAACATATTTAATAGTCTCAAAACAAAGAAGAAAAAAACATAGACAGGCTGATAAAAGGATGGATGAGTAAACAGAGAAAGGAGCTGCTTAATGGCGCTATAACTAAATTTTATTTAGTTTATTTCCTAATATTTGCAATCATTTTCTAATTTAACATATTTGGCAATTAACATTAAATAAACATCTAACATAAATAGACAAAATGTTTTAATGTAAATATGATAAAAAAAACAGATATTTCATATTTAAAACTAACTTTGTTATAATATTAAACAACACGTCTTAGAATAAAAACCATAGGATTTCTAATGTCCCATATTCATGGGTTGAGCCAATAATACAACTGTATTCATTCTATAACATGTATTAGTTAAATGGAGGGTACAGTATTCTGTCTGATGTTTTTTTTTTTTTTTACAATCTTGTTCAGAATTAGGTTAAATTAATTACATAAATTCACCGAGCCTGATGACCCATTTGTCTGTAAGCTCAGCCTACCACCTGAAATACAGGTGTGTGTGAGAGAGGCGTGATTTGGCTTTTAGTTTATCTGTTGCATCACTGCCCAGCATTAATGCTCTCGACATGCCAGCACTCTCCTTTGACAATGAATCATTACAGGTAGGTGTCAACAGCTTCCACCATAAAGAGTGTCTCAAGTCATTGTGGAATTACACAGGCTCTTGTCATGTGCATCGTTTCCCTTTCACGTGGCTTTCAGGGGTGTTGAACGTTTCCTGTATTTTTGGCCTCTAATGTAAAAAAATTATATCAATAACAATAATAATTCGGATGAACTGGCTATTGCTACTTTCCCCCGTACTCGGATAGATGCACTGCTTATTTTTAATGTAACTTAACTTTCCAAAACAGAGTTCGAAAAGACAAACACACCGTTAAAATGTTATTCACGTGAATTCCGCCTGTTAAACACACATTGTCTCTAAATAAAATGAACGAAACATCTGATTACCCGAGTCTGTGTGGGCTGGTCGCAGTAGTGGGTCGTTGTTTTGATTTCACTCCATTCAAGTTCTTTGCGACGGACGGTTCCAGCGGCGCCCTAACTTGCTTTAAAAAACTTTCTGCATCATGTTTACTGAACAAAAATAGTAACGATAGAAGAGCGATAACTATGCACAAACTAAATGTACGAATATATACACGCATTCTAAAGGGCACGGATGATGTTTTCACTTGCAAAGAGTGTGTGTGTGCGTGTACTCGCCCACTGACCACTAGCGATGTCCGTTTCGTGAAAGAATCGTTCATTTGAGTCGAATCTTTTCCAAGACTCTGATTCACAGAACATAAAAGATTAGCAGAAATGTTACCAATAATCGTTTTAGAAATTTCATTGTATGAGTTTTAACAAAATAAACTTAAATACATAGCATTTTAAATAAATAGCACACTTAAAATATGCAAACTGTATATTCTAAATCACTAGTGCAACAAACTGAAATTGGATACATGAAATTATAATTTACAAACATTAATAAAACTTTAACGAAAATACTGTAATATACAGAAATGCATGCCTACATATGACTTCAGCGTCTATCAGAGTATATCAAATGTCTATCAGAGACCACGTATTGACGAAATTTCCTAAAGAACCACTGTATCGGTTCTTTGAAATGAACTTCGAACGAACCGATTCGCACAAATCTCAGGCTTCCTATCATTAACGACCACCACCACCATCCCCCACACAAGATTTTCCCCAAATGGCGTGAGAAAGACCCCTGCTACAACAAACGCTTCAAGATTAATTCCTCAAAACTTACTAGTTATTACTTTTTTAGTACTTCTACATGGTTTCTGCTTGTCTGAAGGTAAATTTAAAACCTTTTTAAGACCAATTAAAGAAAATGTAAGGAATAAATTGAAGGGAATATAACACATCAATATGTTCTCTAAATGTAAATGTCTAAGCACACAATGAGTTGTATTAGTGACACTTCAAACTTTGCATATACAATTTCCAACAGATCTCCGTAACTTTTACATTTTTACAAAAAAAGCTTAATGCATCGTTTGAGAGAGGACATCTTGGGTGATCTTGTAAAAGTGATTTTATGATTTAAACAAGAACAAATAGGCCTATCTGCCAATATGTTGATAAAAATCATCTTAATTCAAATGAGAGTAATTTTCATACCCAATGACAGATATTTGTTCTTGTTTTAAGCATACAGGTGCTGGTCATATAATTAGAATATCATCAAAAAATTGCTTTATTTCACTAATTCCATTCAAAAAGTGAAACTTGAATATTATATTCATTCATTACACACAGACTGATATATTTCAAATGTTTATTTCTTTTAATTTTGATGATAATAACTGACAACTAAGGAAAATCCCAAATTCAGTATCTCAGAAAATTTGAATATTACTTAAGACAAATACAAAGAAAGGATTTTTAGAAATCTTGGCCAACTGAGAAAGTATGAACATGAAAAGTATGAGTATGTACAGCACTCAATACTTAGTTGGGTCTCCTTTTGCCTGAATTTCTGCAGCAATGCGGCGTGGCATCGATCAGTCTGTGGCACTGCTCAGGTGTTTTGAGAGCCCAGGTTGCTCTCATGGCCTTCAGCTCTTCTGCATTGTTGGGTCTGGCATATCGCATCTTCCTCTTCACAATACCCCATAGATTTTCTATGGGGTTAAGGTCAGGCGAGTTTGCTGGCCAATTAAGAACAGGGATACCATGGTCCTTAAACCAGGTACTGGTTGCTTTGGCACTGTGTGCAGGTGCAAAGTCCTGTTGGAAAATGAAATCCGCATCTCCATACAGTTGGTCAGAAGCATGAAGTGACCTTGGAAAACACAATGGACCAACACCAGCAGATGACATGGCACCCCAAACCATCACTGACTGTGGAAACTTTACACTGGACCTCAAGCAACGTGGATTGTGTGCCTCTCCTCTCTTCCTCCAGACTCTGGGACCCTGATTTCCAAAGGAAATGCAAAATTTACTTTCATCAGAGAACATAACTTTGGACCACTCAGCAGCAGTCCAGTCCTTTTTATCTTTAGCCCAGGCGAGACGCTTCTGACGCTGTCTGTTGTTCAAGAGTGGCTTGACACAAGGAATCCCATGTCTTGCCTCTGGCTTGGCGTGCTCAGTTGGGGACAGTTTTCCAACTAAATATCCAAATAAATCTAATTAATAAACTAAATTAACCATATAAACTAAATTACTGATCTAAAGCCCACACTGTCACTGTATGATAATTGAAATGAACTGATGACATCACCGTTTTCTCCAGAATGGCTATACGGCTGAATAAAATCATGTTGCATTATTTTCCTGTTTAACACTGTAAAGCTGCTTTGAAACAATCTGCATTGTTAAAAGCGCTATATAAATAAGGTTGACTTGACTTGCATACGTCTGTGCGTAGTGGTTCTTGAAGCACTGACTCCAGCTGCATTCCACTCTGTGAATCTCCCCCACATTTTTGAATGGGTTTTGTTTCACAATCCTCTCCAGGGTGCAGTTATCCCTATTGCTTGTACACTTTTTTCTACCACATATTTTCCTTCCCTTCGCCTCTCTATTAATGTGCTTGGACACAGAGCTCTGTGAACAGCCAGCCTCTTTTGCAATGACCTTTTGTGTCTTGCCTTCCTTGCGCCAGGTGTCAATGGTCGTCTTTTGGACAACTGTCAAGTCAGCAGTCTTCCCCATGATTGTGTAGCCTACAGAACTAGACTGAGAGACCATTTAAAGGCCTTTGCAGGTTTTGAGTTAATTAGCTGATTAGAGTGTGGCACCAGGTGTCTTCAATATTGAACCTTTCCACAATATTCTAATTTTCTGAGATACTGAATTTGGGATTTTCCTTAGTTGTCAGTTATAATCATCAAAATTAAAAGAAATAAACATTTGAAATATATCAGTCTGTGTGTAATGAATGAATATAATATACAAGTTTCACTTGTTGAATGGAATTAGTGAAATAAATAAACTTTTTGATGATATTCTAATTATGACCAGCACCTGTACATTGACTTAATTTTCTTAGAAAACAAGACTTCATTTTGAATGTCAAGTAAATTTATCTTGATTTAAGGATGTTTAGTTTATGTTTACAAAAATATTGAGGAAGACAATTTTTTTGCAGTGCATGCAATTTAATTTAGCAATTTTTCTGAATATACTGAATTTTACATTCATCTTCGGAACACAAATGAAGATATTTATTAATGAAATCTGAGAGGTTTCTGTCCCTCTATTGACAGCTTAAGCAACTGCCACTTTGATGCTTTCAACATGAATCCATATGAATTGAGCGGTTAATTCAACATTTTCTGAAGAGACTCTATTGCTTTATATGAAGAACTGGAATGACACTAGGGTGAGTAAATGACACAATTTACATTAAGTGTACTTACCTACTTCTGATCCATCCAAAATTGGACAAATTCTGTGACTGCATTATACAGTAAATTCCATTTTTATGAATTGATTCTGCAGTTCTGTCCATGTTTTCTGCATCACAGAAATCATAGGGCCCTAATAAAATGCCATGATATTGAATTTAAGACTTTCTGGGAATTGTGGAGGGTCAATTTAAGACCCGCAGAAACCATGTTCTATTTTTTATTTCAACAATTTGTTCCATTATTATTGCTATTTTCTGTTGTTGAATTTTACAGAATTACATGACTAATTTACTGATTTAAATGATCAATAATTGCAATTGTCGCAACGTGCATTTTAATGTTACAAGTAGGATTTTTCATTGAATTATTCAATAGCCATTATGACTAGTCATTACATGTTAATTGCATTCTTAGTAACGTACCTACTACTAGTAAAAATAAAAGTTTGGATTTGTGTAATAATGGCTAGTAACTACATGTGTAGTAGTACTTTTAAAATAAATATGTTTAGAGGAATACTAAAGTAACAATAGTACATGTAGACTAAATGTCACATATATTCAGAATATTTTAAGAGCGCCTTAGGCGAGCATAGAGGAACTGGACTTTCTTGTTCTTGTCTACCAGCAAAACAGGCTTTCTGCTTTATTTCAATCAGATAAAAGGAATTAAATGTTTCCTGCTGTATAAGGCAATGCCAGTTGAGAAATGGATTGTCATGTTGCGTTAAGACACTGTTATTAGCGAAGCAACAACGGTCTTCATTGTCTCAGACTAAACTTGTATGCCAGATATTGCATCACTCCTCATGGTGAGGTAAACACCACAACACTTTGAATATCATCCTCATGCACGCCATGTGCATTTCAGAGAATTGAAAAGACATTTCACCACACAAACAACCCAAATTTAATAATCACTCCCTTAAGGTCTTTGTTTCCCCCTGAAATAAATCTCTTTGGTTGACGACAGGAGTCTAAATCTTAAATTTTATTAAGAGATATTTCCTATACTGCAATATATTTATATACCACCATTCATCATAAAGTAGGGGATGAATTTAACATCTTACAAATTCATTTGTCTTTTTTTTTTTGTCAAAAAATGTTATGTTTCTCATGGAATTAACAGAATTATATAAACACAATCTAACACAAAACAGCGCTGGTAGAACAACTAACCACACAAATGTGATGCAATCTACCATGACAAGTGTCAAATAAAATGGCATGAACAAGAACAAATAAACAATGAATTTATGCGTTTGATGGGTTTTTCATAAAACCGTACAAAGTTCCAGCAGGTGCAACAAACAATTGAAAAAGGAAGTCCTGTTTCGATCACAGTTATTCATAGAGGGCGTAACGCTCACCCTGTAATGCATTGAAAGTATATTAAAGTTTCAATACGCATCTGCTGCAACTGTCATTAATGTAGAAGCAAGTGTGTTCACAACAACCTTCTAGTTGAATCAACATGTTTTTAAGCCCCTGGGCCAATTCCCAGGACGTAACGGGCGCTGTTGAAACAATTAGATTGCGGTTTTAAAAAATGGTTTATGAAACTATAGCGAAGAGAACATGAACGGGTGTCAACGTCCAAATCCAAACAGACAACAGCACTTATCTAAATTAATAATACCACCATGTTAATTGATCTAAGTGTCATCAAATTCAGACTTCAAAATTGATTTCAAACTCTACAGTTTATCTCGAGCTGACCTACTGGGCATTGTAACAAATCAAGATGAGTATCATGGTGAAATCCTATGTTCCAGATCCTTTAACTGTGGTAGTAGTGAGAGATGGCTTATTGCTGGGTTAAGTCTGTGTCTCGGTAAGTCTTGACACACATAAGCGCACGCTCCTGTGTCTGTTCGTTTAAAATGGATATATTAGGTGCAGGAGACTGGAAGTAATGTTCATAATCCACGGGTTCCTAGTGAGACTCTCCGTTGATTGAGGAACCCTCCCCTCGCGGGGACGAGGATCTGGAGATCCCCTTCTCTGTGTTGTCTGAGTTGGATCCGCTCTGGCTGTGGTGGTCTCCAGATGTGGCGCTGGAGGACGAACTGGGGGAGGGCTTAGTTTTCTCCTTAAAGTCTGTTATAATAACCGTCAGATCTCCCACTGTCACTTCCAGATGCTGTGCGCTACTCCGGTCCACATTTTTTAACCTGGGCCTGTAGGATAGAGAGCAATGAAGAACAGATTGACTTCACTTGAGCTGAATAAATGACACTTATTGCCTTCTAATGTTGTCAAAAGCACTGGTACTGTAGGATAAGTCGGTACTGAAATTTAAAAAATGTGATGATACCAGCATTTCCCTCTAGCATTTTGAGCACTGTTGAATGGATTCATAAATTCCTCTGATTGGCCATCGTGTTCACAAGCTCAACATTTATGTCTGTGATTGTTTACAATGATCAACGCTTCAAAAATGTTGTAAATAGACATCATTGATGCTCTTCATGGAGCGCTTAGATACACATGGGAGTGTTTGAAAGCAGGCGTCTATCAGCGGATATATTAGGGATCTGTTGAAAGACACCTGCTTTCAAACGCGCCTGTGTGTATCCGTGTAAGCACTTGGTGAATAGCGTTAATCATCAGACATACATGTTGAGTGTGTGAACCAAGCCTGCTGAACTCCTCTCAGAAACTGAAGCCTCCATGCCTCGATCGCCCCCAGGTGGTTGGTCCAAGTATAGCTCATAAGCCCCGCCCCTCTGTGTTTTCTAATGGATGCGAGACAAACTAAACAATCAAATTACACTTCAAATAATTTTTCCCCAAAGTTGGTTTCTGTCATTGTAGGCAGCTTGTATCACGATTTCATTTCATGTGTTCGTTTTAGGGATGCACCGATCCACATTTTTTCACTTCCGATCCGATCCCTGAATTTGGATATCGGCCGATACCGATACTATTCCGATACCAGAGCTGTGTTTGCTTTAATATTATTATTATCATTATTGTTGATTTTATGATGCTGACATAAACTCCACTCAACAGGCAAGTATGATATGAACATAATAGTGACCCAAATTATCACGGTTATCAATTTAGATTTGAAAATCAACAAACAAAAAATAAATCAAGCAGCTCTAAGCACTTTTTTAAGCTAGATTCTGTGGGATTTCCTTCCTTATAATGGCCGTCGTCAATGGCAACGCATAATGCATAAATCTCTAATATTATATCTGTAAATATATTCTCAAGCAATATTCTCATCAGTGTTCTATCAGCTATGACACATTTAAATCTAGCATATTTTGTGTAAGAGCCCATACAATATTCTAGTGAAATAAAGCATATATTTCCATATGATTTGACAGTTTATTTGGTTAAATATCAAAAATCCAAAAGGTGTGCATCATACCTAACACCTAGATGAACACTTTACAGTCAGTTTTATGATAAGTTATTCTCTTCAAATGCCATTTAAGTTAGAAACGTGTATAGCCTACCAATGTTGTATGTAACTTTAGAGACGGTCCCTACATTCGCGAACGTCAAGCCAACCTAATGCCAGTCATATAAGAGATGCGCTGTGGTTCTGCTGTGTTTGTTTGAAACTATTTTCGGTGCTGAAATATAACAAAAACTGTCAATCACTGTATGATGAATGAATCTCCTGCGTATATCGCTCGTTTATCTCTGCTTTGAGTGTAGATTTCAGCGAGAGTGAGAGCCGCGCGCGCTCTGAACAAAACTCAGCTAATCTGAACGCCTCTGATTATTACATTCATAAACTCAATATAAACACGTGTGATTGGTTATAATGCGAAACGCGATTATAACAGATGGCTTTTGAGAAGACCATAATAAGTTCAAAGTGGCTGGTGTGAGTGTTACACAGCCGAAATACACACGCAGATGGCGATTGTCAATGTCAAGCCCTGATTATTATCTCTTAAATGTCACCCTAGTCTTGTCTGCTTTTTTAAATGTTTGATTGCGTTCGTTGTGTTGTACGACGCGAGGGAGCTTCCACCTCTCTGAATTACGGTTTTGCAAACATTGTCTTGCTCTGTGGTGTTTCCAGTGTGAAGTATTTCCACACAGCTGACATGTTGGCTAGCCACAATGCTGCTCAATGCTATCCTGCTGCAAACTGCGGAATGGATTTCCTGAGCAGGGCGTGTCTCATAACTCTGTGTCTCATTGAGCCGCGCCTCCGTTCAGGAAATCCATTCCATAGTTTGCAGCCAGCTAGCAGACAAGCCGGCGGGAATCACCTTTGGAAAGCGCAGACGTGGCTCATCATGGGTATCGGATTTCTCCACAGGTTGGATCGGGAAAATCCGATACGTGAATTAAGCTGGTATCGGTCCCGATACCGATACTGGATCGGATCGGCCCCATCCCTAGTTCGTTTTTTAGTTTTAGTTAGTTATTTGATGCTATATAAACGAGGTGTGACGTCATGATTGCCAGCTGCTCTGAGTGAAGTTGTCACTGAGGCATTAACTGACTTTTTTCAGGATTTTTGGGAATAGAGTGGAGCTTTAGCTTTAATTTCTACATTTCCATAACTGTTTATTTCACACGAACATAATGAATTTTTCTGCATCTGTGGGAGTGTGGGCGGGCTTTTGATATTGCATCTCTACTTCCTGCTTCTACCGCGCAGATTCCGGTCCTGAGATCACTACTGCGCAGACTCTGCCCCAAATCTGCGCAAGATGTCAGCGCCATATTCGGACCTCCGGAGGCTTCAATAACTTAAGCGGAAGCCAATGAAGTCACGTCGTCCATATATTTTTACGGTCTATGGTGTGAACACTATGGGCCTCATTCATGAAACATTCGTAAATATATGAGCAAATTCTGAGTAATTCGCGAGTAAAGTGGACCTTTACGAAAACTCTCCTCCAGATTCACAAACGCTTCGTATACCACAGATTCAGTAGTTAATCGTGTGTATATTAATGAATTCCAAACATTCGTAAATAGGATGCGCCTGCACGCTCATTCATAATAAGCATAATCCCCGCCCATGAGTTACAACAGCAAATGACGTGGCCAGGAACGCTGTGGAATCTTCTGGAATTCTTTCTCAGGTTTGGCTCTAGTATTTTGCATAAATGCTAAAGAGACTAACTGACCATATGCCTAGCAATAAATATTAAAGGGGTGGTAAACCACGATTTCACTATTCTAACTTTAGCTAGCGTATAATGTTGCTGCTTGAGCATAAACAACATCTGCAAAGTTACAACGTTCAAAGTTTAAAGCAAAGGGAGATATTTGCTTTTAAAGAAATCAATTTCTAAGAACTACAGCAAACGGCCAGTAGGCGACTACAGACATTCCTCCAGGGTTGGTGACATCACCAGGCTCAATATTTACATAAACCCCTCCTCCGAGAATATTAAATAAGGGGGGGTGAGACCATTTTGTATCGCGGCGCTGTTGTGGTATAGTTAGGCTGGAGTGTTGTTGCCGCGATGCCGAGGAAACGCTGTTATTTTCATCCGGATTGCAGGTCTGGGGTACTTGCTTTGTTCAGCCTTCCTTGGGACAGGGGTGCGTTGCAGAGCGTTTCACATACAACATGTTATATGCACGTGTGTATGAGACGGAAGGGAACAGGCGCGTGCGGCGCTCCCGCAGCACATCTCACGGAGGAAAACTTACACAATCTTCGCGAGTTCAATGCCGGATTTGCACAACGTCAGCTGCGTGAGACAAACGCGGCCAGTGTGTGAATGCACAACACGTGCGGGGCTCCCTCCCGCAGCACATTTCACGGAGGAAAAGGTCCACAATGTTCGCGAGTTCAATGCAGGATATGCACAACGGCTTGTCCTGAAAGCTGGATTTACAAACAGAAGCCGTTTACGGGCCACAACCTGTAAGTCTGATTTATTTTTCATCTATGCGTTTTCCTGTAATAGGTTGTAGCAAGGAAGTACACAGATGACAACGCTGTTCTGCAAACCAGTCTGTTAAATGCTTATTCATACTTAACGTTATCCGACAAACACCTAACGTTACAAACACTAACGTTAAAATCTCAACAGCGAACTTGGCATTAGTGTAAATGATTCTTTGATTAGAGCTTTTATGTATTATTTATCTACAGGCATGCTAAACATGGTTCTGTGTGTGATTTGGCTACTATAGTAAAGCCAGTGTTTAGTGTTCGGTTTGGGTTAATAGTTCTTGCGACAGATATTTGGCTATAATCGTTCTAAAAATACAAAAGTAACAGTGGCATTCAGTAGCGATCACTATAGATCCGCAGTCTTTACTTTTGAGGACTGAACAGGTTGAACAGGTTCTGCTCGATCATCTTCACTAAAATGTTCTGGGTCTGATTCGGGCTCAGATTGGTATGTTTTTATTGACGCCATTGTTTCTAATACTGACCAAAGGCGTGACGTTTCCGATAAACGTGCACTGCGGTTAGCGAATCACAACACACTGGGCCAGCTAACCAATCTGAGCCCACTGCGTATTTTTGAGGGACTGGCTTCATACAACCCAGAAAGCATCAGACCGTTTTACAAGGAGGGACAGAGCAGTGTAGAATAAAGGTCAAATATATGAAAAATAATGCTTTTTTTTTTTTAAACGAAGCATGAACACATGTTACAGTGCACCCCACAAACACAATCAAGCCTTCAAAAGAATGTGTTTTACCACCCCTTTAAATTATCGAGTGTCCACCAAAGCATTTTTAGCCAGCCAAAAAACACCTGCCAGCTGGTGGCGCTTGAATGCGATTTGCAAGGGCAGCGTTTTTCCAGCTGAGATACTTTGATTGCTATGATTCAGAATATCCATGGCAGTAATGTGTTAATAGTATCTAATTTTGAAGAATATTACTGAATATAAAACAATGCCGTAAAAAGCAGTATTAACTTCTCCATTTATTGTTGTTCAGTCGCTGTACCAGTAGGATGATTGGTCGGTGTAGTTTTTGTCCCACCCTTCCTCCACTGTGATTTGATGGCTTGGTAAAAAGTGACAGTGATGAGCACTGTCTATTACCCAACGTTGAACAGTAAAAAAAATTATAATAAAAAAGACAGGGCACATCAACTCTTGAAATATTATTATGGTACATAGTGCATCAAAATGTAGTCATCAGTTTGCCTCAATTAGAACATAGAAAGTTCAAATGCTTTACGCACCATTTACACGTGGTAGGGAGCAGGTGTAAATTTCTTTCGTACCAACTAACATTTTGAAAATACGAACATTTTTGTGAATCCGAAAATTTACGTCAGAGAGGCTTTACGAACGATTTACACACACATTTGTTCTGCTCGTGTTTCATGAATGAGGCCCAATGGCCAGACATATATTCAGTGCGTGAACACGATGATCAGGTGTTTAAGAATCTGTTCAACAGCCCTCAAAATGTAGTGGGAAATGCTGGTATCGTCACATTTTAAAATTTCAGTACCGACTTGGTACTTTTGACAACACTATTGCCTCATGTAGAGCTGTTTATTAGATTAAGCTAATTTTTACAATTGATGAACTTTGCAAGATTGACAGTTTTTGAAATAAACTGAATCAACATTGAACTAAACGGAGCTGATTTGACACTACGGTCTTATGTAGAGCCGTTTCATAATTTATGAATTGTGCAACATTACCAATAACGTTATTTTCCTGTTTATTGCAGTGAAGCTGCTTTAAAACAATCTGTAAAGCCCTATATAAATAAAGAAGCGAAGTCCAGCGGCCTTGGTTTTGAAATTATTTTCTCATCCATAGGCAATTAAAAATACTTAGGCAGGCAATGAACCAAACTCATAAAGCTCATTTGATGTTATTAATCATAACATCAAAAGCATTGATTTGAAGACATATTTGGCATACATAAACATATACTTGAACAAAATTCTGAACTTAACATCTTTTATGAGTAATTAAATGACACAATGAATATATAATATACACACTATCATTCAGTAAAAATACAGAACTTTTACAGCAATGTGGTGAAATATTAAAATTTAAAATAAACTTGTCTATTTGAATATATTGTCAAATAAATGTATTGCGGTGATGGCAAAGCTGATTTTTTTCAGCATCCCATGAGCCTTTAGAAATCATTCTAATATGCTGATCTGGTGCTCAAGAAACAGTTATTATTTGGAGAGAAAAAAAAATAGTAAAACCTATGTCAAAAGGGGAGAATAATTCTATTATTTCTCAGTACATTGTGGCAGGTCAAATATAATTTATATTCAAATAGTTTACAGGTCGAGAGCAACCATATACTGTCCATTTTTCACCGAGTGAGAACATACAATGCTACATAAAATGCAAAATACACAACCAGTTCATTTGCTTGGGGAGTAAGAACTACGCAGTAAATTCATGAACACAGGGACCGTGTCGCAATGTTTCACCTCATTTTCTTGTGGCTGTTCTTTTTCAGTGTCGGTTCTCTCTCGTTCTTGTCCTTTTCCGTCTTTTCCTTTTTCTCTTTCTTGGGCTGTGTGGGTGAAGCAAACTGCTGTGTGACTTGCTGGGCTACCAGCTGGGAAACAGGACGAGGTTTCCTGTGAGGGGAAAAAATAGGAAAGAGTGAGAGGCGAGAAAGCGAGATTTCTCAAATCAGGATGACAAGCACACTAGGGCCAAATAAAAAGGACTATGTGGGGGGAAACAAGTTAAAACAGGCAAGTGTTGAAGCCAGTTGAGAAATCTTGCCTACACAGAGTAATCGGAGAAGAATGTGTTTTCTCAACAGTTGAGAAACGGTCACAATTTCACTCATCGGTTTTCCTTTATACAGCAGGAAGACAAAAACAATGGTAATTTAACTTCCTGATACAGGCTAATATCCCCTAATATACTAGCTTTTCATGCCTAAACATGAACCTTTAATACAAAAAAAATGCTATAACATTATCAATATTAGATACATGGGCTATTATTAAATAAAAAGGTACTAGATTGCAATAACACTAGATTGCGCTGAGAAATTAAAATTTTAACTGAAACTAATTCCTACCTATGGATGTAAATGACCAATTGGCCACTGCTAGAACAGCCCTTGTCCTACTGATGTCTGTTAGGATACGGTCCTGGTCTTATCATTTTAACACATCAGTTGTTGCACCCCTAATTAACGACCTGACGGCTGTGGCAATTACAGATTATATCTGGACCTATGAGCTGAAATACCCACACTGATCTCAGATCAGAGCTCAGGGTCAAGTCGTATCAGTAGCGTGGTGTTTTCAACAACAGGGATATGCTGTGACCGTTGCTCTAATGTCAAGAACAACAGCTGTTAGACCAAAAACAGACCACAACAGAGCAGTATGAAGGCCAGCGTCGCTGCTGTCTGCTTTGCCAGCACACACACAGTGATTTAAAAAACAGCTTCTCAGTATCTGTGCATTGGTGCAATGTTTACGCTTTCATCCATAACCCCAGAGTGCTTTGGGAATAGCTAATTAAGTCACACATTGTGAAATTAGGACATCTAGAGCCTTAAAGCGGAGCAGCCAAGAACTGGTCATTAGCATTGATCCTGAGCCCAAGGCAAGTGAAAACAGCCATTATTAGTTGTTGTTAGCTGTCTGCCTGCCTCGGTCTCTGCTGCATGTCAAGACCTGGCTGCTTGCTGTGGGCTCGTAACACCCTTCACACTCAGCACTGTTAGACGTGCCATTCAGAGTAAAACCAATCGATCACTTTGTGATGCATTTCCTCCGTGCCAGACAGAGTGAATCGGCCTTAATGTTGCTGATCCTGCTTATTTCTGAATGTTTGTCATGAGCGAGTGAGATATTTTGTGAAATTACTTTTTGCGAAATTACTCATTAGTCACTCTCAGTCTCACGCATACATGTTGCAACTACGTTTTTCGCTTTATATATTATTTCAAGCTATTTGTTAGCATTCTTGTACTATTGTAATGGATAAATGTAAGCCAGTCAATACTGGGTTTACTGTATATTATCCTGCTTATTACATGGCTACTTATTAAATAAATAAAATGGACATAATGGAATAACTGTTTACACCTGGTATTAAGATGCATTTTGGTCGATCGGATCACAAGTGAACAACGCTAAATACAGGTGTAAACGGGGTCTAAAACGTTTTGAGCTAGTCCACTTCCAGAGGTAGTCAAACGCATTCAACCGGATTGCTTTCGTAGTGTAAACGTTCATGTGGTCGAATGTGTTCAAACAGCCACAAAATAGCACCTACTCTCCATCTACTGCCCTAATCTTAAACATTATGGAAAAGTGCGCAAGTCAGACGGAATTTAAGCTTTGTCGGCTGAAGACAAATGTTCTCTCACCATTCCTGATTTCTAACATGCACTGACCACGTTAGCCATGGTCTTGCAGCTATCAGATCAGAAGCAAAAGCTGCTGCTCTTTGTGTGATTTCCATCATCTCCAGTCACGTTCATATGTACATTGCGTGAGCTTATTTTTGTCCATTAGATTGAAAAATCTGAAGCCCATACATTTACCCACCCATAGACCCTCACCTCGAAGATATCAGGACAGAAGTGGTTGAAAGTGGACAAAAGAGACTGATCAGGGGAATGTGCTTCTGATCCGATCGACCAAAATACATCTAAACACCATGTGTAAACAGGACCAAAATGATTTTCTTATGTGACAAAAGAGACAATGGAGTGATACGAGACATAATTGCTTAACAATTAGTATCAATTATATTTTTAATATGTAGTAACCATTTTATAAACTCAAGTAGAGACGCAACAATAATCTAATAATTATGTTATGGCCAATAACTTGTATAATTAATAAAATAGTATACAATTTTGTCTAAACAAATTACAAATAAAACATCAACATTATAATGTACAGTTGAAAAAAAATAATTGAGATAATTTACATTTAACAGTGTTAGCGTTTTTAAAGATTAACTTTAAGTGCACATTTGATCACAGCAAAGGTCATTTAAATGTAAAAATAGATATGAACATGCAATGTAAAAATAGAGGATAAGAACATGCACAATTACATTTCCAACATTGTCAATATATATATATCCAATATTTAAAAATGTTTAAAATTAAAAAATAAATTTATATTACCACCCGATAACTAATATGGTACCAATATGTTGTGTATTCTTAGCAAAACGTCACTGAAGGCTGAGACATGGCATCTCGTACAACATTTCTTAAGTCAGTTTCATTAGTAAATAAATAAAACTGATTAATTGTATTTTCTCTCTCTCTCCATATAATCATGTCAAAGTCAGCTATTACATGACACACAGTAAGCAAATGTGTCTACAAATACGTCTTTTACAGAAGTGCACAAACTAAATTTCCCACATTATCGTGTTAAATCAGAAGGAGACATGGGCTGCGTTCTCTCCTGAGTGAGTCAAGAGTCTCTCAGATGTGTTCATATCTGCATGTTTGTATAATGGCGTAATGACTGTACTGGGGAGGCTTGTGTACTCATGGGCTTGAGTGATGGGAGGGGACACTATGATTAATGCGCTACACTGTGTGAACATGCAGTCTCCATACTGCTCCTTCCTTCGCTCCACTGCCAAGCCCCCCATTTGACAGATGGCTCTCTGCCTCCCACCGTCCCACCTCTCCACACTCCGTTTTCGGCTGTTCTTTCCAAGCATTTGCTTTTTCTTTTAGCTGCTTTTCAAAATCCCACACTGCAGTTCCACATTGCTTCTCCTTCGTTTCGGTATCCAGCTTTCTCTCCTTTCATCAAAGGCCTATAACTGTCTGAATCAAAATGAGGTCAACCCGTTTGAGACAGTACAGGCATGCGCTTTTGCATGCTTTTGCAAAACATATGCAAAATTTCTCTAATAAATGATAACAGGCTCTTGTAATTACAGAATAATGTGGATGTTTTATGTGGCTTTTGGTTTATTTGGCATAGGCATGCTGGGAACGTTTCCTCAGACTGCATTAGTTTCGCCTTTTTGGGCAAAGAGACGAGAACTCACAGTGCAGCACTCTGGGTTTCTGCACACACGCAATTAGAGAGGATTTCACATGCTGCTCAACTCCTTCAAAAGGCACACTTTAGCAACTGACTTGTATAATGTGTCCGGTATGAATGAATGAATGAGATATATATAAGAAATGTATATAATTATATTCATATAATATAGTATATTATATAAATTATATTAAATAATAATTATGTAATAATATCAAAGTTTACATGTTTAATATATGAATGTATATTGTGCATATATACATATATATTTGCACCATTGTATAATTATAATTACAATCATTTTAAGCACCCCCGTAAGAAAAAGTGTCCAACTGGGGTCAGGTAAATCTAGAACCAGCCTAACTATACTTAGCTTCCTTAAGACCCACTGGTTTTGCACATTTCTACTATAGTGCATGTTTTTTTTGCACCGTTAAGCATAAAAAACATGACTGTGACTGCAAAATATGAAGGTTAGATTTATGCATTCCTCAGTAATCATTTGCAATCGAAATCCTGTCATCACCTCACCGACAGTCATGAAGGATGATTGGTCGGTCCAGTTCTCTTAACGATACCCCTATACAGAGCACAGGTTGTGTCAACAAATTATAATCGACTGCCTTAAATTTGTTGTGACAGCACAAACGTACATTAGTGTCAAGTCAAATACAGCTCCAACGTGAAAGAAAACATAATACAGCATTCTTTTTCCTCAATCTGTCATCGTGAGAGGTCTTAAGTAAAAGAAAGCGCTTGGTCTAGAGGGGACATTCTCTCTATTTGTGGTAATTGAATGGTATAATACTCTCTCCTGCAGAGTGAATGCTTTCGCTGGGAGGCAAAGAGTGTCGGTACACTGAAATTAGAGGTTTGCCGGCAGGTTCTGGGGGTCAACAGGGGAATGGCTTTAAATGCTCAACAAGAAGCTCTGCAGCTTCATCAATTAACTGTCAGTCTGTCAGCGCAAGGTAACTAAACAAACCACTCTTCGAACAAAAGCAAATATAGCCAGCGTCGAAACAACATTAAAAAGACATTCACTTGGGGGCTTGCATTATGTGATTTAAAGAGATAATTCACCTTAAAATAAAACTTGTCAAGTTTTCACCCTCACGTTGTTCCAAACCTGTTTGAATTTCTTACAATGTGTGGAATAGAGCTGCAACAAACGATTATCTTTTCGGTCGACTAATCTAGCGATTAAAATGTACCTTTCATGTAGTGTGTAACATAGATCTAAGTGAACAAAAACATCCTGCAAAGTTTGAAATATGACAGTGCACCATATATATATAGTTATTTTCTTTCAAAAGTAAGAGTCGACTCCGAGTCATTTTTAAGAATCGTTAGAAGACCGAAGCTTTTTCTCTGACTAGATGACGTCAACTTGTCAAGTTATTTGAATACGATACGCCCACTTATTGCGCTCCAAGACGCCAGTGAAAACTAGAAAACATCATGGCGACGACGCTGTGTTCTGAAGTGCGACTCAAAAGCAAACTTTTCATCTGCCCAAGGATGAGCATTTGAAGACTAAGTGGCTTGAAGACAAACCATACATCGTCGCGATTGTGTTTATTAGTCTTGTCTCTATTTGCATGTTTCGCGATCTCAGGAAGCTTTTATTATGGACTCCTATTATGGCACATGGTATCTTCTTCGTCTGTCTGTACCATATATGGACTACATGTGCACAGAGCGCCCTCCGGCTGCCTGTATGAATTGAAAACAACACATAAGAGACTCAATCACTCATGATTAGGCTACATCTGCGCATTTTGAGGAAGTATTGAATAAAAAATACTCCTCCGTTTAGAAATTTGACACAGACATATGAGAATCTATCAATATTTCTCCTCATCGGCACACTTTTGAACTAAAAGCCCAGAGGGATGTTGATTTGTCGCGAGTCTTCTAGAGGAGTTTTTTTATGAATGAGATCAGCTGAGGCTTATATTACAATCAAACGGTACCGACGCGGTTTTCATATTCATAACTCCTGACACATATTAACAAATTACTGTCACTATAAGACTTTGAGAATAAAACAGAGGTCAAAAAATGGAAGCTTGACTCTTAGATCTTTTAAATGATGTATAGATTGACATGGTAATTACTTACATCTGACAGTCATTTGAGCTAATTTAAACAAATAAAGCTTGAGGACGAATGCGCCCTCAATCCAGTTAAGAGGTTCCGAAAACCATTTATGGTGATGGACGTTCCGTTTCCGAAAATATCGGCACAGACTATACCAATCACAACTGACTGGGTCATCGGACCAATCACCGCAGATTAGTGTCACGTAAAGGCGGGGTTTTGAAAAGTGAATCACTAAAGGAATCATTTGTGAATCGCTGTCAAAACAGGTAAAAATAAATGCTTTTTTTTAATGGAAACTAAGGTCTTTTTTGTCATTGCATGCATGCAAAACTGTTGTTGGGGACTTCTAAAACAATATTTGGAAAATTTTAAATGCCATAATAGGTGCTCTTTAAAGTACTCCCACACTTTTGAATGTCGCGGTCTGGCTTTATATGATAAATTATCATTTTCACTATGCCTGGGAGCAGAAGCCGCCATCATTCTAGATCTGTTCTATTCTAGAACGTAAATAATGTGACGCTGGCGCATTTCACGCATGTCAGCGTATTTTCGTAGTCGACTTCGTCATCGATGCGTCGTTGCAGCCCTAGTGTGGAAAACACATTGTGATATTTTGAAGACTGTTCTACTTTAGATGAAAGTCGCATAATGAAAGTCAACGGGGTCCAAAACAACACAGAACCACACTGGCTTGCATTGTATTGATTGACGGAAAAAAAGTATACATTTTCATAATATCTTTCTAAAAAACATGTTCTGACCCAAATGAAATACCTGATAAGATGCACAGCAAACATGCTCTAAATGAACCACACATCAGTCAGGCTCAGCTAAATCGTGGCCTTATAAAACATTCATCTGCTATCCGCTGCACAACCACAATCTATACAAACACCCTGGTGTCATTCATATTTGACGGTTGCTTGGAAAGATGAAGCTGAAAGCAGCAATCAGAATAAATGCATGTCCTTTGCGTTTACGTGTACAATTGCTTGCCAAATGCAGCACAACAGCAGAATTATTGGAGAAAAGTGAACACGCGGCGGTATGTCAAGAAGCTCTTCATTCCTCGTAAATGAATGACCTGCGAGTATCACACAATCAAGAGGACATCATCATTAAAACCCATCATTTGCAGCCATCTCCGAGGCATTATAACAGGGCAGATGTGCAATCATGGGCTTATTTATGGGTGTGAGTGTCCGTGCTTGTGTGTGCGCATCCTGATGTGATGATGCCTCCTCTGATGACAGCATTCTTGATTAAGCCGTTGAATGCAAATGAGTTCAGGCCGTCTGGACGCCAGCTGCTGCGGTGGCCTGGACGAGTGACAGCACCCCACCCCCACATAAAAATCCTCCGCCCTCCCACACGCACTTTTGCAGTGAAAATGAACATTTGTTGGCTTCAAATAACTGCTGTCATACTTTAATTCAGCAGTGGTAATGGGATCTGAAACCTTAAAGATAATTAAGGCTTTATAAACAATCTCCCTAAAGAAAGATGATCATTATCTAGTGCTGTTGTTGAGAGCTGAGGTCTGTCATCATCATCATCATCATCATCTGCTTTTAGTGTGCGTTTATGTTCCGAAACGCAGATGAGGAATGCTTTACTTCCTGACCTGATCTCATCTTAATGACATAAGGGAAATAACTGACTGCCGACTCAGTCGCTGACTGTTCCAAAACAGGATTTTTATGACGGATGAGATGAAGGTGAGAAAATACGAGCCCATTAAATGTCTTCTTTGATGAGGTCATTAGCACTCTCTCCTGGATCCGTGCCACAGGATAGATGCTATCAGCAAGGCCGATACAAGCAGAGCATCGGCTGATACCGACTGCAGAGTCTCAGAAAAAACATATTCGCTACAACTTATTAATTTTATTTGACTTTTTACTCCCGTTTCCCTCTCTATAGAATGACTGTAATAACATCCTAAGGTGCGGGCACAGTAGCAAATATTCAGTGAAAATTAGCTGAAAGCAACAACCAGCACCAATGCATTTCGGTGAAATTTCATGGGCAAAAAAGGTCTATTGACAATAGCATAGCAACATAAAGTACAGCTTGCACAGAAGTCACTTTCAAACCAAGCAGCTTTCTATTGGTCAACATGGCTAATTCACATGACCACCCGTTGTGAAATCTGCATTGGGAAATCTTTGCCTCATGCAAAATTACAGATTCCAATTGATATGACTATGTAAAAAAGTACATTTGAGCGCATATTTATGGGTTTTTGTTAAACTCTTAGTTAAAAATGCTCTATTACACACATTACAATTGACGGTCTCTTTCCATCCTTCCAAAGGTCTTTACCAAACACATTACATCAATATACTTGGAAGCATTAAATGATACCCAGAACAAGTATTTATCTACCAATTTACAACACAAGTAGATACCACTGATAAGATCTGTGCATCCCAAAATTGTCTGAACTGCCAATAGAGGGGAAAAAGAAAAAAAAACTTATAATGATTTACTTATAGGTTGTGTCATGTACTTGTCTATAATTACAAATGAACTGAAATACACTCCAATTGCTTCTGAAATAGCTTAAATTGGTGTTTTACCAACAGAGCTGTTTAGTAACATGACACTGAGTGGTCACATTTGTTCCTGAGGTTATAAACATTGTATTAACTGTGTAATTATTAAGACACACAAGGCAAATGGCCGTGTCTTAAAACAGTGAGCTGGCTGTCTGGACAGCAATTCTGGCTGTCGAATAAAGTCCAAATATTATGTCTAGGTAGGAAGCTCACTAGATTTGAGAATAGCTCGCATTCGGACGTCGTGTGGCACTCACCGCGTTGACGTTCCCTTCCTGACATCGCACATCATGCATTTGAAAGCTTCGGCGCTGTTCTTGAATGTACACACGCTGCAGTCCCAGTAGCCGTCGTCAGAGGAGGGCTTCGCTTGCCGTTTCGGCCTTCAAAAAGCAAAACAAACAGAGAGAACATCACACCTCGGACTGTTGAAATCTTCGTAACACATATCTGATCTTATCCATGCACAAAGTCAGCAGGAGGCCTTCGCAAGCGACGCGTTCTTTAATGAAATGACACTTTAGGTTGATAAAACAGCCAGTCCGCCATGGTGGCCACTCTGTTGCGTCTTTCTCATTCACGCGCGCTGCCTAATGGTCTGTGTTTCGAGTCCTGAGATGGATTCGAGTGTCTTGAAGCCGCGGCTGTGGGAGTTTCTTTCAGTTTGTTTTTACCTCGTCGGACTCCTCTTGTCTCCCATGCTGCAGAAACTTTGTGCGAAGCGTGCAGCCACAGCCGCCTCTCGCGCTCTGTCCTCTCGCGCGGCTCCCAGCTGTCGTAGAAACTCCGGCGCAGCGGTGGTCACGTGACTGCGCTCGACCAATCCGGCGTCGATTTATTTTCTCAAAAGTAGAGTCGTGGGCTTTACTGCACCCCGCTTAAATTAAAGTCATTCGTTCCTCCTGGCACTTTCCACGAATAGGGTACAAAATAGTGGCCAAACTCGAAAAAGTTTTTCTGTTTCAGCAAATGTGACCCTAGATCACAAAACCTTACGAGTAATTGTTTTGTTAATTTGTGAATAAATATGCTTTCCATTGATGTATGGTTTGTTAGGATAGGCCAATATTAGGCCGAGATACAACTATTTGAAAATCTGGAATCTTTGAGGGTGCAAAAAAATCTATATATTGAGAAAATCGCCTTTAAAGTTGTCCAAATTAAGTCCTTAGCAATGCATATTACTACTACTACTACTAATAATAATAATAAATATATATATATATATATATATATATATATATATATAATATATTTACGGTAGGGAATTAATATCTTCATATTCTTAAAATCTTCAAAATATATTCATGGAACATGATCTTTACTTAATATCCTAATGATTTTTGGCATAAAAGAAAAATCGATCATTTTGACCCATACAATGTATTGTTGGCTATTGCCACAAATATACTTGTGCGACTTATGATTGGTTTGTGGTCCAGGGTCACAAATGGTCAGTGAAAACTTTAAATTAGCTATTTTATTGTCTAATATTTTATAATCAATAAAATATATCATTACCAAAATATGGGTCTAAATGCAGCTTAAAAACTTGATTTGTGTTTTGCTCCCATTTTTTTCCATTCCCTAGCAGAATATTTGCACAGTAACATTTTTTTACTTTGATAACTGGTTTGAATGGTTGAGACTTACAAATGTACTCAGAAGTTTTTACTAAAATGAACAATATCAGTTCAATCGATCAGTTAAATTAACTTTTTTTTGTATGCATCATATTCATGAAATGTGTGGAAATTTCACACACTCACATCTCATGCAATTAATTTAAAGTATACTATTATTTGTCTTTCTTATTGAGAATGTATATGTAATAACATGAAATACTTCTGGTTATTAATACCGGTGTGTTTGAATTATATCAGTGGGTGGAAAAGGCCTTTTAAAGTGTTCAAATGACTGCTGAGTGGTGACAGGAAGTTATTTTAAAACAATTTATTTTCCATGCTTTCTGGAACAAAAACAAGAATGTACATATGTGAAACAGAACTAAACTATATTTACAAGATTTAAAAAAAAAACATTTTTACAGAAGTTTTTAGCAGGATCTTTAAATCGCAATACTATAAACCACATAATTGGAGGAGTAGTTATCTGAATAAGGAGCATAACATCTCAGATCAAGATAAGCAGAAGTTTTCTCCACCTTTCATGTCAACATATAGTTTGACAAAATTATAAATTTAGATCAATATGTGACCTTAAAAGCAGTCGAGAACAGGCAGTCTGTTCTGAGCACATAAAAGTATGAGTCAGTCACTGAGCTCCTCCTCATCACTGAAGTAGGTGCTCTTTTTGATCCTGGGCTTGTGGGTGTCCTCTGATGTAGATGCTCGAGACGCATCCTCTGTGACCTGCTTCTTTCTCTTCTCCTCCTCCTCAACGTGTGCTTGCTGCTGATGACAGGCAAAAATTTATATTTCTCTTTGAGCCCGTTTTTACTGGGAATATTAAAGGGATAGTTCACCCAAAAATGAAAATTAGCCCATAATTTACTCACCCTCAGGTCATCCTAGGTGTATATGACATTCTTCTTTCAGACGAATAAAATCGGGGTTATATTACAAAAGTCCAGGCTAATCCAAGCATTAGAATTGGATTAATAGTTGCTCTGTTTTTGAAGTCCATAAAAAGTGCATCTGTCCATCAAATAACGTGCTCCACGCGGCTCCGGGGTGTTAATAAAGGCCTTCTGAAGCGAATCGATGCGTTTGTGTAAGAAAAATATCCATATTTAAAACTTTATAAAGTAAACTTTCAGCCGACCGCCTTCCCTGTTCAATTTATGGAAAAATTGTTGAAAGTTCCCCTGCTGATCGAAAGACTAAAGCGACCAGGTAGGCTTGTCACGTACGCATCTTGAGTTTCACTTTCAACATTCAACACTTTTCCACGGAAGGTGGTTGGCCGAAAGTTTACTTGATAAAGTTTTAAATATGAATATTTTTCTTACAAAAACGCGTTGATTAGCTTCAGAAGGCCTTTATTAACACCCCGGAGCCGCGTCGAGCAGAATATTCGACGGACAGATGCACTTTTTATGGACTTCAAAAACAGCAACTATTACTGCAATTCTAATGCTTGGATTAGCCTGGACTTTTGTAATATAACTCCGAATTGTATTCGTCTGAAAGAAGAATGTCATATACACCTAGGATAAGGGTGAGTAAATTATGGGCTAATTTTAATTTTGGGGTGAGCTATCTATTTAATGTATAATGACTGAACTTTAGAGTATATAATATTCACTGACCTGGAAAGCAATTGCCTGACTTAAACTGTCCAATGCTGGATCCTCTCCTTCTTCCTCACTGTCCTCTGGTTCTCTAAAATGACAAAAACAACATATCATTTATTTTCTCTTATATTATTTGCAATGAAGTACATATAAAAAGATTAAATCGCATTAAATACATACTAAGTAGTTTCAATTATTAATGCTAATAGGATTTACTTACACCTCCTCGGGCTGCTGGACTTTTTTCTTCTTTTTCTTTTCTTTTTTAGGTGGAGGTTCTCTCTCTCCAAGTAAATTTTTGGGACAGGCATAACTCAAGTGCCCTTCTTCCTAGCATAGACAAATGACACAACAAAACAGTGTAAGAACCTCAAAAACTTTTCTCCATCCAGTAAGTTTAAATTGTACAAGACTTGTACTAAATATGTATTAGTGAACAGGTGAAATAGCTCATATAGGAATATCTATCTATCTATCTATCTATCTATCTATCTATCTATCTATCTATCTATCTATCTATCTATCTATCTATCTATCTATCTATCTATCTATCTATCTATCTATCTATCTATCTATCTATCTATCTATCTATCTATCTATCTATCTATCTGCAGCTTTTTTATTGACTAAGGACTGGCCAAGAGGACGTTTGACTGTTTGGTTTGGTTTTACGTCATGTTTAGGGGCGTGAACATGTAAAGTCGAAGTCCCTGCAATAACAGACCGGCGTGCATCTATAAATTATTCATTCAAGAACATTGTGCAAGTTTACTGCAACAATGGAGCCGCGAACTTCACATACTTTTGAAATGCCAGAGTTTAGTTGATCCTGGTCAGCTCTCATGGTCACAGGCTTCGTCCGAAACCTGGAAAATGCTGCCTTCGGAGGACACATTTCAAGGTAGGAAGGCATCAAGGCATGTCCGAATCTAATGTTGGCTTCACTTCCTGTCGCCTGAGATACGTTCATCTGATTGAGTTTTGAAGGCAGCATAAATGTATCTTTCGTTGCCTTTTTATATCCCATAATCCTGTGCGTTCCATTCTGTGACAGTTGAGCTAGGAAAAAAAGATGCTGTCCGAAAGTTGCGTTTGCTGGTCAGTTTGTGTGTAAATGTACGTTTGTGACCAACATTTTCCACTTCTGATGTCATTTCTAGCGAGAAATTACTACTGTAGTAATTAAATATTTGTTTAGTTCTCACCAAAGCTCGCTCTATTTTGCTGTAGATCATTAAACTGTTACACTGCCTTAGAAGTCTGTGCGAAATCAGTTTCGTGAGATGCCTTAATGCACAAACGCTGCCTAACAAGTCATTGTTAGGGCGGCAGTGGCTCAGTGGTTCATGTAGGTTGTCTAAAAACTGGAAGGTTGGTGGTTCGATCCCCGGTTCCACCTGAACCAAGTGCCGAGGTGTCCATGAGCAAGACACCTAATCCCAGCAGCTCCCGACGACCTGGATGGCGCCTTGCATGGCTGACACCGCCATCGGTGTGTGAATGAATGGGTGAATGTGAGGCAATTGTAAATCGCTTTGGATGGCCGTAGGTCTGTTAAAAGCGCTATATAAATGCAGTCCATTTACCATTGTCTGATAAGGCAGTGAGACAATAATTCAGCTGCCTAGATTTTCGAACGCAGCAACAGTAGTAAACGCAACGGCGTTCTTGTTTCCAGGTGGACCGTTAAAGAACACAACACACGTCTCACAGACATCCTGCACAAATCAATCAGATGACGACTTCGAAACTCCTGAAGTGTTTCCAGATAAGTGTGCCATATGCATCAGACGCTCAGCCAACAGTCTGTGGCTGACCTATCTATCCATCCATCCCACACAGATCTGTGAAAGTGACAACCAACACGTTAACAATATCAATAGATCAGAAAACTTACCCCACATTCATAACACTTGGATTTGTCTGTGTAGTTTCTCTTTCTGATGAATTCTGTAGCTCTCCCATTGTCAATGGCGATGCTGGCCTTTACCGTTCTCCCAAACAACTGAAAGAGCAAGAGTACTTTGGATCTATGCGTTTCTTTTAAATCAGACACTTAGTAAGTCTTAATGTTATGTTAAAACAGCATACCTGTTTGTTGTTTAGTGAGCGGGCACAATTATGAGCAGACTCTCTGTCTAGGAACAGCACAAACGCCACTCCCTTACTCATCCGTGTCTGCTTATCTTTGACAACAGTCACCCTTCAGAAAAATGACATTGCGACTATGATCAAGCTATACTTTGATATAATGATATAAGTATAACAATCTATTTATTGCAGACCTAAGGAAACTTACTTCACAACCTTGCCATATTTCGTGCATAGCTGTGGGAAAATTGCAGAAAATAAGTAAACAATATTTAAAAAATTAAATAAATTTTGCAGTAAAAGAATGTAATATAGGGGGAGTAGATATCCCTTATTCTAGAAAACCTATTCATAATCATATTTTAGAGAGGGACCATCATAAACTTTAAAGTCTGTCAGATGCTTCAGGGTAAGATGTGTCATTTGCTCAACTAATACTAGTGAGCTTTGCATCCGAGTGCAGGAAATTACTATTACACTAGTCTTATTGAATATAATCATGGATTTCCCACAACATGATATATTATAAAAGCTCTAAAAAAAATCAATGAGGGAACATTTTGTATGTGCCTTAATCTGTTAGGTTAAAAAAAAAAAGATTTTCAGAAAGTGTATTTTGTTTTTCTTGTATGCAAGTATAAATTATTACACTGCATTTAAATATTTGGAATATTAAACCGTCACATGGCTACTTTATCGGTACTATAGGAAACTTAATTTAACTTAAATGTACAGCAAAAAATGCATAATGCATTATTCAATTCTGTACTAGTTTGTTCTTATTTTATTTAAAATGCAAATTGCTCAGGTATTCCCTAATGACACAACTTTCCCTTGACACGACACAGCTTACCCCCAAGTCCTATTTCTATGTTCATATGTGATGTATTCTAATTTCAACTGATTCTGAAATATATATGCCCTGTTATGTAGTTTTACTTCTTTCTCTCAATTTTCTTAACCCACTCTCCCCTATATTAATGGGTCCACTTAATGTCAACATAATTTTAACAAACAACACAGGGCACCTTGTGCAAATCGTTGTTAGTCAATGAGAATGGGATGTTCGACACATAAACAGTGCTTCTGCTGGGCGCTAAACCACCACTCATCTTTATCTCCGATATCTGAAAAAGAACATAACATTTATCACAACATGCAAATACTCATACAGAAAAATTATACTAAAAGAGCTTACGGGCAATTTTATAAAACACATTTAAGACTTACTTACCCGCGAGAATCCTACTGATTTAAAGCATGCTTAAGATAATAAAAGAATTGCGTTTGTCATGTCTAACTTTACTAAAATGTAGATGTTTAACCAGCGTGTACATCCGATTCAAAATCGCAGCTCAGCGTGACCCGGAAGATAAAGAGCAGACCGCTTTCACAACATAACACTCTCTATCAGAAAACAAATTCACAGCATTTATTGCTACACATATACATCAACAGGACTCGTTAAAAGACATTAAAATAACTATACAGTGAATAATAGCCTACATTGTAATTTAACAGCTATTTTATTAAGATTGTCAGTCATTATTTTGAAAACAATATTTGGTCTGGACCCGGAAACGTGTTTTTGATTGTGGCTGTGGAGTTTTGTTTGGGAACGGGCTGTGTTACGCCACGTTTCGTGTCAAAATATTTTTTTCATGAAAGTTATTTTGTCTTCGAAAGATAACATAATGGTAAACTGACAGGAGATATGTCAAGCAAACCACGTGAACGGTATGTAAAAGCTTGTTGTGGGCTTATGCATGTGTATGTACTGGTGAAAAACGGTATTACAGTGTCTGATTTAAATGAGTTTATTATAAATACGAGTTTGTTTGCTGGAGATGCATACATATGGGCAAAAACACAAATTAATATAAATTAGAGTTGATTCCTCGTTGAATGTGAATTGTAGCACAACCAAACAAATTCAACTGAACTGTGATGGAAGGTTTAGATGAGCGCGTGCTTTCTGTGATACAAATTATAGGTTTCGATTACAATGAACAATTTTACTTATCGGTCTAATAAACACAATATTGAAAGCAGATGATAGTATAATAAAATATGATGCCCTATTATTTCAATTAAATCATGAAACGGTTGGTTTTAGTTCTGGTTATTGATTGGTCAATACAGCGTTCCAGCCAATATAGTAGCAGAGCAATACCCGATTAGCATCTCTAATATCAAATCGTTATTTTTGTTGCGTAGTAACGTTCTCTTACGTCAGTAATTATATTTTAGCGGAGTAATGAAACTGAATTTGCTTACAATTTATCAGGTATTAATTTGTGTTTTAATAGCAACTGTAATAGCAAAACAGTAAGAAACTCGGTGTCCTGCTGCATTGTAAATACATTCATAATAAAAGAGGTTGCGCGCGTCTTGCATAACGCCATCTAGCCTTTAATATTTTATTTTTAAACGCTTCATATTCTGACAGAAGTACTAAATATTAGTGTGTTCTACTATATTGTATATGTTCAAAGCCTACAATACAAAGCCTACATGTTACCTAAGTTAGTGTGAATGTTATTATAAAATGTTTGGGGGGCTTTTTTTCTGTTAAGCAATTTATATATTTATTTATCAGTAAAAATTAGTGGTTTTTATGGCCTATAAATAATTATCTGCCCACTATAGGTTTTGGTATAACCCCATTTCTGTCTCATTTGTTACTAGATAACCGTCATACAGCTGAAGACACCGATTTTCCATTCAGAAACTAAAAGTAAGTAAGTTACTTTTTTTTTTTATGTTTGATGAAAATTGTATACAAATATTTAATAAGATTACATTAACTAATATAAAATGTTTTTGTCAATATTATGCAGTCTTTAAAGTTATTTATTGGTTCTCTTACGAGAGGTTCTCTCGTATTGCGTAAGTTCCTTACGCTACGGGAAAGTATTCTTTCTTCGAGATTTCTGAAAAACCCAAAATTATCCTTAATTTTGTAACATTGTCAACGCAGTGCGGCAGCCTGGCAGACCATAGCAGGCTATTCCAGCGTGCCATTGGCTGCTCTGCTGGCAACTGCAGCAGCCTATCGGTGAGCCCGCGTGACGTGGCGACCAATGAGGGCGCTTCGCGCCCACCTGGCTTCATTTGCCTACAGGTGGGGTGTGGCCACGTGTATATAAGCAGGGCTCACGGGCTGCATATTCGATTTTCTTTTCTTCAGCGAAGCCCTTCGCATCGCTGGATCTGGAACCCGCCGCCGTTGAACGTGCAGACGAGCAAGCAGAGGACAGCGCCTGAAGAAGCCGGCAGCATCGCGCCACCTTCAGCCATCCGTGCCTGCTCTGCTATCCGGCAGCATTATATCCTTTTATTGCTCAGTGTTGTCGCCGCTGCGTCACACTTTCACAAAAAGAGCCGAGCGTTTTTCTAAAAATGTCTCGTTCCACCTGCGGCTCGTGTCACGCGCAGCTCAGTTCCGGGGACCGCCATGTGATCTGCGCTCTCTGCCTGGGCCGTGATCACGCCGCCGCCGCACTTCTCGCCGGCGGATGCCCGGAGTGCGAAGAACTAACGATGTCGACCCTGCGGGCTCGACTCGATCAGTTCGAAGATGACATCCCTCCAGTCTCTGCTAAGCCGCGCAGGAAAAAGCCCCGCTCGCAGCGGACTCCGGAGTTGGCCGAGAGAAGCTCGCCGGAACCCTTCCCGCCCGCTTCACTCTCGCCTTCCCCGCCCCCACCCCAGGCCGCCATTTCTGTTGCCGCCTCTGGGGATGAGGCGGATACGGCCGCGGAACGCGCCGACAGCTGCTCCATCATGGCTTCCGACAGCGAGGAATGGTCTTCCGCGACCTCTTCAGTCCGAGCCTCCGGACGCTCTCGAGCGGGTGAGGACGCCGAACTGTTGCGCCTTCTCACCCGGGCTGTCGAGCAGCTAGGCCTCGAATGGGCCCCGCCTAAGGTGGCAGCGCCGAATCGGCTCGACGGATGCTTCCTGAACAGTCGCCGCCGTGCGCCCACCGCCAGGACTGCACCCTTTCTGCCAGAGCTTCACGAGGAGCTCGCGAAGTCCTGGAACGCGCCATTCTCCGCGAGGGTCTTGTCTCAGGCTTCTTCGACGCTCTCACAAGTTGACGGCGCGGCTGAGAAAGGCTACAGCGCTATCCCTCCGGTGGAAGAGGCGGTCGCAGCGCACCTTTGCCCGCCTTCTGGTTGGCGCTCAAAGGCTGCCCTCCCGTCTAAGGCCTGCAGAGTGACGTCATCGCTGATCGGCCGCGCTTTCGCTGCCTCCGGTCAAGCTGCGTCTGCTCTGCACTCTATGGCCGTGCTGCAAATCCTCCAAGCCAATCTCCTCCGTGATCTGGACGAGAGGAGCTGTGACGCTGAGCTGATCACGGATTTGCGAAGCGCGACGGATCTCTCCCTCCGCGCTACCAAGACCGCAGCACAGGCCCTCGGACGCTCCATGGCCTCCCTCACGGTAGCTGAGCGCCACCTCTGGCTCACGCTCGCGGACATGCGAGAAACAGAGCGCGCGGCCTTCTTAAACGCCCCGCTCTCTCCATCTGGGCTCTTCGGACCAGCGGTCAAGGGGATCGTCGACCGTTTCTCCGAAGTACAGAAGACGACGCAGGCCATGAACCTCTTCCTGCCTCGACGCCCAGGCGCCAGCGGTAGCTCCGTTGCTCGCCGTCCTCGCGACCAGCCAACACCGAGCTCCACGCAGCGCCCAGCGCGGCCCCCTTCGTCTCAGCGAAGACCGAGCGGCCGCCCCAGATCGCGCTCTTCCAGCCACGGTAAGCCGCCTCCCCCTCGGGGCCCCCGGCCTAGGATCGTGCTGAAGTCCGAGCCTCCAAAGCCCTCCTAGCCAGAGGCAAGAAACGACGGTTAAGTCCCGCTGCGGCCGGACCACCGTCAAAACTCTTTTTCCTGTCAGCCCCCACCACTGTGGCTGCTGCAGAGGAATTTCACGCAGCCAACGAGCCGGCAAAAACGCCCTCTCGCCTGTCAACCACCGCCGTTTTTACGGCAAACCAGAGAAATCACAAAAGTTGCATTATTTCTGGTTGCACGGCTCACGCCGTATGTGTTTCAAATGCAGTAAATGTGCCCACTTTTCTGTGTTCACCCCTGCACATAAGCACAATAAACCCCGTGTCCCCCACTCACATAAAGCGGCCTCCGGCCGCTCGAGTGCTAGAGTTAGGTCACGTGTCCGCTTGTCTGCGTCCACGCCTAGCCACCACACGCGCTGTCACACAGCCACTCTTAACCGGTCATGTTCCACGCGTAAGAGTTGTGCCCGCTCAAACGCGCTCACACATTTTCGCGAACATTATGCCCCAGGCGCTACGCGCCGCGCCACACACCATTTGTTTTCCGCCCAAGGTGGCCGAAGCGATGAGTGTAGGGCCACACACAAGACATTCCCCGCTCAAAGCGGTAGAGACACAGTGTGTAAGGCGGCCAGCCACCGAAAGCGAGCGGCTGGCCCACAGCACAGAGAGCGCGCGCACCGCGCCCGCCCCTCTTATACGGGCCGTCAAACCCGCGAAACGCGGCGTTTCGAGCCCAGAGGCCGTTCTGTCCCGTTTGGCACACGCGAAAGCGTGGGAAGCCATTCCAGGTGTATCAGAATGGGTGCTGAGAACAGTGAAGCACGGCTACACTCTGCAGTTCGCTCGCCGCCCTCCGCGCTTCTGTGCGCGTATAGAGACGAGAGTGAGCGAAGAAGTAGCACATCTACTTCGAGCGGAGATAGCCACGCTGCTGTGCAAAGGGGCTATAGAACCGGTTCCCCATTCTATGAGCGAGTCAGGCTTTTACAGCCGATATTTTCTCGTGCCAAAAAGGGACGGGTCGCTCAGACCGATTCTGGATCTGAGGCGTCTGAACAAAGCTCTTTTGAGGAGATCGTTCAAGATGCTTACGACCAAGCAGATCCTCGCGCATATTCGCCCGAGAGACTGGCTAATTTCCCTAGATTTGAAAGACGCATATTTTCAAATCAAGATAACGCCGCGTCACAGGCCATTCTTACGATTCGCCTTCGACGGCCAGGCTTATCAATACACCGTCCTTCCGTTCGGCCTGTCACTAGCACCCCGTACATTTACGAAGTGCATGGACGCGGCCCTCGCTCCCCTGAGAAACCGGGGGATGCGAATATTGAACTACTTGGACGACTGGCTCATCCTGGCGCAGTCAGAGGCCGAGCTCCTCGCCCACAGGGCAATGCTGCTCAGCCATTTGGACAGCCTGGGGCTCACGGTCAACTGGACCAAGAGCTCATTAGTGCCCACGCAATCAACCTCATTTCTGGGTTTGAATCTGGACACTGTGGCTATGTCTGCCCGCCTGTCACCACAACGCACGCGCCAAGTTCGGCGCATGGCTGCGTACTTCCGGCCGGGCAAAATCGCACCTCTCAAGCTTTTTCAGAGGATGCTGGGACGTATGGCCTCAGCTGCAGCTGTGCTCCAGCTGGGCTTAATGCGCATGCGCCCGCTGCAACGCTGGTTAAACGCCCGAGTACCTCACAGAGCCTGGGCTGCCGGAGGTTTCAGGATCAGAGTGACTCAGGGCTGTGTTGCAGCCCTAGAGCCCTGGTTAGTAGCCGACTGGTACCAGCGGGGAGTGACAATGGGAGCCATCTCACACCGCAAAGTCATCTCGACGGACGCCTCCACCTCGGGTTGGGGCGCCGTTTTCGAGGGCAAACCGGCCTCGGGCCTCTGGTCGAGCGGAGAAAAACTCCTACACATAAACTGTTTGGAGATGATAGCGGTAGAGAACGCGCTCAAGCAGTTTCTCCCGTTTATACGGGGACACCATGTGTTGGTCCGGTCGGACAATACCACGGTGGTGTCCTACGTGAACCGGCAGGGCGGTGTCAGGTCCAGGTGTCTGGGCAATCTGACGGAACGCCTGCTCGTGTGGGCACACAGCTCGCTGCGCTCGCTGAGAGCAGCGCACGTTCCGGGCCACCTCAACGTGGGCCCGGACAAGCTCGACCTCTTTGCAACAAAAGAGAACGCCCGCTGCTCGACGTTCTTGTCCAAAAGCGAGGATGCGCTGTCCCAACTTTGGCCCAGCCTCCCGCTGTATGCTTTCCCGCCGATTTCCCTATTGACCCAGGTTATAGCGAAAATCAGGGAAACGCGCCGCCCGGTGCTCCTTATAGCGCCGCGCTGGGAGAACCAGATTTGGTACCCAGAGCTGGTGAAGCTGTCGCACTCACCCCCCTGGCCAGTTCCGCTGAGAGCAGACCTCCTCTCTCAAGCAGGAGGGTCAGTTTGGCATCCCCATCCAGAGCGATGGTCTCTGCATGTATGGGTGACCAACGGATACCCGTTGACCTGCCCGAAGGGGTTATGAACACGATCTCACACTCTAGAGCCCCCTCGACGAGGCGGTTATATAGTTCTAAGTGGTCGGTGTTCACTGAGTGGTGTGCTTCCAAGGGATTGGAACCGCAGCAATGTGGGGTCCAGCGGGTGCTCTCCTTCCTCCTGGAGCTCTTGGAACTGGGCAGGTCCCCTTCCACGCTCAAAGTGTATGTAGCGGCTATAGCAGCGTTCGCCCAGACGACGCTAGGCAGCACGCTAGGAAGGAACGAGCTCATCATCCGTTTCCTCAGAGGAGCTAGACGGATGAATCCCCCGCGGCTCCCATCGGTTCCTATTTGGGATCTGGCCTTGGTCCTAGAGGCCATGAAGGCTCATCCCTTTGAACCGCTCGAGACTGTGGAACCAAGGTTCCTTTCGCTAAAAACCGCGTTCCTGATAGCTCTGGCTTCAGTGAAACGCGTGGGGGATCTACACGCGCTCTCAGTGAGCCCGACGTGTATGGAGTTCGGTCCTAATGACTCTAAGGTCATTCTCAGACCGAGGCATGGTTATGTCCCCAAAGCGATCGGCACTCCTTTCAGGGCGCAGATTATCTCCCTCTCGGCTCTGCCAGCATCCGACGAGGGGGACGGTGGCAATATCCTCTGCCCTGTCAGGGCATTGAGGGTTTATGTCACACGCTCCGCCGCCTTCAGGCGTTCTGAGCAGCTATTTGTTCCGTTTGGAGGGCGCGCTAAAGGTCTCGCCTCCTCGAAACAGACCCTGTCCAGGTGGATAGTGGACGCGATTGCAACTGCATACGCTTCCAAACACCTGCAGTGCCCGCTAGGTGTCAGAGCACACTCCACCAGAGGCATGGCCTCTTCGTGGGCTTGGGCCAGAGGGATTTCCATCCACGATATTTGCGTGGCGGCAGGCTGGGCCGTGAGATTTTACAATCTGGAAGTTCCTGCCTTACAGGCGAAAGTGTTATCAGTTCAATAAGGCTGTTGGTTCTGCCCGGTGATTCTGCGCAGACATAGCTCACATACTGGTAGTAAGTTCGGTACAAGGCTTATGTAAATTTGAAGGAGACCGGCGGTACCGTTCCCTCATTTACGAAAAGAGCTATTGTGAGTTTGAAGGTGACCGGCGGTGCCGTTACCTCACTCATATGACAAGATATTGTGAATTTGAAGGCGACCGGCCTTGCCGTTCCCTCGTTCATGAGACAAGGTGTGGTGAATTTGAAGGCGACCGGCAGGTGCCGTTCCCTCATTCATAAGGCAGGGTGTTGTAACCACCCGTTGTAACCACCCGTCAGTTCAAACGAAGTGTCCGTATATGTGGTGGCCCGTTTCCTTTACCGGCCACCCTGCCCGAGCAGTGTTATGGTCCCCGGTTCCCTGGGATACATATGCTGTATGCGAGGCGCGCACGGCGTTGACAATATGTTCCCGTAGCGTAAGGAACTTACGCAATACGAGAGAACCTCTCGTAAGAGAACGATACTCGGTTACTTAACGTAACCTCGGTTCTCTCTAGAAGAGGGAACGAGTATTGCGTTCCTTGCCGTGCGCCCCGCGGGCTTTTACGCTTCAGAACTACGAAAACCGAATATGCAGCCCGTGAGCCCTGCTTATATACACGTGGCCACGCCCCACCTGTAGGCAAATGAAGCCAGGTGGGCGCGAAGCGCCCTCATTGGTCGCCACGTCACGCGGGCTCACCGATAGGCTGCTGCAGTTGCCAGCAGAGCAGCCAATGGCACGCTGGAATAGCCTGCTATGGTCTGCCAGGCTGCCGCACTGCGTTGACAATGTTACAAAATTAAGGATAATTTTGGGTTTTTCAGAAATCTCGAAGAAAGAATACTTTCCCGTAGCGTAAGGAACTTACGCAATACTCGTTCCCTCTTCTAGAGAGAACCGAGGTTACGTTAAGTAACCGAGTATCGTTTTCTGGTTGGCATATAGGCCTGTTCTATATTTTAATTTAATTTAACTTTGATGATATAACATTTTTAGATAACTCATGTGTAAGTTTCATATTGTTACAGTTGTCTTAAATACTATTATGTCATCTGTGTCTGTTTTTGTATCTCAGTGGCTTTTAGGAGAGATCGAACTGTTATTAGAGATATTTACGAGGACCGGTTTCCTCCAGATAGATCGGTAAATATACTTATTTTCATTAATTATTTGACCATGATCAAACATTTGGTTCATACTGTGAATCAAACATCTTTGCTTGACATTGTTTGACGTTCCAGGGTCCGTTTCCAAGAGGAGGTCAAGGAGATAGGAGACCTCCCTTTGGACGTCCGGACGAGGACTACGGCCGTGGTTTTGAATACGATGGCCCTCGGTTTTACCCAAACGGTGCCCCTCGCAACTACCATGGAGATGATCAGAGAGGTTACCATGGAGACAGCCATCACTCATTTCCAAATGACCACAGGGGTGGACCACCTGGTCGAAGGGTAAAAATCAAAGTTCAGATATGTTTTTTATTTATTTATCTATTGCCTCGTTTGTTACTTTCTTATTCAGTACAGTTAGTGTTTAAAGGGGTGGTAAAACACATTCTTTCGAAGGCTTGATTGTGTTTGTGGGGTGCACTGTAATATGAGTTCATGCTTCGTTTTTAAAAAAAATCATTATTTTTCCTATATTTTACCTTTATTCTACACTGCTCTGTCCCTCCTTGTAAAAACGGTCTGATGGTTTCCGGGTTCTATGAAGCCGATCCCTCAAAAATACGTAATGGGCTCAGATTGGTTTGCTGGCCCAGTGTGTTGTGATTCGCTAACCGCCTAGTGCACGTTTGTCGGAAATGTCACACCCTTACCTTTACCGGTAGTCTGTGCTTTGGTAGTATTAGAAACAATGGAGTCTATAAAACCATACCAATTTGAGCCCAAATCGGACCCAGAACATTTTAGTGAAGATGATCGAGCAGAACCTGTTCGACCTGTTCAGTCCTCAAGAGTAAAGACTGCGGATCTATAGTGATCGCTACTGAATGGCACTTTTGTATTTTTAGAACGATTATAGCCAAATATCTGTCGCAAGAACTATTAACCCAAAATGAACACTAAACATTGGCTTTACTATAGTAGCCAAATCAAACACAGAACCATGTTTAGATTAGCATGCCTGTAGATAAACAAGCATGTAGATAAACAATACATAAATGCTCTAATCAAAGAATAATTTACACTAATTCCAAGTTTGCTGTTGAGATTTAAAAAAAGTTTGTAACGGTAGGTGTTTGTCGGATAACGTTAAGTATGAATGAGCATTTAACAGACTTGTTTGCAGAACAGCGTTGTCATTTGTTTACTTCCTTGCTACAACGTACGATTAACAATACAAACTATTACAGGAAAACACATCGACGAAAAATAAATCATACTTACATGTTGTGGCCCGTAAACAGCTTCTGTTTTTAAATCCATCTTTCAGGACAAGCCGTTGTGCGAATCCTTCATTGAACTCGCAAAGATTGTGGAAGCTTTCCTCAGTGAAATGTGCAGCGGGAGCCGTTTGGGAGTTTGTCTCGCGCAGCTGAACCGCGGCCCATGTATTGCAAATATAGACAAATATTTTCCATTATGTCACATTTTCCGGTCTTCTTCTCTTGTCTGTCTCGTGCTTTGATTTATGATGGGCAGCATATATCTGCTTCAAATGCGACCGTGTTCCCCTGTCTCATACACACATGCATATAACGTGTTGTATGTTAAATGCACTGCAACCCACCCCCGTCCCTAGGAAGGCTGAACAAAGTGGACCTGCAATCCGGATGAAAATAACCACGTATCGTCGGCATTGCGGCAACAACACTCCAGCCTACTAACTATACCACAACAATTCTTCCCCACAGCAATACAAAATGGCCTCGCCCCCCCTTATTTAATATTCTCGGAGGAGGGGTTTATGTAAATATTGGGACTGGTGATGTCAACAACCCTGGAGGAATGTCTGTAGTCGCCTACCGGCCGTTTGCTGTAGTCCTTAGAAATTGATTTCTTTAAAAGCAAATATCTCCCTTTGCTTTAAACTTTGAACGTTGTAACTTTGCAGATGTTGTTTATGCTCAAACAGCAACATTACACACTAGCTAAAGTTAGAAAAGTGAAATCGTGTTTTACCACCCCTTTAAAAAGGTCTGCCTCATACATATAATACAAACAACACAAAAATGTCAATTATTTATTGATTGTTTATTTTTTCCTTTTTCTTCTTTTTTTGACTATTATTATTATTATTATTATTATTATTATTGCTATTTGATTGTCCTGAGATGACTGAATGATATCCATCAGTTCAATAAAAGAAAAAAGATATGGAAAATAAAAGGATCATAAACACTTAAAGGAGTAGTTCACTTGAAAATGAAAATTACCCCATGATTTACTCACCCTCATCCATCCTAGTTGTAAATGACTTTCTTCTTTCTGATGAACACAATCAGACTTGTATTAGTAAATATCCTGACGCTTCCAAGCTTTTATAATAGCAGTGACGGGGTCCATTGAGTTTGAAGCTCAAGAAAAAGTGCATCCATCCATCTTTAACGTACTCCACACGGCTCCGGGGGGTTAATAAAGGCCTTCTGAAGCGAATCGATGGGGTTTTGTAAGAAAAATATCCATATTTAAAACTTTATAAAGTAAAATATCTAGCTTCCGCCAGAACGCCTTCCATATTCAACTTACGCAGAAAGTGTAACGCCTCTCGCAGTTCAAAATGCTTGAGCTACATCTGACGTCAAACGTCGCACCAGTTACGCTTTCTTTGTAAATTAAATACAGAAGGCGGTCTGGCGGAAACTAAATATTTTTCTTTATATATTTTTAAATATGGATATTTTTCTTACAAAACTCCATCAATTCGCTTCAGAAGGCCTTTATTAAGCTCCCGCCAAGCCATGTCGATTACTTTTATGATGGATGGATGCACTCTTTTGAGCTTCAAACTCAATGGGCCCCGTCACTGCCATTATAAAGCATCAGGATATTTATTAATATATCTCTGATTGTGTTCATCAGAAAGAAGAAAGACATATACACCTAGAATGGCTTGAGAGGAGTAAATCATGAGGTAATTTTCATTTTAAAGTGAACTACTCCTTTAACAATTGCAATTGTGTGTCTTGCGTTTTCATCATATCATTGTTTTGCACTTCAGCAGGAAGACTTCCCGTACTACAGAGGGCCAAGAGAGGAACCTCATGGTGGTCGCCAAATGGACTTCAGGTATTTCACAAGTTCGGCTTGCCACATAGAAAAAATATGTATTACTACAGTTTTAATGAGCTTATTCTGAATAAACTAAACTTTTTACTCTTTTGAAATAGAGGAAATACTCTCTCTTGCCACATATTCAGAGTTCAGTATTCAGAAAAAGTTAACCTCTAAATGCATTTTGAGTGACCATACAAAACATTTCGGATTTTAGTGCTGACCACTTCTGGATCTTAATATGGGGTGTAAACGGGGTCAAGGGTAGGCATGTTCTTTGAAGCTCATGTCATTTCCCCAGCAGATGGCAGAACTGTTCCTCTTGAAAACAAGCTGTGTTCCCTCCAGTGTTAATGCCTTGTTTTTATACTTTGTTTCTTGGCTTCCCTTTTTACTCTCACTCAAAGTGAAGTTTCTTAATATGGAGCATAAATCAAACTCCGAGTTGTCCTACATTTTCTGTTTGGTTTTTGTGGTTCAGCTCCCATGGAAATTCCCACAGACAGCCACTCTGTCTGCCAACTGGATGAACACAGTGAGCATCACAGTGGTTTTCCGTATCTCTTAATCTGCCTCTTTCCAGTAATTAATCGCAACAGTTCACAGCGGGGATGGAGGGCAGCCAAATGAACCTTGTGTTGTTACACCCCTGCTAAAAGAACTGAAATGGTGACATCATTGTTTTCTTAATTGGTCAAATTTATGTCACACGAAGAGCCTGTACAAGAATGCAGTATTTGACATTTGACAAAGGAGGACATTGGCTAAACTTTGAGCATGCTCACAATTATCACATTTTATATATGTATAAATATATAATATAAATAATGTTGTATATTCTATAAATAAATATACATAAAATGAAATGTATAATTAAAATCTTTATACATGCATGCACACACATTATATATTTAATTTTGTGTATATTAATTTATTTATAAAAAAAACTAAACTAATGCGAAAGATTTGACAAAGAACTATATGGACAAAACCCAGTCTTACCACTTGGGGGCGCTTTTGTAATTAGTCAGTAAGGCATGCTTGTCTAAGCCTCTCTTCATATTAAAATCAGACGTTTTTAAAGATTCAGTTTTAATGTTCTTTATGTGATCATATAAAGCATTTTCCTGCTAATTCGAATAATCTTGGATATCAGACGTGCTTTAAAGTACTTGTTTTGACCTTTTCAGTGCTTTAATCTATTGTGATGGCTTGCAATTTGGAGTGAGAGGTTAACCTTTTTTTTGGCTTGGGGTAATATCCTGGCTTCATATTGGCTGTAAGGACAGACATGTGGTAATTTGCTCTGTTAGTCCAGGGCAGACAGGGTCACCTGCACTTCAAACAGATGTGAGGTCATTAAAGTTTTGCGAGGTCACTGTGTGCGGACACATTGTCGTGTGTGTTTGTGAGAGAGGAACCTGGCTGGAGTTCAGGCCAGGGTCACTCGGACCAGGTGCCTGTGATTCTTTTACGTCCTCCCGCTCTCCTGCGCGGCAGGCCATATAAGTGGCACGTAATCGGCCCTGCGCGACCGGAGGACCCTGGCAGAGAAACAGAGTCGAGGGGGAGCAGAGTAAACTGAAGGGGGTTTTACTGCCTCTAGAACAGATGTGTGTTAATGAATGTCTTGGTTGCGGGTGAACTCGGCAGAGCTGCGGTGCTGCTCTGTTAGGCAGCGCTGCAACTTTTTACAAGCCTCATTTTGCCCTCCTCTTTGTGCAGTTTATATTGAGTTGCAATTTACAAGCAGGATGTGAAGCCTCTGGCATGGTCCTTACACATATAAGTAAAGTCTTAAATGAGGCAGAGACTAGTTTAAGAGAATCTCCTCTGTATCAGGACCAGGGGTGTCCTGCATAACTTACAGGTTTTAAACAAGTCTTTATGGACATTACTAAATCATAATTGACCCTGCTTTTCTGAATATTCAGTGACCCTTAGAAGTCATTCAACACTTAAAATAATAGTTCACCCTAAAATGAAAATGCAGAACACAAAAAATTAGGGCTGTCAAAAGATTAATCGCATCCAAAATAAAAGTTTGTGTTTACATAATATATGTGTGTGTACTCTGTTAATTATTATTTATATATTAAAAACACACACAAGCATGTATATATTTATATGCATTTATATTTATATCATATTTATAGTATATATATATAAGAAAAAAATATTATTTTTATATATAAAACATTTATATTTATATATATTATAGATTATATAAATGTATATACAGTATATACATGCAAATATTTCTTAAATATATACATGAATGTGTGTGTATTTATATATAAATAATAATTAACAGAGTACACACACATATATTATGTAAACACAAACTTTTATTTTGGATGCGATTAATCGCAATTAATCTTTTGACAGCCCTACAAAAAATATATTTTTTAAGAATGCCATATTATGAAAGTCAATGGGGTCCAAAAAAAACACTTGAACTCACTTTCATTCTATGGATTCATAATATATGTGTGTGTACTCTGTTAATTATTATTTATATATAAATACACACACATTCATGTATATATTTAAGAAATATTTGCATGTATATACTGTATATACATTTATATAATCTATAATATATATAAATATAAATGTTTTATATATAAAAATAATATTTTTGTCCATATTTTGTCCATAGAATGAAAGTGAGTTCAAGTGTTTTTTTTGGACCCCATTGACTTTCATAATATGGACAAAAACAATTTAAACATTCTTCAAAATATCTTCATTTGTGTTCCACTGAAGAAAGAAAGTAATGTGTTAGATATGACATTGTACATGTTAAAAACGCTATACAAACAGAATAAAAATACAAAGTATTTAGACATCTGAAATGACCATCCCAGTCCTGAGGCCAGTGGAAACACCTCATCTCCTCTCCTTTGACCCTTCATCCCAGTACACTCAGTGTCTGACCCTATAGGGCATGGTTCATATAAACAAGCGTCTAAGATTAACAGACTGTCCCCCCTTTAACCCCCTTCTTAACCTGTCAGAGGACAGTAGGCAACTACTAAAGCCACACATCTTAATTTTTTGTCTGTTTTGGTTTAGTATCTATTTAACTGTTTAATGAGAATATCTTATGCTAATATTTCTAAATCCAAAATGTGAATGCAAATATTTGTCTTTATTTTTCCTTTCCCGGTTCAGACCGAGTAATCGCGCAGGTCCTCCCCCGAACGCTAGGGTCCAGGCTACTTACCCTCAGCCCAGGTCTCTGCCTGCAGTAGCCCCTGATGCAGGAGATGACACCCTCATGCAGGCCATAATGAGCCTGGACAGAGGGTTTGTATTCAGACATGTTATGTAAAATGCCCTATATTGTTCTATTAGTGAACGGATACTTAACTTGTGTTTGTGCTCTGTCACAGGGAGGAACGGGACAACGTGAGACGAAAGGCACCCTTCCCGCCAGTACGCGAACGCTCTCCAGCCCGGCGGGACGTCCCCCCTTCCCCTCACAGTCGGTCGGGGTCCAGCATAAGCAGCCGCAGCTACTCACCAGATCGGGGCAAAGTGCATCCTGTCCTGCCCCAGCAGGGGAAAAGTATGAATCATCTTCAGTCAAATACTTGATTAGTCATTTCTTAGCGTTTCTTTGATTTTGATTTATATTACTTACACACAAGTTGGGGATGTCTTTTATGCTCACCAAGGCTGCATTTATGTGTTCAAACATGCAGTAAAATGGTAATATTTTAAAATATTGCTAAAATTGAATATAACAATTTCCAAATTTGACTTAAATTTGTTACTGTGATGGCAAAGTTGAATTTTTAGCAGCTGTTAATCCAGTCTTGAGTGTCTCAAGATCCTTCAGAAATCATTATAATTAAATTGAGTAATGGCAGTGGTGTTCGCATCGCAGGTATAGGCAGCGTTCCAAGCCTTTCACCATTTCTTTGGAGAAATCTCTTTGGTGGGATTTCCCACACACACAGACTGTAGATGATCAGGGTCAGTTCACAGCTTGCACTGTAGTATTTGACCTGTCAGGGACTTTTTGAAGCCTGTTGATTGATTTAAAGGCTTTCTTGACTAATTTGCACGCGAGCGCATTTTAATAAGCCCAGCTGCAGATTGAAAAGACTTTGCCTGGTTGCTTTATTCCTCATATAAACTAGATAAACTTCCTAAATGATTCCCAGACAGGTTTGATTTGAGTCGTCGTGTTTGAAAATACACAGTCTTGGACATGTCTGTACCCAAGCGTCCACCGCAGACCTCCGATCACAGATGATGTCACTCAAAGCTGTCCTAATAAAAACTCCCATCTGTGTTTGTTTCCCTGTTCTCTGTTACTATAATGAGATCCTCAGTAATAAGCTCCAGAGAGACGCTTTGAGGAGCCAATATTGGATGCACATGTTTTGGTTGCCGTACTCCAAGTGAGAGTCTCTAGATTATGCTGATCTAAAAAGATGGAGCAGGCTTGCATGCCACTGTATGATTGTATGATCTAACCTCTATTACTGATGAAAGAATTGCATCAAAAACACCTGCATTGTTGTTCACTAAGAATTACAGTACTGGTTTTTGTTCTTTTATTTGATTATGTACCAAAATGTTTTCCTCCGTTTCAGGATATGAGGAGCCGTTTGGGGCAGGGAAAGGACCGGGTGAGTAAAACCGTGCCCTTAAGGGTGTATAGATCATGTATAGATGATCCAGTCATATTTATTATACATCAACAGTCCCACCTGAAATTTGAACATGCGGAACGCTGCACAATCACCTGTTAGTCACAAAGTTTTAAATATGTTGCTTAATTTAAAGATACCAATAAGAGTGTAGGGCTCTCAGCTCCTTTTTAAATGGGTCAAACCAATGAAATTACATTTTTGCAAAAACTCTGTTGCTCATTTCACATTCAAAAAGTGTGCTGACACAGAAGTCTAAGGCAAAACATGTTGGAAAATGGTAATCTAAAACTAAATTATGATTTGGCACAAAAATGTAACGGCTTAATGGACCTTAGGGAGACAATTTTTATTATATAAATGTACAGATGGACACCGGGTATAAATAAACACAACCGCGTGGTTTTTTATCATACTGAGGAGGTTTATTGTGCGATAACGGCTGGCAGACTGTAAAATTTTCCACATATTACATGGTACTTGCCAAATAAATACATTAATGCAAATTGATGAGAGAGGCATGCTAGCAAGCTACCCTACCGTTGAGGGTTGGTTTCATAAAATCATACTGCTCTTGAATCCTGATAAAGGAAGCTTATGGCTCACACACAAGGAGATTTTGTTTCGCTTTGCTTTATAAGTTAAAGGTCAGCCTGCAGTCACAGTAACTTGAGAGAAAGCGTTGCTAATCGCACCATCGTAGAGCCTCGTTTTGTTTGTCTGCTTTCCTCTCACTTCCTTTGGCCGGGATCGTAAAAAGTCCACAGGCGTGTGTTCGAGTGTCTGATTGCTAAACCTTTCCTTCTTTTCTATCTTTCATCCATTCCCTTTTTACTTTTCTTTGCCAGATGTTTGATGGCATGCCATGTACATGCATACATTGCAAGGAGGTTGCGATTCAAATCTTAAATCTGTTCAAATCTAAACATAACTTCTGGTCGTAGACTTCTCTCCGCTCCGAATCAATTTGGCGAGCACTCCATCTCTTTCCAAAAGAATCCGTAGGTGTTGAGCCCACAGCTCACACGGAGAGGGTCATGGGGTGACACTGCAGGCACCTGGCTGTGGTTTGCCTGCAGGGAAGAGCCCTGATCAGCAGTGAGGGAACCACCTGGTTCTGCATGCCAGCTGGATATTCGGAAAGCGGGATCCGTTCCAGCATGTGAAAACGTTTACAGCACCAAATGAGTCAAGCAAGGCCATTTTCCGTGGCTTTCTGGGGGATGTTGATCCAAGTCCAAACTATAGCTGCATTGTTGGCTTGCGTCCTACAACAGATGCTTTGTTTCTTACGTTCTGATCCCAGTCTTTCATCTTCTACAGACAGGGAAAGGCCCCCCGGCCCCTCCGTGAGTGCATCACGAGACGGTTCGCCCCATAGCTCCGTATCAGTCACTAAGGTGAGTTGCACACACACACACACACACACACACACACACAGCTCCTAAACAGATGTGCTTACCAGAACACTCCCTTTCATCCGCTAAAATAATAATAAGTGTGACATGCCAGTCATTTCAGCTGATGGCAAAAAAAAACACAAATCTTCTTTGAATTTCCACCAGTAACTGGAGAATTTTTCCTTCATTTTGAAAAGCTGTTTGCTTGCGCTTTCCTCTCTCTCTCTCCTCATATGATGGGTCCTGTTTGGCGCATGAAAGGCAAGTGGTCCGTGTCGTGTTTATTCAGACCGTAAGCACTGTTCTGACACAAAACACGGCGGGTAGCTGAAGGAGAGTTTGTGGATATCACTGGGCCACCCAGGCCGCAGCAAGGTTAAAAAAAGAGGGTGAAATCCATTAGCTCAACTCTCGCCTTTATCGCAAGATCTTATCGGAGGCTCAGAGCACTCTGGACATACTCTAGGGAGCACTGAGAGCCTAAAATAAATTTGTTTCACTTTTTCTCTCATGTACTCTCCTCATTTTTCCTTTTTGTTTGTGTTTGTGTTTAGGTCAACTGAATCCGGGAACAATCATGATAAACATGCAAAATATTTGGGCAAATTTATTTATTTATTTATTTATTTTTTCATAAAATAATTTGCATTTAATTTTAATCTCTTCTGATTTATGGAGTTTTATCTGTAATGCAATCAGTTCTTTCACTGATTCTCGAGACATGGGAAGAACTGCTTTTTGAACTTTTTTTTACAACAAAATTTACAGGATATACACTCCCTTAAAGGATTATTAGGAACACCTGTTCAATTTCTCATTAATGCTATTATCTAATCAACCAATCACATGGCAGTTGTTTCAATGCATTTAGGGGTGTGGTCCTGGTCAAGACAATCTCCTGAACTCCAAACTGAATGTCAGAATGGGAAAGAAAGGTGATTTAAGCAATTTTGAGCGTGGCATGGTTGTTGGTGCCAGACAGGCCGGTCTGAGTATTTCACAATCTGCTCAGTTACTGGGATTTTCACGCACAACCATTTCTAGGGTTTACAAAGAATGGTGTGAAAAGGGAAAAACATACAGTATGCGGCAGTCCTGTGGGCGAAAATGCCTTGTTGATGCTAGAGGTCAGAGGAGAATGGGCCGACTGATTCAAGCTGATAGAAGAGCAACTTTGACTGAAATAACCACTCGTTACAACCGAGGTATGCAGCAAAGCATTTGTGAAGCCACAACACGCACAACCTTGAGGCGGATGGGCTACAACAGTAGAAGACCCCACCGGGTACCACTCATCTCCACTACAAATAGGAAAAAGAGGCTACAATTTGCACGAGCTCACCAAAATTGGACAATTGAAGACTGGAAAAATTTTGATTTCTGTTGAGACATTCAGATGGTAGAGTCAGAATTTGGCGTAAACAGAATGAGAACATGGATCCATCATGCCTTGTTACCACTGTGCAGGCTGGTGGTGGTGGTGTAATAGTGTGGGGGATGTTTTCTTGGCACACTTTAGGCCCCTTAGTGCCAATTGGGCATTGTTTAAATGCCACGGCCTACCTGAGCATTGTTTCTGACCATGTCCATCCCTTTATGACCACCATGTACCCATCCTCTGATGGCTACTTCCAGCAGGATAATGCACCATGTCACAAAGCTCGAATCATTTCAAATTGGTTTCTTGAACATGACAATGAGTTCACTGTACTAAAATGGCCCCCACAGTCACCAGATTTCAACCCAATAGAGCATCTTTGGGATGTGGTGGAACGGGAGCTTCGTGCCCTGGATGTGCATCCCACAAATCTCCATCAACTGCAAGATGCTATCCTATCAATATGGGCCAACATTTCTAAAGAATGCTTTCAGCACCTTGTTGAATCAATGCCACATAGAATTAAGGCAGTTCTGAAGGCGAAAGGGGGTCAAACACCGTATTAGTATGGTGTTCCTAATAATCCTTTAGGTGAGTGTATAATGAGTGAGTACATAATGAATTTTCCAAACCGTGTTTTTGTCTTGTTCTATATAATAAGTGACTATTTTAGACTGGTTCGGGGTGGCACCGCTGCGGAATGGCACAGTACCTGCGTGACTCGTCATAGACATAGAGAGAAGTAGCTCCGGTTGCAATGTTCTTCCGCAAGACGCATGCAGTTCTGTTTATTAACCGCTAGAGTGACAAAAGTTGTGGACTGCAGCTTTAAGAAACATACTTTTTTTTTTTACTTTTACTTAAATAGTAGAAAATAGTTTAAGAACAGATAATTGTTTGTACATTTTATCTTTAACAACTATAATATATCAGCACTGTCACCCAAAATATGAGCAAAATGTTTGAGGTTTTATATATGTGCATTTCTTTTGTTTGATCACTTAGATTCACCTCTGAACCATGTGCAGATGAAAGTTGTTTCTAGTTAGTGGATGTCTCAGTCCTTGAGCCTTTGATCTTCTTCCATAGCTCTGTTCATGGGGCATAAGCCATAACCTTGTGCCTTAGATGAAAAGAATTTGCCAGTGTAAACTGGGCCTGATAGGCGGTCTCTTAAGTTCAACAAACACACTTGTTTTGGGGATTCATTGTTTGAAGAACAAAGAACAGATGAAGCTCATGTATTTCGCTGTGGTGGGCTCATTTGTTTGTAATGCCTTTGGAGTTCTTGTCTCAGATTTATATTCATCCCCAATTATTGTTATTGATTTAAGTTTGGTTAATTGGTGCGAGACAATACAATGCAAGTTTTTGACTGGTTTCCATTCTGTCATAGTGATGTTCTGCTTTGCCTGTTTTCTGTCAAGGGGAAAAGCATCTTTCTTTCCTACTTTCCTGAATGATGAAACTGCATTTTTGGGATGTTTTAAGATGAACATGTTTCTGTATTATTCTAGCCTTTAACAACGCCTGGTTGTGTGTACTGCAGGAGGAAATGCCATCAGTGGAAGGGCCCACAGATGAAGTTCAGGCCACTGTGGATGAAGCTTCATCCGTCATGGACGACTTTCAGGAGCGACGAGCTCAAGCTATTGCTGCCAAGGCTCGGGAAATTGAGAAGGTTTGAGAAACGCTAACCTATTTCCGTAGGTCTGAGAGTATCTAAAATAGTTAGATATTTGATTAGATGTTTTAAATACAATGCCACATACTAATTTTGAATGCCTCATGTTTAAGATGCTGTATATTATGAATAGGACTGCCAGAGTTAAAGAAACGGTTCAGCTATTCACAATTTTAGGTGAACTAATGCTTTAATGCAGTGAGAGATTCATTAAATAGAAGTTACATAAGCTATTATGTTCACATTTAAAATACATTTGCATGTATTTCATTTTCTCCCCTCCTTTTTGCTCACTGCATCTACTAAGGAGATACAAGGGTAAAACACCCACTGACTCAGCGTCAAAATGATCATAATAAAGTTCCTGCTCTCTCCTCTTTCTCTTTACTGGCCCTATTAAATGAGAGATGGGATCCCCCAGGAGCGGTGAGCCAGCCCTCCTATTGAGCACCAGCCTTTAGCTCAATAGGTGCTGACGCTGTAAGATTTTAACTGTCTGCTTTTGACCCAACCTTGAGCTTTATTGGGTTATTTACATGTAGAAAACATATGATTTTTGTATGCATGGGCAAGTTTTCCTCTTAATTCACAGGAAGCCCTTTGAATCAGTCAGAATTAGTTTTGTGTTTGAATAGCTTTTTATATTCTTAAACGATCACTTTAGTATCTTTTTCTGCATGAATGACTGACATATCTACAGTTCTGTAATTTGTTCAGGATTTTCCCCCTACGCTTCTATTGATGTCGAAATGTGTTTTGATTTGCCCCGAACACAAATACTTTAGTGACAGTGGCCCTCATTTATCAATCTTGCGTAGAAACGGGCGTATATGTTGGCGTAAGATTATGCTTACACTCCTCTCACCGCCTGATTTATGAAGCTGTGCGCACTTCTGAAATCCAGGCGTACGCAAAACCTGCCCTTGATAAATGCCGCGGCTGAAAACGATCGTCATTAGAATAACACGCCCCTATATATTCAAGTCTCTGCCTCCCCCACGCCCTCATTTTACGCCATGGACACTCGGAAGACGGCAAAGAAGCGAAACTTCTCTGACGTGGAGATCGAGACCATCACCAGGGAAGTGGAAAAAAAACTAAATTGTTTTATTTGGGAGTTTAAAGAGTGGAATTAAAGGCGCCCATAAAAATGTGTAAGGTGGAAATCCAGTTTAAATAGCTTTTTGGATGAGAAATTACCTATCACAATTCATTATTTTACAGCACGTGTTTTGAAATAATATGCATTTAATTTCGTATCACATCACATGTATTGGGGTGTACAATAGTGATGATGATGATGTGATGTGGAGTACCATTCATTCACATTAATAGTTGCATGACAATTTGTTAGATTCTTATTATTATTATGATTTGTATTATTAATGACGCTTATTGCTATTTAGAAGAAGAATGTCGTTATTATTATTATTTATTTTATTATTATTTAAAAGAAGAAGAATGTCATTTTTATTATTTTGTCAGTCTGGATTATGTTCAGTCCCAGTCCGTGCGCAGCTGTCGGGCCTAACCAACGTCAGATAAAGCGCACAGGCTCGCAACTGGAGGAATACATATGCCTACAAATCAAATGCTTTGGTAAAGTCACACAAATTAAACATTGAAGTCCATGTTGCACAAAAATAAACACTGAAGTTTATAATTACTTCCCTATTCGCACGGGATTAGTATATGTGGGGAGCTCTGGTGATTTGTAATAATTGCAGAGAATGTCTGTGATCTTAATCCTGTGCGAATCGGCCATGTCTGTAATATGTAAAGTAAAAATTCCCCCGCAAATGACCTACCATATTTCGTGATAATATTAGTCCTGTGCGAATCGGCATCTATTTGGCTGGGATTAGGCGGATCGTAAATAATTTTTGCAAGGTTTTTGTGTCCTGTGCGCATTTCTATCTTTATCTTTCACGAAGAATGGAGCTAGTGTGCACCGTTATGAATTCCTGTGCGGCCGTGCGGATTATAGGCTATACTTTCACTTTAGAATGAGCACAATTTGGGAGTAATTGCTTGAATGGTGTGTTTAATATTATTCTTAATGAAAAACACAAAAACAGAACAGTACAATGACAACTCGCTTAAATGGGCACTTTTACATTTAGCTTTGAAACTGAATCTTCCTATATTGTTATTATATTGCTCAGTTACGTTTTTAATTGCGTCTGTTCTCTAACTGAACGAAATTATTTGTATTCCTATAAAACAATCAAAATGATATCGATACGACTGTTTATAATTTCATACAGCTATATAACGAAAAAACATTTTCAAGTAACATCATATCCGGGAGATAAGTCAGTAAATTCGAGTAAAATCACAGCTTATCCCGTGCGAATGCGCCACGCAAAACTCAGATGTGGGGAGTAATTTCTAAATCACACGAGGTCCCCAGATAATACTTATCCCGTGCGAATAGGGCTTTATTTGTTGTTGTTGTTGCTGTTTTTTACAGTGGGTCATAATATAGCATATCTTTGTCAGTGTGTTTTGTGGTGTTAGGAATTGTTTTTCTGCGTATTTTCGCACTAACTCAAAACGTGCGTACACCACCTCCTGAGCTGGCGTAGGATTTGAGCGTGCCGTACGCCAACGTCCATATTGATAAATCTCAAAGTTACCGTGGTTTTGGGTGTACGCCAGGTGTACGCTGGAAAATTGGTGTACGCACTTTTGATAAATGAGGGCCAGTGTGAGGATGCCTTTCAGGCCAAAGCCTGTTATTTCACAAAGTGTGTGTTTCTGTTTAAGTGTCCACCAGATGTTTAGCCTCTCCTTCAATCTGGTCTAGCCATCTCTACTCTCTTCACTTTACCTTTTTTTTAACAAACATTTAGCTGGTGTGGTCAATACAGCATGCTTTTTATGTACAATTGGTCAATATGCTATAAAAGTCTGGTCGGTGGGACATTTTGAATAATGTGCCAGTCAATCTTTTCCATGCAGTAATATTGAGCAGGGTCTAAAGATTTCAAATACATCATAAGTGGTCTGTTTGACTTAAGCTCTAGATTTCATGTCTTCTGAAAATGTACAATGGCTTTGTGTGGAAAAACGAGACATTTTCAGTCAGCCAAGCTCTCCTTGACTCTCATGAGAGTTTAAGTGACAAGTCAGATCTCTAATTCGATAATGAATAGTTCTAAGTTTAAACTGTTCAGTTTATTAGTTGAATTCAGAAGCTTATCTGAATTATCCATTCATGAATGAGACTGATCTAGTTCTTGGGTTCAACTCACTGATACCACTTTTCCACCAGAATGGTTTGCGTCCAGGCGAACTGGAGCCTGTCACAAACTGGGTGTGTGTTTCCTTAGACTTGAGGATATGTATATATCCTCTTTGGCACTAAAGAAATAGTCATATAGTTTTGGGACAACATGAGTGAGTAAATGAAAGATCTATTTTGTTTTTTTTCCCTCAGTATTTATGGTCTTTTTTTTTATTTGCTTCATGACAGTGAGCATATTCTTCAAACAAGTTGAGTTCAAGTCATGCTCAAAGAGGAATCTAGTTGGCTCTCGAATGTTTTGTTTTGACCAGCAAGATGTTTATTTTACAGATGAGCCCGTGTGATTCTAACGAGACTGAATTCCTTACTGCTAAGGTACTGTAAGTAGGGCATCTTTGTTGTGATAGTTCTGCAGTCCACGATGAGGCTTAATCTGGGTCTGAAGCAGTCTGAGAGCTTTTGAGGTCCATCAGGGATGTTTGATTCCTTCGTTCTTTAATCGCGTTTGATGTGTCTGATCTGAAAATGTCAAATTAAATCAAATAATAGACTGATACAGTTACCTCTAAAGGCCATCCCCCTTTATGTGTTTTTTTGTGTGTGTGTGTGTGCTATACTTTGTTTTCTATGCTTCTGTTCCAGATCACAGGCAATAGAGTATATCTCTTTTTGCTTTTATCAATTTGAATATGCATCTTTAAATTATTATTTTGGATTGTAAATTAGTGCTTTGTGGTTTTAGTCCATGTCTTCATCTCAATTCGAAATCAATTAGAACGATTCCATTGGAGAATTTCGCTGCATTTAACTGATGTTAGCTGTAGCTTCCATAATGCTGGGCATACAGCTGAATATATTGAAATTGCATGCACTAAAATGTAATACATTTATATAATAAAACCAACTTTGGACTTACTAATCTATAACTGAACTTTCAGTGAACCACTCTGAAAGTTATTAGTGTATAGATACTTTCCCACTTTTCCCTCCTTGTCTCTCCCACCCTTCCTGAATAATTCTCTGCTATCTTTACCCGGAATCAAGAATCAGCCTCCCACAGTACAAAAATGACACATGAAAGGCTGAACAAGAACACACACACGCACACTCGTGAGGTCCCGTTCAGCCTTCCTGTTTGATTGGGTAACAGAGGTGGGGTTCACGGGAAGTGTATGGAAGTAGAGCATGCTCTAAGAAATTGCTTCCCAGCATTCTTGGCATTGTTTTGAATTATTTAATCTCAGCGTGGCTATAGTGGCTTTCTATGTACAATGTTATAAAACAACTCCATAATAGGACACAGCAATAGGTGTTCAGCTATTTTCCCTTAAAATTAGATTCATGAATCTCAACTGATGCTATTAAATGTGTATTTTAATTGTTCTAAAGCAGCAGAAGTAGCATTCCTTTCGGAACTTCCTGTTAAACTCTGCTAACATCCTTGCTTACTGAGTTTAGTGGTGGTTTATTCTGAGCCTAGAAATCTTTTCTACTGCATTCTAGGCCACACATATAGTTGTCAGTCGTGTCTTTCAAAAAAGTTATTTACTGTAATCTTGTAATGACTTTGTCTTGTGTTTCCATTTGTTACTCATATTTGATTACAGCTTTGAATAAACTCGTAACCCCAAAGAATTAAACTTGTCCTGCACAATTTGTGATGCAAGCATAAATGGCACCTCAAATCGTGTGGCTTGTGGAGAAGTTTGCTATTAGGGCTCGTTTCCACCGAGCGGTACAGTACAGTACGATTCGGGACGGTAAACCCTGATCCGGCTTGTTTCCTTCTACAGTAACCTTACTTGATGGGCATGGTATATGCCGGGAAGTAGCGATCGATGTCATTGTCATTCTCGTACGAAGAAGAAAGCGACACCGTAAACAACAATGGAGGACATACAGCAGATCTTGTTCTTGCTTCTCGGCATGTGGCTGTTTGTCACAAGACAAAAAAAACATTGTGTTGAAACGGTATTGTGTTCAACTGTACATTAAAAAATGGCACCTCTTGTGTTGTCATTCCCCTTATAGCACGCGCAAGTAACGATTCTCTGTCAACCAATCAACGTTCTGCAGTGAGTCTAGATCCACCCTTTAGTACCGGACTACTGTGCTAGGTACCCCAACTGAAATGTCCCATAAAAGTGGTATGGTACAGTACGGTTTGGTATTTTGATACCATTCACAACTTCTGGCAAAAAACGGTAATAATTGTGTACCGTATTGTATTGTACTGTACCGCTCAGTGGAATTAAGCCATTATTGTTCCAAACATTCCAACTAAAATAAATCCCATAGATTTTATTTCTATTTATCATGTTGGTCATATTTACCATTCCTTGCTGAAATTTCGCTGGTGAAATTGCATGATTGCAAATTTTATGTATGGCCGAAACATTTCCCCACACGTTCATGTTTCTCATTCAAGTTTTTCTCACACATTCACCACAGTGAACAACAGAATGCTACTTGGTTTGAAAGTGACTTCTGTGTGAGCGGTGCTTCTTGCATTGTAGGCTATAAGGCCCCAGAAACCCTGTTTATTGGTTAAGCGTTAATGCAGTTTAAACAGTCACGCAGATTGACTCAGTAACTGCAGTCTCTCTTAATGCGCAGCCTCTGGCTACAGAGAGCTTCCTTTCTACATCATTTATCCATTCTATTCTGGAATGTTCTAATTGACTATTAGAGTTTTCTCATTGAACCTGTTTGGCTTAATGACTATTAGAGGCAGTTCTCACACAAGAACTTTGTAGGCTTTGTGTGTGGGCCTCTGTGATTCCTGGAACCAGGTGATCTCATTTTACTAGAACCTGACTCAGCTATGGGAAAGAGCCCTTATGTGAAAGCTAATGAGGAGCTCACTGCAAAAATGATTAGTCAGCACAATTAGTTGGGTAGGCACATTTCTTTCCAGACCTAGAGCTTGTCGGGGGCAGGTAGTGGGAATCACTGAGGATATGAAATGTCTTTTTTTGTGCCCAAAGTTTTTAGTTCCTGTTATTTTTTAAGTACTTCCAGATGATGATGTCTGGTTATGTAATGTTGGAGCCATGGCGGAAACTATGTTGAGATCTTTAACCATCAGTTTCTTTCAGTTTTCACATTAGTTGGGTGCATTGTGTTGCTCTGGACCATCGTACATTTATGACAATCTGATTTTATCTGTAAATTGTAGAATACATTTTTAAGATATGATCTTATGCTATAAGTTACATGTCCTAAGGGCTGTGTGTAAGTGAAGGTAATTGCAGAGGTTATGCAGACTCCCCTGGGTCTGAAACATTGCTTTGATGTCCAGAAGTGTTTGATTATCCAACCACAGTAAACATAACTGAGCTCTGAGAGTTTTGATTTGGGACTTTGTTCTATCGTCTGGATGGCAGATCAGAAAGACAGAGCGTTCTCCCAAATACACAACAAAACCGCTCTCCATCCTTATGTCTTCTGTGAACAGTAAAAGTTAGATTGGTTTTGAGACCATGCTCTGATTGTCAACACAATATTAATGCTGTCATTGTTTTTTAAATGCAACTTTATTATATTTTTATTTTACTTTTCCAATGAAAATATCAACGGGGTAAGTACATATCTGAATAATTTGTTCAACCGGGCCAGCAGGGAAAAAAAACAACATATTCTTGAGCTCCAGGATGAATTTTAATTATCATGAAATTGTTGTCTGAGCATGCCAAGGCATATGTTGTTGAATAGAAAGCCAAATGGATAATAATAAAAATCACACATACCACACATTTAACATTCTTTACGATAAGTTCCTTCTCGGTTTTTTTAGTTGTAGTTCGTGTAAGTGGCTTTGTACATGAATATATACTGTTATGTGGTGATTTTAGTTTTCCCAATGACATTTGTATGCACACAATGTTCATTTTTAAGCAGCCCTGTGAAGCAATTGTACATGCTTGCAATACATACATTTTCTTAAATCACCCTGTTGCTTAATTTGACTGCATTATAATTTTAAGCATTGGGCTGTGTGTTGTATAGGTCTATCGTCAGGACTGTGAGACTTTTGGCATGGTGGTGAAGATGCTGGTGGCCAAGGAACCCACCTTAGAGAAGCACCTGCAGAACCCACTAAAAGAGAACCTGATTGAGATCCGTGAGCGATGCCTTGAGGACTTGCAACACTTCATTGCTGAACTTGATGAGGTGGTACGACAACCTGAACCTGCTGTCTAAGGTGGCCCCATTTTACTTGACCAGCAGTTTTGTTGTTTATCTCTGAACCTACACAAGAGTCCTTCATTGTTTTTATGACTTATGTAAAGGCCATTGTACATTGTGTACTACCAAAAAGGAATCTTCCCGGAGCTCTATATATTTTTCATTTATGCTGTCCCATTTATCCATTGATACTAGTTGATGCTAGGTTGTATGATCTCTTTGTAACCTTTAAACATTAAGGAGTAATAAAAAAGAAATTGGATTGTGAACACAAGGAAATGTAATACCAGAAGAGGGTTTGCTCTGTTCCTTGTTTATTGCAGAAGCTAGATACTTTACTAGATAATGCTGGTTGTCCTGATCAAGTATGTATAAATTGAACTAAATCATAAATTTTTTCCTGACCAATGTCAAAAGTTGATGAATTAATTATGGTAAGTAAGCTGTATGGATTGAGTTAATTGCTGCTATCTGTAGTTCGGTTAAGCTGTGCAGCTGACAATAATGCATTTTCATTTTTTTTAAATCACATTTTCCATATTATGAAAGCCCAACACAAGTATTTGTGTAGTTTTTCCTTTGTGTAGTATTAAAGAGTCTTGAACTTACTATAATGCATGTTTTTCCTTTTGATTTAATAAAAATGATTTCGTGTTTGCAATTAAATCAAGTTGCTATGTGTTTAGTAATCAAATATATTTTTTCGTTTTCTCAAGCAGTCATTGAATAAATGAGAAAAATCAAGTTGCAAGGGAATGTATTAAATCTCTCTTGAATTATTTTATTGACATCTTAATGTTAAAAAGGGATAGTATGGTTACCTGTGGTGAAATGTACATAGTAGAGGGAAGATTACCCCAACACTGTTTAAGCGCATAAGCAAATTGTGGACAGAGAAATGTTTAAGGGTGCAGTTATTACACCTGCAGAGTAATGTAACAAGACCATTAAACATGAATAGTGCATATATATTTTGCATTTGCAAACCCCTGGTCAATAGAATGGCAAACCTCAATTCTGTTCATTAATAATCATTAAAAGATTCTGATGCCAGGAATTGTAATTAATCATTTAACATATTTGGATATAAAAATATCAGTATTCCGATCTTAATTTAACAAATATACATTGCTTGCACTATTAAATAATTATTCAGTTAGTCTACATGCTACTCAGTAATTTTTCTTTTGGGAATAATGCTTTTGCTATACAATGTACAAGGAAATATTACATGTTGCTTTCATTGTTCATACAACAGCAACTGACAATCTGCACTTGTAAAGACAACTTAAAACTCAAGAAAAAAAGTTTTGTTTTCCAGCTTCTTTAGGATCAGTCATGTTTATGTTCAAGCTGCAACAGAGGCATGCTTTGAGTCTTAAGTCTAAGAAATTATGCAGTTTTTGCCCTTGTGACCTTTCTTTTTCTGTTTGGTCCGTGATCCGAAAGGTGGTGTTAAAGCGGTCACGCGAGTTGGATAGTCCTCTGTATAATAATGAAAGCTTTGGGATCGGGGCTTAGGAATTGGCTGGCCAAGAAAGAATCCCTCCTCCTCAGACTCTGAAGATGAAGAGGAGCATGTTGAACACCAGTCATCTTCATCATCATCATCGCAAAAGTCTTGGAAGTGGTCCTTTCGGACCATGCCCTGCTGAGCAAAGTCTGATGTGGTTTGATGATATGGGTGCTGACTGTGTGCAGAGTGATTTAGAAGAATACCGTTCCTGGGTTCTGGTATGCTTGAGCCAATTACCTGAGGCACAACATGCAATTTACCCTGATTTTTGGAAGGCAGGTGCAAGGCATTTTCTGAACGTGTTTTCCGGCCTTGTCTGCGTTTGTGATGATGTCTGTTAGCAGGACGTCTCTGTGTTTCCTCCTCCATGTGATGGGTCCGTCTGCGAGTCCTCTCGCTCATTGGTGGTTGCCTCAAACCTAGTCCACCATAATATCCATTATCCATAACATCATCAGAGAACTTCACTTGCTGAGGTCTAGATTGGGTCTGAGATTGAGACTTGGTCCTTCTCAGCACTGGAAGATGCAGTGGAGAGGGTAGTTCCTCTCCAAAATAAGGTGGAATTCTGTCGTCTTCTTCCTCGTCTTCTCTCTCTCCTTGCTGCAGGGTCTCCTCACGGTCCAGCTCAGAGTTTAAACTCCTCAAAGAATTAGCACTTCTGTGGAGCATTGAGGAGTTAAGTGTGCCCATGTTACTTATGTTATCACACTCTTCCATCTCTCTCTCCTGCTCTTTCAGGTTTTGGAGAGAGTAGATCTGTCTGTCTTTGCTTTCTCCATCCACTGAAGCTCCTGAGAAATAAAAGACATGTTATGAGTAATTAAAATTAATTTAAGAAGGAACGAGAAATGCATGGCTCTGAGAGAAACTGTTTGAAGATGTTCCTACCTGTAATATTTGAGAGAGCTAGAGAATCCATAGAATCTCCAATGTTGTGTTCAGCCTTCCGGAGTTCACTTGTAATGCACTCCAGTGAGTCTTCATACCATTGCCTAGGCTCAGACCAGAATCCAGGCACTGCTCCCTGATCCATCTCCAGCTCTTGAATCTTTCTAGCACTAGCTGGGCCAGGGTGGCTACCATAGGCAGAGTCTCCAAGCCCATCCTGAGACTGGGCCCAATACATATCGGTGTGGTGCTTCTTACTTGAAAAATTGTGGCCGCTGATCTTCATCTCTGGCTTGGTCCTGTTGGTCTCGGAGTCTTTCGTCATCCATGGCTCAGCTGGCCTGGTGTCCTCCATGTGGATGACACCACGGTCTCCAAATTTCAGGAGCAGCTGAGTCATATAGTCCTCATGCTCAGCCCAATCTTCCACACAGTCCTCAGGGGCTTCCTGCTCATCCCGCTCTCTCCAGTAGTTGTCCTCTGCAAAGTTGATTCTCTCCAACTGATGACACATAGTCTCTGTGTTGTTACCACAGAAACTAGAGGTCCTGCAATCTGTTGCAGAATAGAGTTTTGTCTGCTGGCACTGCTCTGTTGGGCGACTACTTTTGCCCATTCGTATGCTACGCCTAGATTCCCGTGATCTGGCAGACTGAAAGGCTGAATCTGAAGAGTCGGAAGCATGGACATCCTCACCTAGGCTACAGTCCTTAGAGCAGTAGATCCGGCCCTCTTTTGGTAGGAAGGGACAGCCAAGCAGGGAGGTTTTGCATTGGGCACAACAGAAGCATTTGTCAGTAGCATGCCAGTGTACACCCTCATATGTCATTTGAGCATGGTCGACACCTGAATAAAAGTAAATCAACAAGTGAGAAATGCTGTACTTTTTCAACCAGATATACATACAACAGAGGTGTCCAATCCTGCACCTGGAGGGCCATCTTCCTGCTCCAACTCTAATTAAACAAACCTAAACCAGCTAATCCGGGTCTTCAGAATTTCTCAATACTTTCTAGTACAGGGGTTCCCAAACTTTCATTCCAGGACCCACAGTTTGAAAACCCCTGTTCTAGCATGTAGGTTGGACTGGATTTGAGCTAAACTCCAGGAGCAGGAATGGACATCCCTGCCATACAAATTCAGTTCTTACAGAGGTAACTCACCAATATTCTCCCCACAGGCCTCGCAGTACTCTGCATACAGTGACTCAAAGCATCCACAGCAGAAAGGTCGGCCATCCTTCATGATGTACCTCTGTCCTCCTAAAATAGTCTCGCACTCAAAGCAAGAGAAATGTTTCATGTGCCAGTGACGACCCTCAGCTTCAGTACACTCGTCAGCAAAGATTATCTGTGAAGAGAAACAAAATTAGACAATTTTCTTGGCCAATTCCTTCTTTGTGTATTGGCTATTTAGAAAAGGATTTATATCCTCACCTCATCACAAGCTGAACACCGGGGCTTCAGAAGCTCTGAATGATGTCTACCGCAGTAGATTTTGCCATTGTGGTAGAAATAGATGAGGTCTACCAGAAGTTCTTGACAGGTGGAGCAAGTAAAGCATGCTGAGTGCCAGCACGGGCTGGGTCCGGCTCGTGAAGCAAACACTGCCATCTCTCCACCCTTGATGTTCTCTTTGCACTGCAATTCAAAGTAACATTTTATGAGAATCAAGGGCTGGTATGTGGCTGCTGTGGTCAAACAGTCATCTTACATTGTATTGGATTTTACTCTGCATTTTTCTTTGGAACAAAGACATTAAGTTTTAATTAAAATGGACCCCCATCTCTGTTGAAATGGTCTTCTAAAGACCAACTGAGCATGGCCAAATGCATGATCATGAGTCTTTTTATAAGTACTTTTGCCAAAGTATTCATTTCACAGCTGCTTCCCATTATTACTACATGGCCGTTGGCCTTGGAAACAGGGGTGTTGAGTGTCCCGCAAATTTTTTCGGCAACGGAAACCAGAGACCCAAGATTAGCACTGCTCTGCAATGTCGTGTGTGGCAATTTGTGGTGAAGGGATACATCTGTTTTTCGGAGGTATTATGATGCTAGACTTTTTTGGTTTGTGTTTATAGTCTTCTCAACAGGAAACAACCCTCTGTACTGGCTCTCATGTGCTAACTCCAGCCCCTGAAGGAGATGGTCTTCGGCCAAAGATTGTGTGTTGTAATACTTAATCTTTTCCATGAATTTTCTCTGTGCTTTGGTTGTCTTTAGGCCATAATTGGACCATTTGCATGATTCCAAGTTGTCTGATTTACCATGACAAGTCAACATTGCTTCCAAGGGAATGTAGCATGAAGCAGAAACTTAATTTTCATGACTGTAAGTAAATTTGATATGGCCAGAATTAATAGGTGCAGATCTTCTTTCAAGTGTAGCAGTTGATCAAATAAGTATACTTTAAAGACATTCACAAAATTACCTTTAGGAGTTTGAATGTGGCCTCTTTTGATGCTCTACCTTCAACTTTGATATTTGCAAGTTAGATTTGACTAGGAGTTCTACAGATTGTGGGAAAAAAAGAGCAGGAACACTTATACGTACATGCTCACAAATGTGCTGCAGGGCTCTGGGAAGCAGTTTTGGGGTTCCCCTCCCGAGTGCCTCTTTCTTCCTCTGAATGCTAAACATGTGGAGTTCTCGTCTCTCCTCATCACTGAGGGACTGGCAGTATCGGATCTGTGTTGAAGCAAAGGTAAAAAATGTTTATTTTCCCAAATGAAGAACAGATGAATAGCTGCAGCAAGTTTTATCAAGTTATGAGTTTCTTTTTCCCACTTTTCTAAGTTGAAAAGCACACAAATCGACCTCAGAGTTTACAACAGACTTGTGTAACTCATACAAAAGACAAATAATTAGCTCTGTTTGGCCCTGCAGGGGGGTAAACAATGATGCCACATGTGAAGAGCCTTTTAGATCTATAACCCACAGTCATGCCAGGAATTCGCTAAAGTACACAGTTCTAGGTCTTACAGCAAGCACCATAAAAATCACAGAGGTACATTTTATTGCTGTTAGTGTAAAGGAGAAAGATGTCCCTCTGTGATGCCACTAAAATATCTTTATATGCAAACTCAAGAGGGATTCGTATGAACTTCTTTTATCTTTAAGATCATAAAGTCCTCTAGTAAAACCATTGTGTATTCTAGCAGAATCATCTCTGTCACTTTCATTGTTCACTTTTTTCCTCATACCTCATTGTCATGTGGTGGCAGCTGATAGAGTAGTTGTCTGATCCTGTGTTTTTCTCCAGGACTGTTGACATATGGCACCTTCTCCTCTGGCAGGCACGAAAAGTAGATCTGAACCTGATGGGGAAAGAAGGCAAACAGAGAGTGAGAGGATTAGGGTTTGCTTTCAACAGCTGAAAGCTGAAATGAGACACCAGCCTCAATTGGTGCTACATCATTCAACCTGTCATACAGGCTTCTCCCGATTGTCTCCCCCAACAAGGGGGAAGAGGGTATATCATTGACTGGGACAAAGTGTTTAAACAGTGGTGTCTGTCAGTGGCGACCCTGAAGAATATTTATAGGACGGTATGACATTAAAGACACAAAGATAGAATGTTCCTTGTGTTTAAGTGTTCCTATCTAGATGAAGACAGATTGTTATTTCTGTAACAGTGGGGTTGGGTGTATATGGGATACACTCTAAAAAAAAAAAAGGTTCTATTTGGCACCAAAAATGGTTCTTGGCTCGTAATCATAGGGAAACCTTTTTTAGTGCTATATAGCACCAATTTTGGTGCTTCAGTGGTTCTTCAGAGGTTCTTCACCGGTTCTTTGACTAAGGTGCTATATAGTGGGATTTGATATGGAGAGCTGTCATACAAATTGGCCTAAATTCTCTATAAACCTCAGGAATGTTTTTGCTTTCAAGTTAGTTTTTTTTTTTAAAGCTCGTTGCAGTGCCTTTCACAGAACTGGGGGAAGAGCTTTCATGAGGATGTCAGGCCTCCCACTTCACGTTTTGAAAAACGAGGAGAAGGTGGGTGTTAGAAAAACACATTCAACTTCGCTCCAGACCTTCTTTCACTCTAGTCCTACCTCCACCCTCGTTGGTTCTGCATGTGTTTGTGTATTGCCTTGAGTCAGGAAAGTGCCAGCTAGCCCCTAGACACAGGCTCAGTTCTGTTTGCTTACTGCATACAGCAGGGCAAGAAAGTAGCTAATCTAAATGGCTGTTTTGTTGGGACTAGTGCTTGAACCACACAAGTAGGGTAGTTTAAGCCAACACACTGAGGAGCACCACCTTTGACAGTGGTAATATTTTTGAAATGTTAACACTTTACAATAAGGTTCTATATTGTAAATTGCTCTAATTCAATGGTTAACTTGGAATAACAATGACTAATGTAATTTGAAATAATATATTTTTGAAAACAATACTATTCATTTTAATGCCAGACCATTGCAGTAGTTTAAGCATTTGGCCATAAATGACTTTACTTTGCCATTAAGAGACTCCTCTCTAAGGGGAAATGAAATGCCTGCAACAGTTTGTGCACCGCAGGGAGGATTCAAAGCAATTCCCACTAATTCTTGTTCCTCAACATGGAATTTCTTGGTTTGACTTTTCAACATGTAAATATTTTCTGTCCCTAATTTCCCTAGTACTCGTATCAGTTGTATTTTTTTTACTAGTTGTTCTGCCCTTTAAAACATTTCGGCTACTTTCAGCTGGCTTTGTCCTGCCTATCAACACGCTGTCAGTCAGATATAGGTCACATGTGTGCTCAATATCAAGGTTGAGAGGGTCCAGTCTCCACTTAGAAAGCTTTCCAGACTTTGCACATGTCAAAGAATAGATTCATTAAGAGCTGTTGGCTCCCTGCAAGGTCGTGCTTTGTTTCATGATGAACCACTGAGGATGCATGCACTGCCTAAACTTCACGTTCAGAAGCTCAGATCCTCTTGAAAATCTCATACCCAAGTGTGAAGGCTTCATAGCTTGACTGGCTGGTTTTATATAAAAGCCTAAATTGGCTGAGAATCTGATTTTAAGACCCTTTCTGTGGAGTCAGAAAGGGAAAGACCATTACATTTTTGGATGTCTGCAGATAATTAGATTTACTTGTAGAGTAAATAGAGATACTTGTAGTTAAGGCTTCCTGCCCATAACTTTGATGAGAAATCTATGCAAATAAGGACATCTGAGGCTCAAGGTTTACCTGCTCGGGTCGTAGTCCTGGAGGAACCCATGTGTACTCCTCCAGAGCGCATCCAGAATCGTCATCAGAGGTTGAACTCCTCTGAAACCCAAGTGCCACTTTGGCTCCCCTTGAGTTCATGTCCGGTGCCCGAGTAATGGGCCAGATCCCTGATGTAGTTTCAAGACTCATCAGATGGGGGCACTGTTCAGATAATAAAAAGAGGTTTTAGTTTTTAAAGATTAAATTGGGGTATACCTAAAGTTGACAGCTGCATCTGTTTTATGAAATTTGCATTATCCTTTGTGGAAGATTGTTCTCAAAACATCTTAAAATGGAGATGGTGAGCGACTTCCTGTGCTGATACCCATTGTGGGGTTTCCTTTATCTATCTGGGCCTTGAGAGTTGCCAGATATTTAAAACTATGGAGAAGTTGTGCTTTGAAATGTCAGTAGAGTATTGCCTTTCAGGTCAAGCCTTAAGCTTGCAGATAAGATGTCAATGTGTACATGAAGCAGGATTAAACACTCGTGGCTCTTTCTCCAGGCCTTCTTTATCTTGATGCTTAAGCACTTCAGAGCACTTTCTGTCGGATAAAATGCCTTTGGTCCCAAGGTGTTGAAAAGAACACTCCTACTTCAAATGTTTTGAATTGCAAATGAGTCTGACATAGTGTGTGTGAATGCCCTTGTTTGGGTTGAGGGTTGAGTTTGATGATACCCCTCTCGGTTTGCCTCGAGTCACAAGGAAAGTCCATTATGTGTCCTTAGCCCATTATGTGATAGATTACGGATTTAATGTTTTATCTTAGGTCTTTATTGCCCAGTACAAGTTATGATGGTTTCTGGTCTTGTGCATGTTGTAAGTTACCTGTTGTTCTGAGTATTGATATGCAGCGAAGCAAAGATAATAGATTTGCAATACAAAGATGCATCGATAGAGGTATCTTACAGATAACACTTTTCCCTGTTCTCTTAATGGAAAATGTCATTTGGATTGCCTAAATCACAATCCAGCTCACCTTCAATGACCCCAGTCAAATGCAAATGAATTTCTCACATCAGTGCCCAGTAACCTCTCACCACAATTACCACACCTGAATGGGAATCAATGGTCAGATACGGCTATGCAGCACCATTTATGGATCCTTCAAACAAAGCAATGAGAAAAAGAGTAGACTAGGATTTTATGATTATATATTTGGGTTTGCGTGTGATCAAATGTATATACATCAAGCCCTTATTGCTTTCTCTGCCCGCTTTACTTAAAAAAAGTCTTGCAGAGTAGGAAATGCCTGCTGTGGCTTCCAGAGCCAACATACACAAGCACTCACGTTACACCTTGTCACTCTCTGGCACCGACACAATGTGTGGCTTTGTGGCAAAAACAAAAACAGAGCGGTTCTACCCTGCCCTGTTTTCAAAGGAACATGCGTAGTAGGAGGAAAGGACATTTGAAGAGAGGTCTTTTTAAGAAAGTCACTACAGTAGAGAAATGTAAACACACCCCAGATGTATGCCTCTGATCTGACTGGCACCTCAAACTGGAGAGTGAGCACTCTGCGCAGACCGGGAGTTACCGTGTCAAATATGAAACACTTATGAAATAAACACAGACTGGTGTGTGGATTAACTGAGGGTTGGATTACAACAATTCCACCTGAGGCTAAGATTCAACAAGCCTGGGCTTCACAGTGCCTCTGTTGTCAGGTCTGGGATGTAACATTTTCTGTAATGCAAACGTCAAGTAAGCCAAGTGAGTTTGACATGCTACGAGCATCAATTTCTGCTAAGCATTGATGCATGCAGTGTAGACCAAAGATAGAGCTGAATGAAACCTGCAGCACTTCATTAAGGTGTAATGATATTCATCATATGACTAAGGCCGTGACCTACAAATATGTACATTTACATTTGTTTTAAAAGTTCAATTGCACTAGACTAAAGCAATAATTTGTCTTAATAAAATGTTATGTAAACGCTTCAGTCTGACAGAAATTGTAAAAAAAAAAAAAAAAAAAAAATCATGATTTATCACAACTGTTTATCTTTTGTCAAATGAACTTAATGTGGTTCGGATAACATATTTTGAGCTTCTATTTATTAAACTAATCTCCTTTATTTGAATTAAACTTAAAATTTAAGGGCAATCAAGTAACTTTAAGTTAAACCAACAATTTTTTTACAGTGTGCAGTAGTAAAAAGGTTCCTAGTTACTGCATGTTGATAATGTAAAAAAGGGAGAGAAAAATCATCCCAAATATACCTGTATTTTACAGTTCCGACAACTAACCTATGAATTATTGGATCTCAGAGCTGTCCGCCAAAATTAATCTTAACATTGTGTAAATGGGACCTGATATATTCCATGTGCACTCATCATCCTCTATCACATCCCATTTTTTGACCAATTTTTGATCTCAGCTCCCTAATGCCAAAACTGCATGTGATCATAACACGTTATTTAACTGCTGCTGCTTTCTGTCTGTCATCAAATATTTATCTCCCAATCAGTCTGATTGTTTGAATGTATGCGAAGTCTAGAGTTTCATATTTACAGTGCGAGACTAGTTTAGACTTGATTGCATTTCAAGAAGCATCTTACCTGTGTGTAATGCATCCTGCAGTACTCAGGAAAGGCCTCCAATTAGTGCAAGTTGCAGAGGAAGAGTCTTGCAAGCATGTCTACAATGGTATCGGTTAAATCCCGTCGAAATTCCCCTAGTCAGTGAGAATTTAGTTGTGTCCTGTGTTTCTGAACACGTTGAAATGAATGTATCGATGTGTGTGCCAAGTAGCATGTCTCCTGGTAGTCGGAGCCAACCCCGGGACAGCCCCCTTCACATTTAAGCCCTCCCCCTATACTTCAAACTGAAATCCACCCCCACCCCCAAAACAACCTTCATCCACATTCCTGCTGTAAGAGAGCTGTCCACATCCCACAACAAACTCTCTTCAATCCACAGAGCCATTTCTTTTGTCCCTAAACATTCAAAGTCAAGTACATCCTGGAGGAGTTCATTCGGCATTGAATGTTGCATAACCAATGGCCAAGAGTTCCTGTTATTTTAGCTACAATTGGCATGCCAAGGAAGAACAGAGTGTGCTCTGGAAATATGTTAACCGCACAGAATCAGATATTGGAATGGCATAATGAATCATGCAACATTAGTGTACCTCTCAGTACATGACTTTCAAGTAAGCATCTGTTACAATAATTTATGCATTTGTGCTTCTGGCGTTAACCCTCACGTTGTTCCCAACCTGAATGACTATCTTTCTTCTGTAGAACACAAAAGAAGATATTTTGAAGAATGTTTTTGTCCTTACAACGCAAGACATTGGGTCCAACACAAAATTAGACTTTAATTATATGGACAAAAACATTCTTCAATGTATCTTTCTTTGTGTTCTGCAGAAGAAGGTAAGTCATACAGATTTGGAATGAAGTAAATGATCAAAGAATTCAAATTTGATGGTGACCAATTCTGGTTCCTTAATGATTCTTTTAGTGCTTGTTCAGGAGTAAATAAAGGAGTACTGTATTAAATGCTACTGTCAAAACCCATAATGTGTCTTTAACTACATGTTTACATTTTAGTGAATCACACACAAAAAACTAAAAGAACTGACTCAGGGTCATTCTTTAGGGAGTCAGACTACACTGTGCTACGCTTGCTCTGAATTTTGTTGATTCACTGAAATGGATCCAGAATAATTTGTTCCCATATCAGACAACACTGGTAATGCGAGTTCCCGACCCTACTTGTGAGTTACTTCTCACAAGTTCTAAGGCATTTCCATAAGCTCAGTATCCCCCTCCCCTTCATTCCTTCAGACTGAGCTCAGTGTGTTGACAGTGACGATGGCCCCAATGGCCATCTCTCACCTCCACACTTCAGTTGAATACAATGACCTTATTGTGTTGATTCCTTTCCAGTTCTGGAATCTCACAAAGGAAAAACCACTGAGAAGTCTTCTTCTCTCAAGAAGCTTTAAGAATAATGGTCAACAAGTATAATCAATACGTTTTAGGGTGGTTTTTATTCTAATAATGCTAACATTTAATCATTTTAAGGATTGCAGCATGAGCTCCGAGATGCCACGGTGGCTAAGCATCTTGTGATAAATGTGCTGTTTTCGTCATTACACTCACAAAACACAAAAGCTGGACCCTCTTCACATGCATCTCTGTTTGGTCATAGCTACTTCATCACGATCCAGTTGAAATGCCACATTAAAAGCCTGAAATTGCTAGACTGAACAATTGCCAAATCATCCCAGTTAACTTTCAAGTCACTGTGAAGAACTTGAGTTTGAACATCTTCCAGATCTGAGAGGACGTTTTAGACAGCAAGATAAGATAGCAATGAAAGAACAAGCAAACCAAGATGGATTCCTCCTTGGTTTTTGGCAGAAACTACGAAGAACCACTTAACTATTAAGATAACCTTTGTTAGAGACCCTTTTCCCTGCTTAAGATGTTTATCAGGACACCATCGAAAAGGCAAAAAATGCCATGGCGATTCTTCGTAAGAGCGAAATATGAAACCGCTTGAAGAACTTTCTGTCCAGATATAGAAAGAAAGAAACCGCAATTAGCAGACAGTTCCCATCATTTCCTGGAGCAGATTCTACAATGTGTTGGTGGTGTATGTGAAGGGTGGGAGAGCACAACCCTTCCTGCTTCCTTAGAAAGCTTAAGTTGCAGTCTATTACCTCAAAACCCTGCACAGTTACCTCTGGTCTATCTTAAAGGAAAGGGAAGCTACTTGCGAAACACCTAAGGTTCACATCCTCCTCTTCCCATTGTAAAATGGGCCGACCTTCCCCTGGCAAGCCATTATAAGCGATAACGCATAATTCACCTCATTGCCACACCAATTGACAAGTGTTTAAGAATGGATGCTGCCCTGCTGTATTCACATGTCAGTGCTACCTAACTAATGACACTTTTTTCATTGACCCCTGACCCCCGCACACACCCTGCTCCCTCTGCTCATCTCTCCAAGTCTTTGGATTCGCTCTTTCCTTCCCGTGTTAATGACAAGGCATCAAACTAATGGAACATGGCACAATTGCTTGCATGCAGCTGCTCCAATTACTGCAAAACCAACATTTGTAAGCAAATAAGGTCATGTTTGTGTAAAAATAAAGCGTTGAATGCCAAGCTAAGGTTTTTGGATTCCATAAGGATCTCTTTTATCTTTGATAATTCCTTTTTGACAACCTGTTTTTTTATCTCTGCCTCTGTAGGATGGTGATTGCACTATTGATTTGATAACGACCGAATCCGAGTGTCTCACGCCGTATGTGTTTTAATTTACACTGTCAGGACAACACATCAGAGTGTCTCTGATGTAGGACAGTTTACACCTGACAACCGCAGTCATGCCACTTCTTGAGATCAGTCGTTTTGATTTGAGTAACTCTGAGGATTACGGAGGAGGAAGCGATACTGCATTGAATACTCTTTCAGGGCACAACTGCGAATTGACACAGACTCGCTCTGACATATTTTCCCTGTCTGAGCATTTTTGTCATGTAATTGCATTATGACGAACAGAAATGTAGTCGGCCGTGTAAAATGATGACTTTAAGATCAAGCAGAAGCTTCTGCCAAATGGTTAATTTAGCAATTGGATGAACAACAACTAACATCTGCTCTAAAAACATTTAATTTAGGGCGAACGTCACATACCGTCATTAATATTCATTACACAAGCCGCCCTTAGTTTGTGTGCTAAATCGCTGACAGAAAGTAAAGGAGAAAAGTTAAGAAAGGCAGACAAAGCATTTTTATACTTTTTGTTGTTTCAACAATGTTTTAGGTATAATTATTTAGCTTGTAAAATCATTTTCTTCAGATTTTCTCAAAGAAATCCAAGATTATATTTAAAAAAAATTTAATAAATAAAAAGATTGTATGCCTTCAAATGGTATATCATATGAGTTTAACTGTGGCAACTCTGTATTTAAAACCACTTTCAGGTCATTTCTGTGCTCCATCTCTGTGCATGTTGAAATTAGATAGGTATACATGTATTTCCTTAACAAATTTGTGGCATTTAGGTGGTCTAAAACAACCTTATCAGACAGTTAGGGAAGTTAAAATCATAAGAATTTACAAAAAAAATCAGCAAAAAAGATCAAAGATAATCATTAAAACAGTCACAAAACGTAATCTTAAGCATCTCCATTTCAAATTCACATGTTCATTTATACTTTCAATGGCTGTCCTCACCATTTACCATACAGTGCAGATCTGCAAGCATTTACTTCCCTCCAATCACAAAGTCCTAATTCACACCCATTATCAGCCCATTCACATTTAGCACACTGAACTCACTGAAGTCCGAATTTGAATTGACTTTATTCACACCTGGAAACTGCTTTACAGATACTGAAGTCAGATTAAAGTGATTCAAGTCTCACCCATTGCTGCCAATCAAAGCACCATATCCATCAGCAATGCTTTAGCAAGTGCTTTTCTCACTGCTCTGTTAATATTCAGAATCACGGAAGAGTAAAAAGACACAAGTTGGTGTGAGATATCGGGTCATAAAAGAAAACGGCAAACCTATGTGTGCCAAAACTTTATAGCCCGGCAATGAATGTTTGCAAGACACCTTCACAGGGTTGTAAAGCCTAATAAAAAGGCAGCAGTCGTGTTCCAGAAAAGTTTGCAAGTGAAAAGAAGGTCAGATTAGCCGGCATTACAGACACGCTGTAATGTGTAGAGACACGTTGTGTGATAAAGAGCTTTTTAAAAAGGTTTTCACACAAGCTTAAAACCATTTTCGAAAACTCAACAAGTACATAAATGTGCCAGAATTAAAAAAACATCGTCTTCCTATACTAATCCCATGGGGATTTATAGTGTAGTGTTACATAAGCCATTATTGATAGTTCTCATGCCATAGTACAGTAAAAACAACATTATTCAAGACGATTGCCACATAAATTATATGTATCACGCTAGACTGAAAAGAGCGAGTCCTGTGGGCTAAAAAAATAGATTTTGTCCTCTTTGTGGATGAATGAATATCCCTCAGTTTGGAAACCTGACCTGAACTCGTGTTGACTGTAAAATACTGTAATTAAGACTTTAAAATACTGTAATTGCATTTAGGTGTGACTGCATTATAAAAGTATACATATAATGTGGAGAAGATTATAGTAATGATGATATATGCAGAGCGTGTCTGGCTTCTCATCTGCAGTGATCCAGCTGCGTGTGTGCATGCATTTAGTTCACAATGGGCTCTGTGCCTCTGTGCCCTTTCCTGCCTCCTTAATTTGATATTGTTAACTGATACATTCCACTTTAAAAAAGGAGAGGTCACGCTAACCTCTCCAGACACAGGTGGGCTTACCTCTTAGAAGTTCGACAATGTCAAAAAAAGCATCAACTTTGATACCCAGGTCTCATTTAACCCCAAAAAACTGTTTGCTTTCAATTTATATAAGAAATTATATTTTTGGCATGAAGAAAGTTATGCTTATTTCTTTTCCTTGTGACATCAGTCTGGATTGTTAAGGTTCACACAGGGAGATTGAGGGGAATGTGATTGAGAGATGATATTTGAAAGTGTGAAAGAAACATATGTCACAATCAAATCTACTGCATAGATAATGCCCACCAGGGCTTGTGTCTGACAGCCAGCCATTTATATTGTGTAAATGTTTAATATGTTGTGCATATGTGCATTCATTACTAGTAATGAGAAGACATTTTAAAGTCCTGTAACCACAAAATCATGTATAATTAGAGGTGGTCTGAAAAACGTCTTGAGGGCCTCATGTAGAGAGCTGAAGACCACCCAGCCCAGCAACAACCCTCCTCAAACTCGACTGGGCTTCCACAGAGCGCAACGGCCCCTTACCTCTACATCTCCTAATTACAATCATTTGCCTCATACCAAACGAACACAGAACATCTGCTCCTAATGCTGCTGACTGTGATTATTAAAGAGATTTTACTCCCAGGTCGACACACAGAGGAAGCGCAACAGACAGGAATCACAAGGAGAGGTACAAGTCCGTGCTATTTGTTTTTATTAGCGAGGATACACTGCAACATGTTGAAGCAATGAGCCTGATATGTTTTGCTAGATCATTAGTCTGTTTTTCCTGGCTCAGGATCCTGGCATGCATTTTAACCAGGTGCTGATGAAGAGATCATTGACTTAATGGAGTTGATGAACCTCATCGTCTTATGTCAGTTTACTCATGTGGCTGTAACAAAAACAGCGATGCCAACGTTTGGAGATTTGCAGGCTCTGCCTCTAAGTAAACAATTTTTGCTAATGAGTTTTAATGATCACTCAATCTTTTGGCTAGTCATCTATAATACAAAATAGGGTTTGAAACAGCTTTCACAAATCAGTTGCCGTCTTGTTTTACAGTTATAATAGCAATATTATTTTTAATAGAATAGTCCGACCTCACAATTAAAGGAGGCAGTTTGTTTACTCTTGAATGTGTGTTAGTTTGACAAACCTGAAAAAATACAATAGTTTAGTGCTAAAGAAGTGCAATTTATGATACGATTATACCATCAGATTTGAATGTTTGATTTGAAATGTGTTATTAAATGTAACAATACAGTTTTAATGATTTTGGTCTTTACTCCAACAAATAAAAGCTGTACTTGCATAACTGGAAGTAGGGGTGTTTCCAAGATGGCCGCCGAGTGAACTGACTTGCCCTAAATGGGACGTTGAATTCAGTCAAGCGCTGAGTATCATTTTGAAACAAATGCATAGCTTCCACCATATACTTTGGCTGTGTAGCATTTCATTTTAGTTTACAATGTGGCCATTGATTACAAAATGGCTTAATGTTGGCAGGAAATTAAAATCTATTTCTTAAATGCATGTTAATGATTGTATTCTGAGAGATTCATCGATGTTTTTTCCATTTTTAATAGTTTTTAATCAAAATGTCAAACTTGATTTAAGTGAAATGGCAGACTTTTCTCTAGTGATATATGCGGGACTTCTCCAATCATTTTGTCATCTTAAAAACCTTCCTTTTTCCTTACAATTTACTGCAAGCTCACATTTAGATTCGCTTCCATCTAATTTTGCAGTGATGCCATTGAAGAACGATTTTTGGATCCCCAAAGAACCTTTCAATGTACAGTTCTTAAAATAATATATTTTTCTTGGAAATGGAATGGAAAGGTTCTTCATGAAACCATAGATGCCAATAAAGAACCTTTATTTGGAAAAAAAGATCTGTCAGTACTTCTGTTTTATCATGACTTTACTTTCAAATGGGGTTTGTGGACCTAAAATCCTAAATGAAACCAAGACTATCCATTAGGTTCATCTGCAGAATTTAGCATGCCTATTTTTGGCACATTTGGTCAAGTGTTAGTAAGCGATATTAGGACGTAACGGAGGCCACCTACACACCGCTTCGAGAGTGCCAAACACAGACCTCAGTCATTCTGATGATAAATTGTGCAACTGTGAATGTTATCTTGCATCATCCCCATTTAGAAGGTAATTACTCTTCTCTCAGCAGGGAAATGCAAGCCAGAAAAAAGCAGGGGGGAGAATGCAACGTTAATGACACTAGACCCCCAGGGCAGGTTGATTGTTTGGGCTTAAAACACACATACGGTGTTATACAATCTAGTCTGTTTCACATAATCCATAAACTGGTAACATGACAAGCCTGGTGCTAATCACAGACCCTACTTTTTGACAAACAAGACTGTACTTTACTTTCACTGCAAGGCTATTTATACCTGTTAGAATAGTGCCGCTTTGGGGTGGCGTTGATGATATGTAATTCAACACCATGGGATGATATAGTAATCCTCACATAATGCCTGTCTGTGTCAGGGGCCCCTCTGACAAAAATAATGCTATTCTGTTCCTTAAACCTGGGCTGAAGCTTTACTTCCTCTGTAGCCTAATCTTTTTGTGGGCATGTGGTTATTGTAAAGAGATACCCCACATCTTTGGTGACACTGATATCATAATTTGTTCTACTTTGCTCTGTATATTGTCATCTTATTTACGATATGTTATGAGATCTGTTTAAATTAATCTGCAGATACTCGAGACAGAGAGACATTTCTGCTCATTAGGTATGGAAGAAATGGGTCACGGGAGTGCAATGTATAATGATCTTCATCAAGTCTCTCTGAGGAGCAACTAGTGTTATTGAAAGGTAAAGCCCTCTGTCTCCTAACAGATGTCGGTGACCCTTTGGGGGATTCTGGGTTTCTCAGCGAAGTAAACTGCATGCATGCACACACATAGGTTACAGTGTGAATTTCAGCAGCTTCATGGCATGAAAACCACAGAAGCAGAAAGGATGAGACTCCAAAACAAGCCTTTGCATGTTGCATTTCACAGCCGAATGCGTTTAGATAATGAATCTTGTCCCAACGTTTTTCTTTTCATAGAAAAGCAAACCGTTTGGTTTCCGGGGTTCATTCATAGCACACATGATGATTCTTTACAACTTGTTACTTATGCTAGCTATTAAACCCCCATACCTTTACAAGCCAAACAAGCACACAATAAAATCTCTGTTTGGTTGCAGCGTGCTGGAAAGCCCCAAGCATTCATTAGTAAACCACAGAAAATTTATAAGCATGTCTTCCATCCCACGCTATGCGGAAAAAGCCATTACGGTATCTCAGCGGTGAAATGTGTATCTTTTTTGGATTTGATGTTAAAATATTGAATATGCAGCGACACCTACAAGTAAGTTGTTCATAGAGTTTCCACACCTTTTGACCAATGAAATTTCAGTCGGATGTAAATCGCAATACGGAAAAATCTGTATTTTACTATCCATTTTTACAGTAAGATCAAAAGTCATCAAATGTCTATGAGAGAGAAGGAAAGGTAGAAAAGGCATATCCTGATTGAATTAGCTCAGTGAGTTGGTCAGCATTGGCTTTTTAAGGCCTTGAAATGTGACTACATTCACATGAGAGTAATCATACGAGGAATTAAGCGGGAAATCCATTTGCGCACATGCCAAGTAATCTGTATTTGAAATATCACACCTGCTCTTATAGTTAGAGTTCTAATGTAAATGTATATTTAATCACAATGCCAATCGGTTATCATGCCGGCGGAAGCATTGATCTGTGCTACTTCTCAATCCAAACAACTGTAATTCAGGCAGCATGCCGCCTTTCAGCTGTCAGGATGACTGTATGATCCTCTCCGCAGCAGTTGAGATGCCCTTATCTCCATGCTGTCAGAAGCGGCCGGCTGCTGAACGTCTGCCGTACATGTTTACCTTGTCTCATCCTCACACTCTGATTATAAGGCAGCTGCCGGCAGCCGTCTGTCTGACTGAGCCAAATCATTACCTGCCTTTAATCTCCTGCTCTGATACTGCCTGTTGTGGGTAATTACTGCGGAGCCAAATCAACTTGCTCTCACTTGCATTTACAAAATCTAAACAATAAGGGGAAAAAAATAATCAAATCAATTACACCGATCCCTTGGCGTTGCAAAATATTGACTTGTTCTTGCCTCATACTCATTACTTAATATTTGTCTCCTCCCTTGTGTATTCTTTCAAGTTGGATTGTGGTGAAACGACATGTTTTAATATCGACCCGTTGTTCCACAACACATGGATATGATGCATGAAGAACCCGTGAATATGCTGTGGTTTCATGAGTGAGCCAAGGCCAGACATTTGTGTTTCATTTTCAGGCATCGAAAAATTAGAATCAACTCAAGCATCTCCCACAGTGAGCCAGACAAGCGCGCTGACCTACAAGCTGTCAGTCAGGGCGGGAAATTTCCATTTTCTCAGTTTCTCTGCACTCACATGTGATCAACTTTCCGTAGCTTTCAATAGGATTTGTGCTGTTTGCTACACAACTGTTCAATAGTTTGGGGTCGGTAAGGTTTTTTAACTAATCTTTTGAAAGAAGTCTCTTAAGGTAGCATTTATTTTATTTTAAAAAAACAGTAACAACTAATATTGTGAAATATTATTACAATTTCAAATAACTGTTTTAATATATTTTAAAACGCAAGAAGCCATTACTCCAACGTTTTCAGTGTCACATGACCCTACCGAAATCATTCTAACATGCTGGTTTTGGTGCTCAAGAAACATTATCATCAATGTTGAAAACAGTTGTGCTGTTTAATGTTTTTGTGGAAACCACAATGCATTTTTTCAGGATTCTTTGATGGATCAAAAGCTCAAATAACAGCATTTGAAATGGAATAGACTTTTACATTGTTACGTAAGAATTATGTCACTTTTGGTTGATTTAATGTGTTATTGCTGAATAAAAGTATTTTAAAAAACTTTACCGTTATACTTTTGATCAGTTGTGTAATAAATAGAAAACAATATGTCAGAGTCATGGCAATGAGCGCCATGTCCTCCTATTTTTTTAGCTGTGGTGCTAATGTGGGTGATTCATGTTTGAATCCGGCTTGCGTCATTTGCTAATAATTTCACTGTCGGTATGATTAAACTGGCACTAAAGACTACAATGGCAGCTACTAGCATTGACTTGCATTGCTTTAGACTATTTGGCTTTAATGGGATGTTGTTCTCGTTGCTATCTGAGGAAATATCTGTTGTCTAAAGTTGCTAGTTTAAATACCGGCTGGCCTGTATCAGAATCTGACTGTTTGACTCTTTCAGCTCAACTAAAGAGCAGCTTGTCTCTGTCCCCCTCTCCATGCTTGGCAGCATTCACAGGCCGGGCAAGAGAAGAGATAGAAAGCTGCCAAATGTGTTTGAGGTGTGGGGTGATTTGCATAGGTGAGCACACGTCAGGGCCTCCCAGCATAAACAGGGCACTGTGAACCTTCTCTGCTCACCGCTAGTAAATCAACACAGATACATATACAAGCACTCCTCAGAGCATACCCTGTGGGCTGGGATCTGGGGTTAGAATCGCTCTTTCTGTCGTTCTAGTAGCTACACGCACACACACACAGACTTGTTCTCACACAAATATCCCTCTATTTCACATACTAGACACATTTATTTATCATGTAAGTTCCAAACACAGCTCTAGCTTAACTAACCCAAACTTTAAACGTTTAAATAATGCTGCTTTCGTTTAGTTTATTTCCAAAGCATATGCGATTTTATTCTAGGCAATACAGAACTCTATAGATTAGAACATTTTCCAAACGTTTCCTGTCTTTAACCACATAGAAATTCTCACTGTCTAAATTGTTTATGGCTTTTTCTCAATACAACCATGATTTCTTGTACTCAAGTTTTGAAAAACTAAACAACAACTTCAAACACATCTAAGAGATATTTAGACCAACCCATGAGAGGACACACTACATCACTCTCTAGTACCGTCAGCTGAAACCGAGCTTCACATGTGGTCGTAATGGGTCATCTATTAACCAAGTCTTTACATAACAATCTCAGATCTCTGTTCGGTGCCACATTTGGAAATCTGCCACTTCCACTCAAGTCACCTGAGAAGCCCCAGGGGTCTAGTTAACTGGTTTGTCATTGACTCCCACATGGAGTCTTTTTTTAAATACCAGGCATTGCTTAAAAGGGTAGTTCGCCCCCAAACAAGACCTACTTCTGGCATTTTACTCACTGTTATGTGAGTTATACAAACTGTTATGACAGGCTTCTTTTTACGTGTAACAAAAATGTACTTTCATCATTCATTTGTGTTGACGCAATGCTGTCATTCTGCCTATCACAAGCCATGCAGCCTGAGGGTGAGTAGCCTAGCCCTAGCCCTAGATGATGACAGTTTTTATTTTCGGTTTAAATATTCCTGCGAGTACAAGATAAAAAATATCTGGAGTGCACTAGGTTTATGAAATGGATAAAAATAATTAGCCACAGTATAAGTTAACCGTGATTCTGACGTTATCTTCGTATCTGTTGCTGAGCAACGGTCTTTGAGAAACGGACACGACGACATCATCAGGCCAAATCTGCACGTGCAGAGCAACCGCTAGGGGACACCAACACCTAATGTAGGCTAGGCCTACAGCAAACTCGCTCACCTTCAAAATTAAGATACAGACGGATAGCATGCGGTTAAAGAGTATATTTAATCAAAATAATACTTTTATGTAAGGTATAATAAGAGTAGGCTATGTGCGTCATTCAGGCACATTCACGCTCAAACATATCTATCAACAGTGAACCGCGAAGGTAAGTCGCTTTTGCCTTATATGGAAATTGTCCCCAACGGCTAGTATTTAACAACTTACAGCATTCTTTTCTTTTTATTATGGAAAAGGTGAGTCTTTGGGTCATGGATTCGTGAGCTACAGGTCAGGAGACAAACGGCACCCTGATTGACAGGAAAGAGAGAAACTTTAATGACGGTAGTGACCTGAGTGACAAGGAACAGCTGAGTGTGTGTGTACACACACATCTGGAGACCCGCAGGGCTTCACACTAGACATCCATATGCTCTAACCCGCCGTGCGTCTTTCCGCACTAGTTGGTAGGTAACGTGCTGTGTTACCACAGTTTAAGTGGTGTTACACATGTCCATATTTAGGCTACTAAGTTCCTTTTCACATAATTGCAATTACATCCAGAATCATTTATGTTCAATCCGCCAGGCGGGCGTAATTAAAGGGTCAGTGGCTCATATCCCAAGTTACATCTATTGAGTTAGGCTATACAATTAAATAGGCGAACGTTAAAATGTCATGCATGCAAAACATTTTTCAATTTCTGAATTCTTAATGAAAATATCGAAGCGGTTTAACTGTCCGGAGAGTTGAAAAGTCTGTTTGTGTGTGTTTTTTTTTTGCCTATTATTATTAGGCTATTATTTTTTTCTAAAAAGGTGAAGCAACTTTCGTTTGCCAGACAACATTTTAAAAACAGTCAGTGTAAAACCAACATGCAGCAAGCCTAACGTTATTTGTAGTCGTGTGAAAAAAGACAAGAAAGAAAGAAAAAAAAAAAAGCCCAGAGTGGACCAATTTAAACCCCCATAATTGTGTGTCAATGTCAAATTGTTATTTTAAAAGATCAAACATTTTGACTACGTATTTTAGTAGGCTAGTTTTTACTTCATGGTTAGACCACCTGGCATTTTAGTGTCATTAAATAATTTAGTTATAAACGCTTTAAAGCCAACGATTACATTTTTTAAAGAACCTAACATAAAAATGTATCATTAGCTTTTAATTTGTCAGTGACCCACACGCGCACAGAAAGTTCCTAGGCTATTATTTCACCCCACAGTTCCCATTTATTCCCTTTAATTCATGCATACGCAGCTGAAAAACGATTTTTCTTTGTTTTTACACATAATACTAGAAATCGACTTGTACGACCCCGTAACATTTAACACAAAGCAACCTATTTTAAGGGCAAACAGAATGCACAAGCATACTTACGGGGACGAAATGTGCTGATTTATTCCGTTGCTGTTAGAAAATATTCACAACCGTCATTTGCTCGAGTCCAGATGACAGAAAGTAAACCAGCGGTCTTTGCAGAGGACGCGGAGCTGTTCAGTATCCAAATAGCGCAAACCAACGGGTCAGCATAGCGGAGACGCAGAAAGCGAGTTTGAATCCCAGCTGCGATGAGTAAACATGCAGTCTGCAGTCAGTTAAAGAGCCCGTGTGTTCAGTGCGCTGAAATGACATGAGCGATACTCTGCGCTGATTGGCTCAGACGCGCGGCCCCCACCAAACCCTCCACACACACACATTCTTGCGTCTCCTCTCTCACTTTCCGAGGGGTCCAAAGTAAATCAAACATCATCGGACGAATGAATGCGCAAAAGCTCACATTGAGTGGTGATATAGTGGAGAAATCAGAATCTTAACCCTTTCACATCCTAATTATGTTCTAGGGACTCTAAAAATATGCTTTATTTGTACTATAAATACAGAATGGTCATCAATAAAAATCTCATTGACAATAATATATATATTTCTAAAGTCCATTAGAGTACACTTTAGTTTTGAACAGAAACACCTAGATAATTATATGGATTTTAAGAAAAATCTCAAGAATATTTAAGTAGCCTATAACTATAAAGAGCTGGAATTAAATATTGATTTTGCTTTAAAAGTTCCTTAATAGGTTCACTTTAGGTTTTTGCTGTTTTGTATTATTCCATGTTGTTAAAAATAAAATATTAAAAAAATTCCTCCACCCTTTTATAGTTAAAAAAAAAATCATTTATTTATCGAGAAAGGAACTTTTTGTCTGTCATAGCCCCTCCCCCAAAAATGACAATGGACGAGTATTGACGTCAATGACAAGACATGCGTGAACCTTCTTTGACATAAAACCTGATGCGACAGGTCTTGAAGCACCATATTTTTAGGGCAAAAAGCACCCGAGTTCTTTGGCACTGAATGTCTGGGAAGAAAAGGGAGGCAGAGAGAGAGAGATTGACTGCACTCTTGAGGCTCCCCGAAGTGAAGTGGCTCACTCAAGGGCACTTACCCTCCACCCTATACCATGTTTGATTGAATATTTAAAATAAGTGACAAAACTTTGATTCATATCAATCAAATAGTTATAGCACATCCAGAATTCCTGTCCTACCGATGACTCAAAGTGCAATTAGTTCAATGCATTAACTGGAATGTTGACAGGTTAATGCTACACAGCTGAGTTTCTTCAGCCAACAGTCTCGTCTGTCCTGTCCATCACTACCTTGTTACTGCGTGTGTTTGTGCTGAGACATTCACTTTACAGCTTTAGAGTACAGAAACCACTTTTCTGACACCTTGACAGAACCGGCTCCGCAGCTCTTGACAGCAGACGGCCTGGGCCCCTGACCTAATTCACAGGGCTGCCCCCAACACACATACACAATGACAGCAGAAACCCCTTTCTACCATACATTTTAATCTCAGAGGCTTATCTCCCCTATTCATCTTAAGTCTGCACACTGGCACACATACATTCGCACACCTCCCACAATTGGAAACGTAAAGTCAGCTTGAAGATCGTTTTCTCTCCCTATCTCTCTTTCCTCTCTCCACCTGCTCTTCATAGACAAGGACCCCTAACAGCGCTTTAGGCCTTTATGTATCCCACAGACAACTGAAACACTAATCCTATTTACAGTGGGGCATAAAAGGTAAGACTATACACATGCTGGGAGCGAAGGGAAGTGCAGATTAACTCGGCAGAGTGCACATCTGACTGAGAGAGAGGGGTCAGTCAATCTCCAACTGCCATTTTGTGCTTCATAAACGCAGATGCTTGTGGCTTAGTGACATATAAGATTGTCCACAATAAAGAAAACTCTAGTTTAAAACGTGCCAAAGACGTTCTCTTTCAATTCATGTTGATTTTCTATGATTTTGAAAAACTATTTAATGACTAAAAATGTCATGTGGTGTAGTTAACAATCTTTTTTTTTTTTAAATCAGCATTTTGAATAGATGTGTTTGTACACATTTTAATCATACTAGATAAATACAGTGAATGTTTTTAAATACGTTTAATATAATAAATATATTTTATGAAGGTAAATAGTTTTTTTGTTTTTTGTTGCAAATATCATGTATTATTAATTCATAAAGTCACACCACTTGACATTTACATCTTGAACTAACCTTGCTTTGTCATATAAAGGTCAAATTATCTGATATTTCAAGAGTAGTATTGCCCTTGACCATCGTTTATATTATATTACATGTCTATTATATGTGACTTGTGCTGGCAAAATGAGTTATTGTTAATGGTTAATGAGTTATTGTTATTTTTCATATATTCATCATACATCAAAACCTTCAAAATTATATATGATTTGTTTGAATCTGACAAAAAATTACTGAGCTACACCTGTTAACAAGTCAATACAATCCCGAAAAGACAGAACGTGTTTTTCAGGTTTAAAAAAGGCGTTTTAATTTTAGGGCGTTTTTAATTTATAAAAGAGCAGTGCACTGCGTTTTTTTTATGTTGCTAAGCAACCCCCGAATCAGCTGTCCAACCAATTTAATCAAGGTAACCGTCACCACAACGGAAGGCCCGCCTCTCCATTCATTCGATTGGACAATGGAAAAAAACGTGAATGATGTTGGGTGCTTTTCTGATTTCTGAGTTGATTTTTTTTTTCAACTTCAGGCGCTCAGCGCACTCCTACAAAAACGCTAGGCGCAGCAGGCGGCTAAAACGTAATAAACGGGGCGCAAACAGGGCACAAAACGCTCACTGCCTATAGAAACAATTATAAAAAGGCACTGCAAAAAACACGTTCTATCTCTGAGTTGATTTTTTTTTTCAACTTCAGGCGCTCAGCGCACTCCTACAAAAACGCTAGGCGCAGCAGGCGGCTAAAACGTAATAAACGGGGCGCAAACAGGGCACAAAACGCTCACTGCCTATAGAAACAATTATAAAAAGGCACTGCAAAAAACACGTTCTATCTCTGATCGGGGCCTCAGTTTTGAGTAAAATCGAGTTAAAGTTTTCTGAAGGTTCCAAAACAAAATCACCTAGCAACCTTACCTTAAAATCCAAGGTAATAACACCAAATTGGGCACACAGCAAGTCCCATATCTATAGGGGAAAAAATTCAACTTTTTTTTCCATGAGACCACAATTGTTTGAATAACATTAATGAGACAGTCTAGATATTAAGACCTGTACTGCACGGATCTAAAATAATGTCACACATCAGATGTTTTTCCCCCACAGTTAACCAAACGTTCACTTAAGACACAACAGATAATGTTCGTGTGAATACTCGCCAAGACAGATATTTTAAAATACATTTCGGTGTATATCGGGGATCGCACTCTGTCTGACTTTGTGCGCATGCTTCGGATCTGTCAGTCAGCGCGTGTAAGATTGTTTTTCATGGACAAGGGAAAGGTACTCCTCTCAGAAAATGTACAAATAAAAATAATTTTAGATGTGTATTTGCTATTTGGAGCATTGGGATTGCAGGACGCGAGGGCTTAATCAACTAGTTTTTGTGAAAACCCCAAAATCGACATTTTGACCTGTAGCTCAAAATTATCCCATGCGCATTCCGACTCGTTTTGCCAGCATGGGTCACCTATTATATTAGCTCTTGTTTTGTTTTTTTGTTTATATATATATATATATATACACTCACCTAAAGGATTATTAGGAACACCATACTAATACTGTGTTTGACCCCCTTTCGCCTTCAGAACTGCCTTAATTCTACGTGGCATTGATTCAAAGGTGCTGAAAGCATTCTTTAGAAATGTTGACCCATATTGATAGGATAGCATCTTGCAGTTGATGGAGATTTGTGGGATGCACATCCAGGGCACGAAGCTCCCGTTCCACCACATCCCAAAGATGCTCTATTGGGTTGAGATCTGGTGACTGTGGGGGCCATTTTAGTACAGTGAACTCATTGTCATGTTCAAGAAACCAATTTGAAATGATTCGAGCTTTGTGACATGGTGCATTATCCTGCTGGAAGTAGCCATCAGAGGATGGGTACATGGTGGTCATAAAGGGATGGACATGGTCAGAAACATTGCTCAGGTAGGCCGTGGCATTTAAATGATGCCCAATTGGCACTAAGGGGCCTAAAGTGTGCCAAGAAAACATCCCCCACACCATTACACCACCACCACCAGCCTGGACAGTGGTAACAAGGCATGATGGATCCATGTTCTTATTCTGTTTACGCCAAATTCTGACTCTACCATCTGAATGTCTCAACAGAAATCGAGACTCATCAGACCAGGCAACATTTTTCCAGTCTTCAACTGTCCAATTTTGGTGAGCTCGTGCAAATTGTAGCCTCTTTTTCCTATTTGTAGTGGAGATGAGTGGTACCCGGTGGGGTCTTCTGCTGTTGTAGCCCATCCGCCTCAAGGTTGTGCGTGTTGTGGCTTCACAAATGCTTTGCCTTTATACCTCGGTTGTAACGAGTGATTATTTCAGTCAAAGTTGCTCTTCTATCAGCTTGAATCAGTCGGCTCATTCTCCTCTGACCTCTAGCATCAACAAGGCATTTTCGTCCACAGGACTGCCGCATACTGGATGTTTTTCCCTTTTCACAACATTCTTTGTAAACCCTAGAAATGGTTGTGTATCCCAGTAACTGAGCAGATTGTGAAATACTCAGACCGGCCCGTCCGGCACCAACAACCATGTCACGCTCAAAATTGCTTAAATCACCTTTCTTTCCCGTTCTGACATTCAGTTTGGAGTTCAGGAGATTGTCTTGACCAGGACAACACCCCTTAATGCATTGAAGCAAGCAACTGCCATGTGATTGGTTGATTAGATAATTGCATTAATGAGAAATTGAACAGGTGTTCCAAATAATCCTTTAGGTGAGTGTATATATGTATATATGTATATGTATATATATATATATAGAGAGAGAGAGAGAGAGAGAGAGAGAAAGACATTTTTGATCAATTAATTTAATTCATTATTTAAAAAACATTCTCATCATAGACAATGTATCTGCAAATCAAAGTATGTATGAATTGGGTTTTTAGTGTATTTTTGAATAAAAAGAGTGTCGCATTGCCCCTTAGTAGTAGAACACTGTCAAACCCAACATCAGGGCGGATCAAATCACAGGTAGTTTGTTTTCTAAATGCTGCAGGTCAGGAGTTGCTTTCTGAAGTGACATGACATTGATTTCCATGTTGCTTCAAAGGTTGTTTAAGATGGCTTCAAAGCCAGTGAAACTACACATATGTGCCACACTTAATTAATCTAACGAAGAATCTGAACCCTGCCAAAAGTAGCAAGTGATCTAATTACATTAAGGGTGTTAGAATTTCAGACACGGATCTTCTCAAATAGCCACGACGGATCATGTCGCACATGAGTTATATGTTGTATGCGTGATGATTTGGGGTAAATCACTCCTTCATGCTGTTGCCGAATCGATAGTCTGAGGTTTGGGTTGTGACCCAGTAATCCATTTTGTAGCATGTGAGAGGGTCAGTGGGTTTATAGACTTTTCAGATGACTTGTGTCTCTGTAAAACTTAACCCAATGGATTCTTTTCATTTCTTCACTGCATTTTCGGCCCCTGGCAAGAATGCATGGCAATAAGTCATTAATGTTTCATTAAGGGGGTGGGAGGGGGTGTTAACTCGTAAGTCAGACCAGCACCAGTTGTGCACCCTGCTTTCTGTGTACCCCACACACTTAAACTCTGCCCTTTGACCAAAACAAAGAGCCTGTTGATGTGCAGAGGAGAGGGTCTCTTATTACTCTGGCTAAAACACATTGCTCTATACATGCAGTCTGAGTCAGCTAAAACGTCCTACTTTCTATTCCAAACTAATGTTTTAATATGTGGTGTTCTCTTTTGTTTTTGTTCATTAATTTCACTCCTGTGAAATATAAGATCAACTCAATTTTTAGTGTTTGCCTATGAACTTCCTAGGATGTTCTGAAAATTGATTATTTTGCAAATTTTGAGTCTGATCACCTCAAGAAGCAATCCATTTAGCTTCTATTGTTTCCTGTCCAGGATGATTGTGTGCCAAATATGTTTAGGGGTCTTGAAACACACACACACACACACACACACACACACACACACATGGACTCGACTGCTCCTGCCATTTGTTATTTTTGTCAGACCTGGGATGGAAAGTCAGTGTATTCTTGTTCCTCCTTAATCCCTTTTAGGAGTCTTGTTGCTTCAGTTCATTCCTACTGAGTTCACTTCCAATCTAACCTTAATTAGACTCTTGGTGCAGGATCCAGACTTACTTTCAAAACAGGTCAAGCACACTTAAATACTTCACCGCCTGGTCTGCCCATCACATAAAGTCAATCTGGTCCCTTCTATGCCCTATTAGAGAGGCTTTAATTAGCGTTGTTCTCTGGACATAATTGACAGAACGGAAGTTTGCTGCACATACTGAAGTCAGCTGCTCTTTTGAGGTCCGGATACAGATGATTTCAGGGGACTTAATGTCAAGGACTAAGAACCAAGCCAAGGGTTTGCAAACTTTCCTCAATTAGGTCAGATTATTGTTGTAAATGTCTGTTTAACAGTGGGAACCTTTATAACTGGAGCAGTTTGCTGTTTTCTTTTCTTTTTGTTTAAGGTTTCATTGTCAAATATTAAGACAAAGATTATGGGTTCAGAAAGACCACTATAGAAAATGCTTCCGTTTGCATTTTGCATATACATTTTATTCCCATTGCAAATTATTTTATATGGAAGCTTGTTTCCAAAATAACATTTTTAAAAGATAATTGGACTTTATAACTCGCAATTCTGACAAAATTGTGAGTTATAAAGTCAGAATTGCAAAATATAAACTCCCAATTGTGAGTTATTGTTAGATATAAGGTTGCAATTCTGACTTTATAACTCGCAATGTTTACTTTATAACTCGCAATTCTGATTTTATATCATTTATATCAGTTCTTTTCTCAGAATTGTGAGATATAAAGTCAGAATTGTGAGTTATAAAGTCAGAATTGCGAGATATAAAGTCAGAATTGTGAGTTATAAAGTTAGAATTGCGAGATATAAAGTCAGAATTGTGAGATATAAAGTCAGAATTGCGAGTTTTAAAGTCAGAATTGCGAGATATAAAGTCAGAATTGTGAGTTTTAAAGTCAGAATTGCGAGATATAGAGTCAGAATTGCGAGTTTTAAAGTCAGAATTGCGAGATATAAAGTCAGAATTGTGAGATATAAAGTCCGAATTGTGAGATATAAAGTCAGAATGACGAGTTATAACGTCAGAATTGCGAGTTATAAAGTCAGAATTTGCGAGATATATAATCAGAATTGCGAGTTATAAAGTCATAATTGCGAGATATAAAGTCATAATTACCTTTTTTATTTTTTATTCTGTGGCAGAAACAAGCTTCCATAATTGTATGAGCATAAATTTTGGTTATATTGTTTATATTAAGCAGCACAACTGTTTAATAAAAAATGTTTCTTGAGCACCATATCAGATTAGAATATCTTAAAACGTAAGTATTTTGACATGGTGTCATATATTTTTCCACTGTACCTTGAGAAAACTGCTTGTTTTAACAATCAGCGTCATTATAAGGATCTATAGAGTTGAAAAAGTCAGTATGCAGGACCAGGCTTGAAAGTTGTGTTTTTCCCTGTTTCTCTGGTTCCAGTTGAGTACAAATGAACTGCTGTGGAGTTTTCCATATAATGAGTGCAAATTGAGTTTTCATTTCCAGTGAACTCCGAGGCCAAGTGCTGTTGGGGCTCTAACGCTCATGGTCACACATTGTTTCCATTCTTTCATTGGTGAGGAAATATTTAGCAAGTGCGGTTTTACACCTGATTTGTGTTCTTTGCATTTCACTGGAACTGCTTCACATCTTTACAGTTCATCATCCTGCTGACTCAAACCGCAGCGTCAGTTCTGGCTGTTAATGCCAGATCTCTCATTAACATCATTATCTCTCTTGACACTCTTTAAACCAATATTAACCCAATGGATTTCAGTTCAGTACTTATGAAACCGCTTAAACAAACAAAACCCAGGGTGAGAATGTCACTGATACTTGGAAGACTAACCGGAACTGTGCAAGATCATTGATTGGAATGTAAAACAAATTGTGGGTGGTTGTGGACTGGACCAAGCAAATATCTAAATTGTTTCCTGCTTGGCTTTGGGTGGTAAAATAGTGTGGTTTGATAGGATGGGGGTAAGGGCAAGGTCTTGTCTTTCAGGTTGATGTTTACTGAGGAATACTGAGAAACAAACAGTTTGGGGAAACAGGAGGAGGGGGGATGGGGGATGGGGGGGGGGGGGGTGTATGGAAGAAGATACCACACCACCCCAAGGTCTGTCTCAAATGCATCTCCTCTGACTACTTGTGCATTTGATCATGTGCTTTTCTAAAAATTTCAGGCAGCTGTTTTCTTTTAAAACCAGAAAACTTCAAGTTTAAAACCTTTGTTTTTACCGCAATAAATTCTTCATTTCTGCAAATAGCTGCTAATCTGCAGCATGTGTAGGTTGATCTTGATTTTCTCGTTTTGGATGCGGAGCCCAAAGGCTTCTTGGAGTGAAGGTTGTTTTCCCATCTTGGCAGGGAGGAAGTGAAGGGCGTCACAGAGCTCCAGGTTGTCCTGTGGAATGTCACAGTCGTATAAGAGAGCCAAGGGCAAAGCAGAGGCCAACGAGTCAGGGGATAGGAAGGAGGGAAAGGGGGAATGCAAATGCGGAGAGGGAAATGTAGGAGAGAAACTGAGATGTTGAACACCAAACTGAGATTCTCTCAGCTTTTGAGGGCTGAAGGACTTCAAACAGCCTAAACTGTTTCGTTTCGTTTTGTGATCAGCAGATGCGCTGAAGACAACTTTAAGGAATCTTTTACATTTGTTTAGTTTTTTTTTTTTTTTGATGCTCTGACAACTATGCATTTGAAGTCATTACAAAGTCCCCAAGAAGCCAAATCTGCATTGCACAGTCATTAACCATTTTTTGTTGAAACTTTGGTGCTTACCATTTTGTTTTACTATACTGGTAAATTTAAAACAAACTTGACTATCATCAGACCCCAAAAGCACACTTTTGAAGCCTCTGCAAGTACTCAGAGCTAAAATGAACCGAAGGCTGTAACCAAAATCCAAAGCAGATTTTGGGAGGATCACGCCCCGCTCCCCTGACAAACGGCTTCTCTCATGTTTCTGAGATAAGCCGGCCTGTGAGACTGTGAGCGCCTCTAATAGGCTGTCTGCACCAGGCTGAGGTGAAGATCAGGAGGAAGTCTAGCTCTCCCCATTCAGTCTCTCTGGGTTTGAGTTTCTGCCCCTCTCCTGATCCCTCTCTGACCCAGCGGTCACAGGACACTCTTAGGGGAGGGCTTTGCTTTTGGTGTGAAACTTGCAGCCGTGAAACCCTGAACCTCTATCCTCCTCCTCTACCTGTGACCACCCGCAAACAGAGGACAGAAGAGAAAAAACAACATTGACTTTCTTTCTTTCTTTCTGCTAGTTTTGACCATTTTGATTGGTTGAAAAGATAATCGTTTAATTAGTCTTTTTGGAGTTTGTTTCTTTGTTGTCTCTGGAGTAAGTTCATCTCTCTAGAGGAGTCATGGCTCATTTGAGGTCAATTGCATTTACAGTGCCATATGGCATGTTACTTTTTTGTTTAATTAACCCCTAGACATCTTGTTTTTCGGCTTGCAAATATATTTGACATAACGAAACATTATTGTTGTAACTACCTTTTCTTTTATTTTGATTTAGAAGATTATTTATGGGTGAAAAGATGATAATACATTTAAACTATCTCTTTAAGGATGGTGTGACGACACAGCATGCACACATGTCTGAGCCTGACGTTAAACCTTGTGTTTTATAGTTCAGTCGGTTAAAATGGACGCATTACAAGGCTTAATCATTGAGTAAGAAGGATTGCCATTGTCCATGAACCCAATAATGCAAGCCTGGAGCAATGAACACCAAAGTAATCAGGGTTATACAAATAGTTAAACTTCGAATGACAGGTAAAAGAAAACAGACTCTCAAAACATAAAGCAATGATGCATGCAGCTGATTTTTTAAAAATAATTTCTATTCTAACTATGTCTGAAATTAATCTTTCATTCCTTGGTTGGTTTTCTATGGTAATTACTCTCAGCTTTGGAGTGTCCAGGCTGGCAATACAGATAGTTTTGTCCCTGTAGTTAAAAGACAGTTTCTGAAGAGACATCTGTTGAGCATGTGCCAGACGGCCTCTGTCCTCACCTCTAGGAGAGGCTTTGAGAAATGGCTGCTCAGGGAAAACACTACATGGGGCCTTGCTGAGACCGGCCCTTTCTCCATGTCCCTGAAGCAGATCCAGTCATAGAGGTTTCTGTTTCTCTCACTCTGTTTTGGTCTATCCCTCATTGTAACTTTGTGATAACCATTCCTTAATCTGTTTCACTATGTCTGCCTTTTTGCTGAATTCTGGCACTTTATCTTTTCTCTTCTTTTTCTTTTCCCACACATCTATCCATCTATTCCTTTTTTTTTTTACTTCTTACTCACTGTATTTCTCTAGATTCAAGCTGTTCTAGTTTCCCTTTGCCTTTTTCTAAACTAAAACTTTGTGAGTTTGTTGGATTTACCATCTCTGATATATGAGGTCTAACTGTGTGTGTGTGTGTCCTGGTAAACCTACGTTATGGGGACAACTAACACTCTAAAAAAATGGTGCTATATAGCACTAAATGACTGAGCACCGCATAACCTGTTAAGATATGGTGCTATATAGCACCAAAAGTGGTTCCCCTATGATTACGAACCAAGAACCACTTTTAGTGCCATATAGCACCATATTTTTTTTTTGTGTACGTTATGTCCCCCACAAGTATGACAATACCCGAAATCTTTGTCCTTGTGGGGACATTTTTGGTCCCCATGAGGAAAATAGCTTAGAAATGATGATGCTAAAATCTAAAAATGCAGATAGTTTTATGTGATGCAGGGTTAGGGGATAGAATATACAGTTTGTTACACATCATTATGTCTATGGAAAGTATGTGTTTTATACCGGTCAAAAGATTGGAATAAAAAAGTCTCTTATGCCCACAAAGATCAAAATTACAGTAAAATAATATTTTTTTATATTTTTACAATTTAAAATACCCTTTCTTCGTTTCAAAATTTATATTAAAATTTACTTTATTCCTGTGATGGCAGTTTTCAGAGTCACATGATCAGAAATCATTCTCATGCTGATTTGGTGCTCAATTATTAATAATTGTTTTATCATTTTGAAAACCGTTATAACTGAGTTTTCTGAAGCTAAAGGAACACTTTGACTTTTTGGGACTTTAGCTTATTCGCCGTATCCCCCAGAGTTAGATAAGTCCATATATACCATTGTCATCTCTGTGCATGCCATAACTCTGTCTGACGCACCCACCGCTAACCTAGCTTAGCACAAAGACTGGAGTTAAACGGCTCCAGCTAGCCTACTGCTTAATAAGTGACAAAATAACGCCAACATTTTCCTATTTACATGTTGTGATGTGAATAGTTACATCAAGGAACTTTGCTGCCGTACCATGGGTGCAGCGGCGCAATGATATTACACAGCGCCTGAAAATAGTCCCCAGCACGCTCTCTGTGCAAGTAGGTTGTCACGTTGGTTATGTTGACAGAAGTTGGCCTATTTTCAGGCGCTGTGTAATATCATTGCGCCGCTGCACCCATGGAACGGCAGCAAAGTTCCTTGATCATTACGCAGGAATGAGAGAATAGTTCCTAGCCATTTCATCACTTATTGAGCAGTTGGCTAGCTGGAGCCGGTTACCTCCAGTCTTTGTGCTAAGCTAGGCTAGCGGTGGGTGCATCAGACAGAGTTATGGCACGCACAGAGATGAGAATGGTATGTATGGACTTATCTAACTCTGGGGGATACAGTGAATAAGCTAAAGTCCCAAAAAGTCGTTTTTTAAAATAAAATTTTTAGAGAAGAAACCAAAACTGGTCTTATGAGTGAGACATCAGCCATTTCTTCTTAAATCCATTCACGCCAATTCCCAGAATGAAAACTTTCACTGTCACTTTTGGACGTCCTATTCTCACTAAATCATTTACACAACCTCTCTCCTTTTCTCTCTTTGTTCTCTTCTTCCGTCTGGACCTCTTTCCAAGATTTCTCCATTCATTTTCACTTTTCAGTTTATTCTCCATCTTCCATTCAAAACTAGCGTACACAATTCTCTGTAGAAGTTGATTTTATCTGTGTGCATCAATCTGTTCAGACGTGCACTTATCCTTATCTGTCTTTCTATGTCATCTCCTTCTCTGATTTTTCTCCCTGCCACACACGCAAACAAGAACTGACACTGAACAAACCTGTCGGAACTCAAGTGCTTGCTCAGCACTGTGACTGTTGACTTATGTGTAGCCAGGCAGCTGTGTTGGGGAAAGTTACTTTTAAAAGAGTTACAATATTGCGTTACTCCTTAAAAAGTAACTAATTACATTACTTAGTTGTTTTTTATGACAAGTAATGCATTATGTTACTTTTGCGTTCTGATTTCATTCAAAGTTCTGTTGTTGGCAAATGTAAAGGCCCTTTTACACGAAAATTGCAAATGCAAAAGGAAATGCAAATTCATAACTGTACAGTAGCGCAGCTCAACTAAATGTTTTAGCTGTGCTACCATTCTCGATTGCAGAGCAATAGGACGCTGGAGAAGAACATTCAACACTCTTAATTTAGCAATAAAACCAACAACAAAAAAGGAAACACAACTATGATATTTATCTAAAGTAATTTTTGTTTATTATTGTTAAATTGGATCATCAAAGGTCAGCAGCAAAGACAATGATTAATAAAGTGAGATTAAAACATAAAGTATAGATTTGTAGTATTTACAGTTTTTCTCATTCACATTTCTCAGATCAGAATTGAAATTCTCAAAACTACCTGTTCAATTTTCACATCATTGTGTCACTTGTACACATCAAAAAAGCAGTTTCTCATTTCTTTGAACAAGTTGCAAATGCTTGTGACCGTCCATGCAAATGATTATGTACAATTCTCTGCCGTTTCCTACATTATCAGTTGCTTATGTCATGTTGATCAAAATGTATTATAATGGGTCTTTGTTGAATAGTCTCACCCCCACAACATTTAGGCATTAGTTCATAGCATAAGTCTTTAAATGCTGGTTGAACAAGTTGTCATAATATGTTAAGGATATTTCTATACATATCCGTAAGACGTTCACATTTCTACTTTTGTTTTTCTGTTTTTATTTCTTTGTGCTATGCAGTGCTGTCTTTTCCTTTCTGTATCGCAATGACATGGTCTGTCAACAAATTATAGTACAAACAGTAAAAGCGTAAATGTGAATCTTGTCCAGTCTCTTGTAATCAAACTCCCACATACACTAAGGTTTAACCTACAATTTACAATAATTGTCATCAAAACTTAAGCCATATTTACATCAGAACATCCCTCTGTACACTGTTATATTGACAACATGACTAAGCAATTTGACTGTCTTATCCGTACACAATGACACAAGGACTTGTCATTCTGATGGCACTGACATGTTCATTGATACAGATATTTATTTTTGAGAGCTGAACTAAGGATTTTGAGCAAGAGACTGGCTTTTGCAGGTAATCCATGGTGTTGGGCTAATTGTACAAATTGTTTTTGAGAAATGCACTTACTGTTTTGCAAATGTCGAGGATGATTCGAGAAATGTACCAAAGCGACTGAGAAAAACTTTAACATATTTAATTATTGTGGGTTTGCTTAATATTCTGAGTTTGCATTTTACTGTTTGTATTCTTTTTGAGGAATGCTGAAAATCTGTTTTTGTGCAAGTGAGATGTGTAAATGCATGATCATATCTAGTAAAATAACCATCATGTTTACATGCACACAACGCCTTTGCACTAAAACAAAGTAACTTGCGTAACTTATTTGAAAAAATAACTCAAGATATTTTGTTGTAAGTGTAAAAGTAATGTTACATCTAGTTACTTAAAAAAAGTAATCCGATTACATAACTCGCATTATTTGTAATGCGTTATGCCTAACAATGCAGGCCAGAGGCATTTAGAAACACACAGAAGAGTGACAGTAAGAGCCACTGTTCGAATTCGAAATATCATCCTTGAGCAGACCTGTGCTGTTATCACTCATGAGTTACACACAAACAAATGAGCAAACAAATTTAACCATATATTCCAACATTTCCAAATATCCCTTGTCTAAACACAATATTGGCAAAACACAAAGCAATATAGATAGATAGATAGACAGACAGACAGACAGACCGATATATATGATAAACGAGTGTCTATGTATATCTAAAAGTGTTGGTGCTTAAACTGAAGTGCCATTTCTAAGTGCTCAGATAGAATGTTGTGTGTGTGTGAGAGAGAGTGTTTTGTTCCCAAAGGACTGTTCACCACTTTTTCTCTCTCTTTCTCTCCAGACTGCACCTGTCCTTGCCATCAGGATCTCTAATTAATCACAGAGGACCTTCTTCTCCCCACTTTCTCCAAGTATACTTTCTCATTGCCATATTTGGCCTGACAGATGGCTTCCTAGTGCCAACTTACAATCATACAAGTAGATTCTCAACTTAACGCAGCACTATGAATAACTATGACTTATTTCCTGCTTATATCAGTCATATTCCCCAGACAAGGCACTTGGTCATCTTTAATGGTTGATCGCTCAGAAATTAAGTGGAATCAAACCATGCTGCAATGACAGTTACTTTAAACGGAGAGAATGCCAGAGGCACATCTGTGTTTAAAAGCTTTGGCTTTTAAACTTTGTTAACCAGTTTGGAAGTGGCTTGTCACCTCAGGGCTGAGGTAGACGGCTTTTCAGTTTCCACAAGCACAGTGGATTTCCACAGCGGAGCACGGCATCTCTCACCATTCCCACAACTATGTAAACACAGACCTGTGCCAGCGAAAACAGCTGAACGTGTGTAGAATTTAATCTCTGCTCCTTCATAGCTCTACGCTCTGCTCGCAAACTATTCCGTATAGGCGCACACTGTAAAATCATTAGATACACTTCTGAAATGCTAATCGTTCTCCTCACTCTTAGCAATCTTTATTCCTGTGACTGGTGTTCTTTGAGGAAAAACAGGAAACCTTTTGCATTTGTGTATCTCAGGTGAAGAAATGCAATGGAGCTCCTTTTTGATTTTCAGATGTGACATTAACTGCTGAAATGTGAAGATAGCTTTAAAAATCAAAGCAAATTGGTGTTATGAAATTTAGTGTGACTCATTTTCTTAAAGCTGCGGCCCGTAACTTTTTCTGGTTAAAAATGATCCAAAATAAATTTTTGTGCAAGTACTTAACCAGCCAGTGTTCAAAACGATCTCCTTACCTTAGCCCAATTCACAACGGTATGCTTGTAATAATGTGTTATAATTAGAGTGGTATGGAAATCCACCAGAAACTTGAGCATGTCTTTGCGTCATTACGTCAAGTCTGTATAGATAAAGAAGGAGTCCGGCTAGTAGTAGTATCGCATGTGAGGATGCTACAGGTGGGGGATCTTTTATAGCCTTTTCTCACAGCTGCTGGAATTATTAAACGTATCATTTAGATGGCGGATTGTAATCCAGAAAGGTCCAAACGACAATCATCAGTGACAACTGGAGATTCACCCGTAGTCAAAAGCAAAAGATTAGACTGTACAGAAATTAAAATCTACAGGTAACGCTAAAAAACATTAAATACACGTAGTCGCGCAATGCTGATGTTGTCAACATTAACAATTTGAGAACAAAGTATACTAACAATTTGGGGAAAAAATTATTCTGATTATCAAAGATATTCAAAATCTAAGGAGCAATGTGCCAAATTAAAATGACATGCGGTGACTCACAATGGAATTCACTGTGATCTCATTTTGTGTACTGTGTTGATCTTGACCTGCTCTGGGTGCTACTGATCAGACCTAAAGTGTCAGACTTGACTCTGGGCATGTTTTATGTCTGATTCAGCCCTGACACAGAATGCAGAATGTCACTTCATATTGGCCTGATTTAAAGACTCAGCCGCCTCTTTGGAGCTCATCTGGTTTAGATTGATGAACTAGATGATTTATTCAAGGCTCTATGATAAGATGGGGTGATTTGCAGCAGTTCTTTCAAAATGACATGTGGAGTTAATAATACACTGTTTGGGAGCTTTGAGGGTAGAGTGGTATGTAGCTTTGTCATATGTTCTCTCCATGGTATGGATAAACATTTTGACACCTAGCCTCTGCTATCCAGGACACCACGTTCTCTCATATCACAATCTCTGACTGCATGTGTCCTCGCAAATCATCTGTCATGATGCCCTTATGAAAAAAACCCCGCCAGTCTGGGTCACGCCAAATGGACTAGCAGCCATGAGAGTAGGTGAGACCTCTGGCGCCTTTCAGATTCACTTCATGCCGGCCCTCTATCTGAAATGGCGCCACCAACGCACCTGATGTGTGACATTTGGAAATAAAGCAGTGACTGTTGTCTTGCATGTTATGAAAACTCATTTTACTGTAAAAAGCTATTTAATGCAGCATCTTGATATCATGAACTGCTTTTGATGCAATTGCAACTTGGTGCAAGTTGTTACTGACAACTTTTATGTACCTTTATGTATATATATATATATATATATATACACATATATACACATATATATACATATGTACACATAAACGGTTAGATAAAAATAACATTTTGTCTCAGCATTGGGTGTTTTTATTGTAAACACCTTTATTACCTTTGTTGCAGGATCCTGCAGACTAATGTTTCTGGTCTCTAGTTCGATACCAGCTTATTTTAGGCAACCTGTCTACAGAAAAGGGGCATCCGTGGTCTGGATCAGTTTAAATCTAATCTACTTTTTCAAGTCTCAGCTGTGAGCAAAAAAAAATGGCCCTAGGGAGAGAGAGAGAGAGAGAGAGAGAGAGAGAGAAAGTCCTTGAGGGTTTGTTAGAGGCTGCATGTTATATGAGTGGCTAAATGGAATGGATTTGTTTCTAATCCTTGAGTCAAACATCAGTCTGCTGAATAATGCCTTTAGATATGCCCTAAGAATAATGGCGGGGGAAAGTGACAAAGAATAAAAGAGAAAAGCAACGGCAAAAGACCCACAAAGAGATACCAATGCTTTGCATTACCTTGCCTGATGAATACTACATAAACATCCTCTTATCATATGAACAGAAGAGCCCTTATTTTCAACGTACTTACAGAATCATTGTTTACTCAGACTTAATGACTACAGTCATGTCCAACACACCCCACCATTCCATGAATCACAAACTACATGCCCTTGAAACAAAGAGATACACATTCCACAGGGAATAATAATCCCATAAGTAACCACAAAAAATTTGCCGTGGGCTCATGGACTCCACAGATGTTGCAATGCATTATGGGGGTTTCAACAGCATCAGAGGTTGTTAGGAACCGGAGCAGAACAAATATGCATGGAGAAAACTTCTTAATGCTAAAGTTAGACCTACAATGTGTTTTTTACATTGTGTGTATATATATCTACTATATATATATTATATCTATAATACATCTCTTCTTGGCAAGATGCAGACTGTCAATGAAGCCAAGAGAGGACCTAGTTGAGGGGGATTTGAATTTTGCAGTGCTGGGCCCTCATGGTTTAATGCCAAGAAAAGCAACCCAGCTGAACAAATGTGAGAGAGGGTTTTAAACAAAGCATAAACATATCCCAGGCCTCCAGACCACTCCTACCAGTTTGAAGTGAAAGTCTTCATCATGGCTGCCATATATAACAGCACTGTATGTGTTTTTCTGCTCTTAGCCCGACAGCTAAGGAATACAACATTAATCACTTGTTACTTATTACTGAAATTAATAAGGTTTCGAGAAAACTCTTTGAACTCTAAAAACACTTATGTTGGATGATGAGAAGGGTGTGCCAAATATGAAATCAATAAAGCTTAAGTTTTTTTTTTTTTTTTTTTTTCGTTTGTCGCAGCCATCTTGTCTCAGCCTTCCATACCAACACTTAACAGTTCATGATAAAGTCTTGTTTGTCTTTTCAAATGAACTTTTTTATTTATCAAAACATCCAGAAATTTTTTTTTATCATGTTTTCCACAAAAATATAAAAAATATTAAGGAGCCCAACTGTTTTCAGAATTTATAATACAATAAGAAATGGTTCTTGAGCACCTAGCAAACATTTAGTTTGTGTATTACAGATTAATCGTAAAACTTTAAACAGTTCAGTCAGACATACATCAGTGAGTTGGATGTGGATTAGGTGGGATTGTCTCTTGACTAGTATGAACACTCTCACTGTCTCATTTGACTGTTTTCTGGATATCTCCAACTGTGTGTTTACATGCTGCTTTCTTCTCTCAGCAGGAACATGCCCCCAAAGCTGCAGGGTTCCCCACGGAGGCAACCTTTACGCTGCTAAAGTCAGAGGTCGTCAGTCCCAGAGGGAAACAGTGGCGACACCCCAGTGGCTGAGGAGACTGAGGCGTTCAGTAGACTAATGGGGTCTGACTTCATCATTAAGGAGGTGGACAAATCATTATATACACCCGCACATCCATTTGGGAGACAAGTCTGCTTATATTTATCTAAAGGAAAACATACAAAAAAATGAATTTCAGACACATTTTATTTAAAAGATCATTGTCTTTCTTCATTCATTGTCATTTTCACATTCATGGACTACATTTTTACAATTCTAAACAAAACACATTCATATTTTTAGAGTCAAAAGAGAGCCACATCACCCCATCACCCCAAACTTGTCCCTTTAGCGTGAGCAATTGGATTAGGCTGTTCGGTTGGTGTAGTGTCAGAGGCTAAATGGATGGCTGGGCACCATGATGGATGAACATTGCCAACAAGGCGCCTTTCCATCTGACAGACCAACATACATCATCTATTAGGCTCATTTTTGGCCGCTCAGTGGCCACATCATGGCCAAAATAACCAAATGTGTGACCACAGGGATGGCAGTATCACAAGTCTGTATCTTTAACCCTTCAGTGAAGCTCTTTAGCTTAAACCATTTAAAATGATTGAATTTAAGACTTTAATCACATTTCACATGTAGGAAACCTGGGCTGTGTTTCCCAAAAGCATTGTAAACCTAAGTAGATCCCATTGCCACCAATGGTCTCTACGATCAACTTAGCTCATGATGCTTTTGAGAAACACAGCTTCGGTTGTTTTGTGTATTGTATGAAAAAAAAGACCGAAACACATTAAGTCGTTATTACATGAAAGTTTTGATTTCATGCATTGTGAATTACTTCAAAAGAATGATTAAAATGTCTTTAGTTTGGATAAAGAAAAGCATCTGGGAAATGGATAAAACTGATTAAATAAATTTTTTACGTCCAAATTAAAGTAGCTATTAAATGTATTAAAAGACAATACAGTAATATACAGTATCATTTTAAGTGCAACTTAAGAAAAACCTTTAAAAAAAAAAAACATTTGCCAGCTGATTTTTTTTGTCATCATCACCCTCATATCTTATGAAATGTTATGATTTTCTTTCTTGCACAAAAGGAGAAATTTAATGTCAAAGGCTTTTCTTTCCCATAAAATGGAAGTGAATAGTGACCATGGCTGTCAAGCGAGATTTTGATATATTTTTTATATTTTCTTATGATACATTTTAAATATACTTGCACTTAAACACTATTCATTAATGTATACTTTTATTGTTCCATTTTTAAACATTAATTCATATATTATATATTATAATATGATGTATATGTTTAAGATTTATATCGTTTTCAAAGTAAACATTTATTTAATTAATGCATTTTTATTCAAACATTCAGTTACAATTTTCTTTTTCAAATTAATAAATGAATATTAAATTTTTTTTAAGGGGGACTCATCACACTCATTTTAGAGTTTACACCTATACATGATTAATCTGGTGCTTTCTCTGATTTAAATTAATACGCTGAATATACCAAAATGAATTAAATGGTCTTAACCAGCCTAAACATCCTTCACTCTTATTGCATACATGCAAGTATTGTTCTTCTCACTTCCATATGTAGGCACAGCCCCAGGGAAGATCCAGGCACCCCCTCCCAAGCCCTGGTTATTTGTTTACACTTTGGTTCATGGATAATGCAGCCCTCAGGCTCATATAAAAAAACTGCAGCTATTACTAACAAACCATTGATTCACAAAGAGCGTTGGTGTCAACCTGTCCTTAACAGAATCTTGTGTGTCACCACTAACTGTGTGTTGTTCCAAAAGGGCTGTTCACCATCCTCTTTTCCAATGGTTCTTCTGTTTGGATGTGTTTGGGATGGGGGTTGGATAAGTTCATTTCCCGCTGTGGGATCGACCTGTCAAATGAGAGGCAGCATTTTTATTAAGCTCCACAAACAATACGATAATGTGACCAGAGCAGCATTAAACAATAGCTGCAATTAACCTCATTTGCTTGATTAGTCAGGTGCCAGGGCTGTACTTCTCTAAAATAGGGCATAGAGCTGTACTTAACCCCCTGCTGTGATGTATAGTCAATGCAAATATGTTATATGCCCTAACAGGGGTCCAGTTTTATGTGAAAGCGTAATTTATGATGCTGAAGGATTAAATTGGCATTTACAGCCCCATTATTTACAGTATATAGTTATTGAATGTATACAGGGAATGTGTCTTGCTATTTTTTTAGGTCAACATTGTTATTTTATTGTCTCAATTAAAATGTGTAATTTATTGGTTAGATGAGCCTGGGAAAGTTAAAGGGATAATTCGCCCCCAAAAAAATTCAAATTCTGTCATTATTTACTTAACCCCATGTCATGTTGTTCTTTCTTTATACAAAAGGAGATATTTAAGGAAAATTGTCCAAGCGTTACTACGGCTGTCAGGCAAGATTTTCAAGGCTTACATTTCTTAGACTTAAACAGAGCTATCATATTTCTTGGAATATACAGATGTTATGAACTATGTTTATGATGGTTGTATGGTGCTTGTTTTGCTTTTTGGAGCTTAAACCATTTACTTTCACTGAATGGAAAAGAGCAGCATGAACATTCTCTAAACCATTTTCTTTTGTGCTCCTCATAAGAAAGAAAGTCACACGGGTTGGGAATGACATGAGTAGAGGATGACAGAATGTTTATTTTTTTGGGTGACTTATCCCTTCAATCATTATTAAAAATGTGGATGATTTTTTGCATTCTTTTCAGAAGAATAATATTGTAAAGGCAGTGAGTTTAATGGCACATGAGAGGTGACGTGGGGCTCAAACTCTCACCGCAGAGCATCTGTGGCATTACAGATCAATACGGCATTGAAACCACCATGATGAGGCATTATTGAACCTCTCCTACTTGCTGTGTTGATCCACAGCTGGAGTTAGGTCAGACCCCCAGTATGGAGGGCTGAATGTTGCGTGGGCACATGACAATTAATGAATAACTTACCGAAAGCACAACAGAGGATACGGAAGTTACTGAACAGGAAATAAAAACTCACTCAAGGTTTTTATATGGTTACAAGAGCCTTCTCTTTCTGTAGTACTCTTTTTCTTCTAACACAAAGGCCTTTGATCATTCTAGGTTGGTTGTCATGTTTCTTCTGGACTTATTCGGGACCTTATCCCAACCAAAGTGTTTCAATAGACTGAATATTCTCTTCTTTTTTAACTTGACACTTTTTTTGAAAAAGCATGAAAGTACATTATAATCATGTACATTGGGGTATAAAAGTCATTTTTAATTAAAGTACCGTGAAGATTAGTCCGGTAGCACACATTTTGTCCTCCGCATATAAGCTAAATAAAGCCCGAACCTCGCCGTCCATCAGTCGTATGTTTTAAACTTCATTGTTGATTCGAATAGCCAACAACAGTTACTGCACGCACCACAACAATCAAAAATGCTGCGTGAACTCAACCAATCAGCCTGTTCAGCGCCCAAGTCCCACCCCCGAAAGTTCCTGAACTTTGAAAAAGTACTACCTCATGAGTAGGACCGTTTTGAGGGGGAAATATTTACCTGGAACTTAATTTAGACCCTGGTTCCTGCAGTCAAAACAAACCGAATACCACCCCAAATTCCCTAGTTCCTGGGGAAAGTTCCTGCGGTGGAAACGCGGATTAAAATTAAAATATTGGGTACTCTAAGTAAAAAATAAAAATAATAATAATTTTTTAAAAATCCAGAAAATCACATTGTATGATTTTTAAGTAATTAATTGGCATTTTATTGCATGACATAAGTATTTGATACATCAGAAAAGCAGAACTTAATATTTGGTACAGAAACCTTTGTTTTGCAATTACAGAGATCATACGTTCCCTGTAGTTCTTGACCAGATTTGCACACACTGCAGCAGGGATTTTTGCCCACTCATACAGACCTTCTCCAGATCATTCAGGTTTCGGAGATGCCGCTGGGCAATACGGACATTCAGCTCCCTCCAAAGATTTTCTATTGGGTTTAGGTCTGGAGACTGGCTAGGCCACTCCAGGACCTTGAGATGCTTCTTACGGAGCAACTCCTTAGTTGCCCTGGCTGTGTTTCAGGCCGTTGTCATGCTGGAAGACCCATCCACGACCCATCTTCAATGCTCTTACTAAGGGAAGGATATTGTTGGCCAAGATCTCGCGATACATGGCCCCATCCATCCTCCCCTCAATACGGTGCAGTCGTCCTGTCCCCTTTACAGAAAAGCATCCCCAAAGAATGATGTTTCCACCTACATGCTTCATGGTTGGGATGGTGTTCTTGGGGTTGTACTCATCCTTCTTCTTCCTCCAAACACTGCAAATGGAGTTTAGACCAAAAAGCTCTATTTTTGTCTCATCAGACCACATGACCATCTCCCATTCCTCCTCTGGATCATCCAGATGGTCAGGACATGCGCTGGCTTGAGCAGGGGGACCTTGCTTGCGCTGCAGGATTTTAATCCATGAAGGCGTAGTGTGTTACTAATGGTTTTCTTTGAGACTGTGGTCCCAGCTCTCTTCAGGTCATTGACCAGGTCCTGCCGTGTAGTTCTGGGCTGATCCCTCACCTTCATGATCGTTGATGCCCCACGAGGTGAGATCTTGCATGGTGCCCCGGACCGAGGGAGATTGACTGTCATCTTGAACTTCTTCCATTTTCTAATAATTGCACCAACAGTTGTTGCCTTCTCACCAAGCTGCTTGTCTATTGTCCTGTAGCCCATCCCAGCCTTGTGCAGGTCTACAATTTTATCCCTGATGTCCTTACACAGCTCTCTGGTCTTGGCCATTGTGGAGAGGTTGGAGTCTGTTTGATTGAGTGTATGGACAGGTGTCTTTTATACAGGTAATGAGTTCAAACAGGTGCAGTTAATACAGGTAATGAGTGGACAACAGGAGGGCTTCTTAAAGAAAAACTAATGGGGCTGTGAGAGCTGGAATTCTTACTGGTTGGTAGGTGATCAAATACTTATGTCAGCATTTGGTCTAAGACTTTTTGACCCCGTATATCATTCAGACTTTAAAGGGGATTTCATATATACTCGTGAACTTTCTATGACTCTTGCATTCCGTGTGTGCGGGCACTTTACAGTATGTCCCTTGGCAGACACCTGCAGTTCAGCCTACTCTTGTCAAGATCTGTAAGTCTGTGTTTTACAACATCACATTTTTCATTTAGCCCCCAAAGCTCTCTATGCAACTAAAATGAATCATGCGCAACATTTCCTACTGAGAAGTTATTTGTGAACAAAGGTCGGGCCTTCACCTTCAGGCACGTTTGATTCAGTGTGTTCATGTTGTGGACATTCACTTTCTTCTCTATTCTTCTCTTTCAGGATTGTCTTTCACTGATGCCCCCCAGTTGTTTTGGGATATGGATTTCTCATGCACCTGTCTGATCCACAAATAGACGGCACTCTTTACCATGACAACAGATTGTGCCCCTGCTAATCATTGGTGAGTAGCATACGCTTCAACCTTTTCCATATTTAGTCAACAAAAACCCTGAATGTCCCTGATCTTATTGACAAGGTTTTACCATTTCATTTGTTGAGAGAGTAATGCTTTGTTTTGGATTGAATTATGTACTAGGCAGCTCTTTTAAACACAAATACATAGGGATGTATAGATAATTTGTTTCATTGGCTCAAGAGGAATAAAAGCTGCTATTGTCCAATCTGAGTCACTTTAAAATTGTGCATTTTAAGGGTAAAATAATTATACTGATGCCTACAAACTTGTGTGGAGACATATTTATTGGTCTGATAGAAAGTCTGTGTTATCCGTCTTGTCTTTATAGGCACGATTACCAAAGATGACCCTAACCCTAAATCCATCCAAGCCTAAAGGGGAATTGGTTCTAAGATGGTTGACAGGAACTCCAAGAGGAACCTAGAAAGAATGAGGCCCTTGAAAAGAAAAGGTTAGGATGAAATGGATAAATGCATGGATTGATGGGTTGATTTATGATCTGATGAATCCTATAACCTTGCAACGTCTGTTTTCTGACACAACCTTTGTTGGAGAGGGTTAAGGATTCTCTTCCTTTGTTTTCTCGGAGATTAATCTGACTGATTCATGGGCAGAGGGTGCTTGTGTTTGTAAGACATGCATTTGGCTACTCATGCCATAGAGTCTTCAAAGATGATTTTGCGTTTAGGAGGCTTGCAGGGGCTTTGGAAAATGATACATAGATTAAATACACTTTTTTTTCTAGCAGTAAAAACACTCACAATCCCCTATAGTTGAAGGAGGAACCAAAACTAACATCACAGTGAGTGTGCTTAAAAAAAGAAAAGGATAAAAAAGCCCTGTCTTCCTCCAAACCCTAGAGAATGCAGACATATTTATGAACAGCTGCTCTTTGAATCAGATACAAGTGAAAAATGAATTGAACTCATTTTGCGTTGTGCTGTTTTATTCTTGGAACAGGGATGATTTGGAGTGTGTTGGACTTTGCCAAGACTACACAAACACAGATTCATATCATTAATGCCTCTCCATGACTTTCTGTTCATGGAAGAGAGCAATATAAAGATCAAACATGTACAAACAAAATATAAGTAGGCATAAAGGGTAGACATGCAGAATAGGGTTAATACGTTTTAAGAATAAGTTAATAAGAATAAGTTTTTGCAGCGTTAGAAAATGAAGGAGACTGCAGACCTTCAATGATCCCCTTTTTATACATTGTTTGACAGCATTTTTTATATTGTATATGTATACTTTTTGCATTTACAAACTTGAGGTGTGGACACATTAGAGATTGTTCAGCAACATTTTGAGGGCATTTCGTGATTCTGTTTTCTGTTGTCAACAGTGTAGCGATGTATATAATCACTTTCAAACCAAGCAGCTTTTTGTTGGTCATTGCGGCGATTACATTGTCTGGCTATCACCAGACCAAGCTCAATCTTTTAAGATTGAACATTGGTCTGGGGCGTCTGCTCTGTATTTTCTACTGCACAAGAGACGATCAACGGGCATAGTTCAATTGACTCTGTACGAAATTGGATAGTCCTTCAATCAAACAGACCACAAGAGGCGTGATCAACGGGCATAGTTCAAATGTCTCTGTACGCAATTGGATAGTCCTTCAACCAATCAGACCAATGATACATCGCTTCTCTATCCGTCATTGTGTTAAACCCACCAATAGCGCGCCAGGTGGATAAGCCGGTTTGTGGTTCAAATCAAATCGCCAGCAGATCGGGCTGGGTTTACCCAGTCTAGCGATTACACATATAATTCTTATTATTATTCGAAACAAATACATTTCTATAGGAATCCACACAATCAGGAAATTCGTGTAAGTGTTATAACACTTACACAAATTTCCTGATTGTGTGGATTCCTATAGAAATGTATTTGATTTTGCCTGTAAAAAAATTTATGAACAACTGTAAATGTGACCGCACATTTAGAGATTATTTCAGAACTTCCTGAATGCTTCTTTAAAAATTGGTACAGCATGTTTAAAAATGAAATAGTGTCAGTTTTTCACTCTGTACTAATAATCATAACATGTACAACATGCCTCCGTGATGCTGAGTTATTGTGGGTGGTTGGCAGGATGTTGTAGTGCAGTTGCTATGCAGTTTCTAGGGTATTCCGAGTAGTTCAAAAAGAGCCCACCTTCAAGTCCAGAAATATCTATGGTATTTTTTGTCATGTTTATTGTTTGCCCAATTTTCTTTTCATTTCATAGTCCATTTTCACACTGATTGCTTAACCTCAAGTATGAGCATTAGTTAGTGATGCTTGCATTAACAAGCAACACCAAGTATACTTACATTCTATAATCTTTTTTTCTCAGCAGAACAAAGACTGTAGGTTCTTTGTCTCTCTGTTTAGTTGTATAAATCTTTCACAGAGAAATAAAAGTGGGCTCGACCCGTCTCCGTCTCTGATTTACGTGCAACAACATCGGCTTGCACTTCATTGCACTTCATTCAGTGTTTTCTCAGAGCGCTGAACCTCTTCAGCCGAGCACAGCATATTTGATGTAAGTGTGGCAGACAGTCACTCCCCGTTCCCCTCTGCTCGTGTTTTACGAGCTCTGACTATAAAACCAAAGGCTGAACTGCCCAATAGGAAACAGTCTCCCAATGGGATCATAGATGGCCTTGAATGAAAGAAGGGGAAGAGACTAATTCTTTTTCTGACATGGTGTGCATGGAACTAAAGAATGAATCTGGGGGTGTGTTTGTACGTACATGTGTTGCTGTAAGTTTTCCATGTGAAAACTATAGGGTTTTTTGAAAGCTTTCTTTTCTGATTTTAGGAGTAAAGGCCCACTGACATCAAGAATGATAACTATAATGATAACGATAAAGATATAGTTATAAAAATCGTTCTAAATATAAAAGAACAGCAGAGTCCACAGCACAACTATAACGGTAGGGTGACCAGACGTCCCGTTTTTGCTCGGTGAAAACCGGATATGTGTCAGTATATTAGATTCTCTCTTAAAGTGACAGCAGCCTAAAATACCTGTCTGTGTCATTAATGTTAATCAAACAACAAAAGATTTTAAAGACATGGATACATGTTAAATAATCCTACTGTACCTGAAAAACGTATCTGTCCTTGAAATCATATTTGTCCTTGTTTGTAATTGGCTTATTTGTTCTTTTTTGTATATAACAAAAATAAAGTAACTATTAAAGGAACACGCCGACTTTTTGGGACTTTAGCTTATTCACCGTATTCCCCGGAGTTAGATAAATCCATACATACCATTCTCATCTCCGTGCGTGCCATAACTCTGTCTGAAGCACCCACCGCTAGCCTAGCTTAGCACAAGACTGGAGTTAAATGGCTCCAGCTCCTACTGGTTCCTAGCTGGAACCATTTAACTCCAGTCTTTGTGCTAAGCTAGGCTAGTGGTGGGTGTGTCAGACAGAGTTATGGCACGCACAGAGATGAGAATGGTATAATGAATGAATAAGATGAATAAGCTAAAGTCCCAAAAAGTCGGTGTGTTCCTTTAAATATTGTCAAATCGATTAATCGCAACTAATTGCATCCGAAATAAAAGTTTTTGTTTACATAATGTATGTGTGTGTACTGTGTATAATTAATATGTATATATAAATACACACTCATTCATGTATATATTTAAAACATATTTGCATGTGTATATATATATATATATATATATATGTATATATATATATATATATGTATATAAAATGTTATATATAAATATAAATATTTTATATATAAATATATTTAAAAATTGTTAATATATACATGCATGTGTGTTTATTTATACATAATAATTAGGCACAGTACGCACACATATTATCTAAACACAAACTTTTATTTTGGATGTGATTAATCGTGATTAATCGATTTGACAGCACTAATAACATCACTAAGTTGCAATAGATGTGATGTCTATCCCGTCCTATATTCCACCATCAAAAATCTGGTCACCCTACAATAACGGCATAGAAGGAACGATATCGTTGGAATCACTCTCAGAGCAATTTTTTGCAGCTGATGAATGATAAAAACATTGACAGCCATTCAGAATCCATCCTGCTTTAAGAGCTCGAGCATTTAAAGCGGCAGACGGCAGAACTGCAGCGCATGCTCATAATGAACAGAACATTATTGTCCGATGGTGTGGACGCTAATATCGTTATAGTTATCTTTATATTGTTCTTGGTGTGAACAGACCTGGTAAAATGGTAAACATGGTAAAATGTGCAGTTTTTTTATTGACTTATTTTTCACTAGGCACATAGCAAGAAACATGAGAAGGCATTCATCCCCCACCATCACCTAAACAAAAAAAATGTTTGCTCACAAATAATTTACAAGCCCATCTTTGGCTCATCAATGTGACAATCATAATTAGAGCGTGACATGGGAGGTTGTGACCCCTGGCAGTGCAGCCTATAACAAACGTTAAGCCCTGAGGCTGAAGGCAGGTCAGGTCTTAGATCAGGAGCTTTAGGCCACCCAGTTTGGCAGGTCTACCTATAAACAAGGATGTGAACTGAAGAAGATTGTACACATGTGTTTTCATTTCTGTAAAATGATCACTTACCAGTGATCGAGGGTGGAATGCATCAAAAGTCCAGGATGACAGATCTGATTGTAGAATCCTGATCTGTGGTAGCATCTAGGTTTTAGATTATTTTGTACGCCAAATTATAATTTACTGGCATAAACAAGTTTAAAATATCTTCATTTTATGCTTACAACAACAATAAAAATACATTCCAAAGGGTTTTTCTATATATAGCCCCGTAGTTAATAATACATCTCACTGTGTAGACATAAGCAAAAAAATGACACAATCAACATTTGATTGTTTTGGAATTAAGTGTGTTTATTTATGTGTGTGTATTTGTTTTGTGTTTAATTTCTAAACAGGGTCTGTTGTTCATTTTTGGTCTGTCAGAGTCGTTCAAAATCTATGCCATGTCCTCGTATGCCCTTTCTTTGTGGCAACATTTGTTTATATGCAGGAAACCGAATGTCTAACACAGCAGATTATCAACTGATTTCGACCAGTTTTTTTTTTAGTAAAATCCACACAAAAGTGGTCGTCGTGGTGAAGGGATACAACAGAATGGAAAATACATCTAAATAATAAACAGAAGAAAGCAGGGATAATTGTAACTCTTCTTCATTTATTTGAAAAAAGAAAAACCTCTGAAATTACGGTTCAGTCGTCTTTGATATGTCTGTAGTCATTACCCATGTTAATTAAATTTATAGGAATGACAGAGAAAGAACAAGAAATAGATGTGTGTGTATATGAAATGAATTGGGTTTGTCCCCTGAGACGTCACATAAGATGGCAAAAGATTTTGACAGGTCTATGTAAATAAAGAAGTCAGTATTTGACAGGGGTACAACAGAATCACAAAGTCACCATGAATCAAAATTGAAAAACTAAAAATGCATGGATATTCCAGTACGTATTATAATTTTTTTTTTTTTTTTTAATGTAATGCCTTTGTAATCATTAATCTCTTCTCTGATTAAGTGTTTACTGGCGTGAGGGCGGGACGACCTGTCACTCACATGAGATCGACCAATAACAAACCACAAAGATCCAATGATCCAATCAATTCCCGATGGACAAAATCAAGTCCCGCACTAAATGTTTTCTTGATCGAGAAGCCGTTTCACTCTATACATCACAATAAGGAAGAAAAGACACATGCCGATTGTAATATCAATAGTTTCCTTATTGTTTTCATTAGAAACTCATCAGAAATACATGTTTCTCTTTTGCTCTCATCATGGCTCTTAAAGGGAATCGTATGAACTAAGCCAAATACATTTCTACAGATTCTGTGGTTGTTTTCTTTAATATTTTGGCTAATTTGATTATGATTTTATCTACTAGTAAATGTGTAGTACTCTATTTAACACTTTTAAAATCCAATCCGTTGAATTCCACAGTTTTCCTCCAAAAGTCAGTGCAGAAAATGTGCAAAAAAGTCAAAGATTCCTTCTGGTACTGCTGATAGAGTTTAATCTGTGACCTCTGGGTTACCCGTACAGCCATGTGAGACTTTAGTTGAAGACATCACACGTGTCCTCTATCTGTCTATCTGTAGCCCACATACTATTATCTCATTGGACAGAGATTCCACCTCTCATAGCAGACTGCACATCTCTCCAATGACTCATTACATGCAAAGGCCTATGCCTATGGTAAAGGACTTTGTCAGATTACATTAATGTTATGCACATACAGACATTAGCTGTGCACAAGTAAAGCACAACATAAAAAACGTTATTTCTTAACCTGCTATAATTTTCTAAATTTGTGTGAAAAAAGTCAATCATTATTGAATTATCTGTATTAGGATACATAAAATGTTAGATAAGAATTAGCCTTTGCAAGACAAAGGAGTCAGACATTTTATTCCAAAAATGTTTAAAACATAATACAACGTCATTTCCACAAGCACAGTGCATAATTTAATGTGCATTCAATTCAATTCACATTTATTTGTATATCGCTTTTCACAATACATATCGTTTCAAAGCAGCTTTACAGAAAATACATGATACATTTCATATACACATATGATAAAAAAAGTGTTTGTCAAGAGAGTATTTCTTAAAGTCCACAGAGCCAGAAACCCCTAGAGCGGAAGAAACAACCGTATGCTGAAATATAATAAATGATAGTCAGATTATCCATTGTGAAAACCAAATGCAGAATGGAATGCCTGCCTCTTTTTTTCATTCTCTCTCTTTCTCTCTAAACAAGAACCATGTGTTTCTTCCTACATCTTCATGTTCTCACAAAGTGCTGTTCGCTAACTTTCCCAACACAGTGACCGTCAGTGTCTCTGAGTCATAAGTCTCATATTTAACACACGTTCCAGACTGTAATGTGTTCAGTATAACTATTCATCAGTACAGAATGAGAAAGAGTCTCCACCAGTTTGCACGGAACGCCCGGATTTAAATAGGCCATTTAATTCTCCACTGCTACGTCAAGGTTATTAGATGTAAAATGTTGTAATGCACAAACGCAATAAAGGAGAAAGTCGTGTGAATGTAATTTTTACAATCAGCAAAATTTCCATCGCTCTGGAGTTTTTGGGCAGAGTGAGAGCATATGGGAACACAGTAAGCCAGGTTTGTTCAAAGCCCTCTGCCGTTTTCCCAGCATGCCCAAACCTCCATACAGGGCTTATCAGGCCTCTGTGCACATTCCACACAATGTTAGCTGGAGACAATGCTGTTACAATGCATGATAATGTATTTTCCATCTCCCACTCTCTCTCTCTGCCCTACACTCTTTTTTAAAGGTGCAGTCACATTAAACTTAAAGCCTACAAAATTTCTTATTGGCCCACAATGAATGTAGGCAATAGGGTATAATGTCACACTCCAGTGCTTCTGGTTTTGATGAAAACTAAATGACAAAACAAATGTACATTCAAAGTTATATTATATTATATTATATTAATGTACTTTTATGTATTTAGAATAGGTCTACATAAAATGCTAGCTATAAAATAGCTCTAGGGATAATATGTTTACGAGCTGTTTAATTAAAAATATATAAATATTAAATGCTCCTTTTTACAAGATGTAAAGTATGTGTCTGATGTCCCCAGATTGTGTATGTGAAGTTTAAGCTCAAAATACTCCACAAATATTTTTTATTGCATGTTAAAATTGTCACTTTTTGAGGGCGAGCAAAAACGTGTCGTTTTTGTGTGTGTCCCTTTAAATGCAATTGAGCTGCTGATCCTGGCCGCCTTTCTAGAAGAGGGCGGAGCTTTAAATGCTCAAGTTAGCAGCTCCGATGACCTCATGCAGACACGCACTGAAAATGTCCAAAACTGTTAAAATGCCTTTTATGTTCAAACCGGAGTAGGACAATGATGGAGAGACTCAAGAAGAAGTGACAACATGTAGAATACAACAGGACGTTTCTGAATGGTTAGTTGATGAATTTAAAGGGTTAGTTCACCCAAAAATGAAATTTCTTCCATTAATGACTCACCCCAATGTTGTTCCACACCCGTAAGACCTCCGTTCATCCTCGGAACACAGTTTAAGATATTTTAGGTTTAGTCCGAGGGCTTTCAGTCCTTTGAATGTAAGTGTATGCACACTTTGCTGTCCACGTCCAGAAAGGTAATGAAAACATCATCAAAGTACTCCATATGTGACATCATTTGGTTAGTTAGACTCTTTTGAAGCGTTGACAATACATTTTGGTCCAAAAATAACAAAAACTAAGACTTTATTAAGCATTGTCTTCTCTTCCGGCTTTGTTTGAATCCGCGTTCACGACGGCACAGTGACGCTGCTGACGTAAGACGCTGTGACGTGTTATCTGGTGCGACAGAGCTTTGTTTGTAGTCTTAGGGAGACGCACGCTGTAAACAAGCTGTTCTACATTGTTTGTATTGCTATATTTTTTTTTAAATGGTGCGTAAGTGTGTATGTCCCGGATGCCCTAATCGCCAAAGATAACCAGATAACACGTCACAGCGTCTTACGTCAGCAGCGTCGTGAACGCGGATTCAAACAAAGCCGGAAGAGAAGACAATGCTTAATAAAGTCTTAGTTTTTGTTATTTTTGGACCAAAATGTATTGTTGACGCTTCAAAAGAGTCTAACTAACCAAATGATGTCACATATGGACTACTTTGATGATGTTTTCATTACCTTTCTGGAAGTGGACAGCAAAGTTTGCACACACTTACATTCAAAGGACTGAAAGCCCTCGGACTAAATCTAAAATATCTTAAACTGTGTTCCGAGGATGAACGGAGGTCTTACGGGTGTAGAACAACATTGGGGTGAGTCATTAATGGAAGAAATTTCATTTTTGGGTGAACTAACCCTTTAAGTAGCTGATGTGGAGTTAACTATCTTCAAGTCATTGATTAGCATATTCTGTCATGATAAGCTATAAATCGCTCGTGTAGGGCCTGTTGCAAGATGTCTACAAAGAATATATGCTGCATGAAGATAGAACAGGTATAGTTTAGTTTAATGACATGCTATTGCATTTGTGATACGTACTGTATTGCAATAAATGTGAAAAGACGGATGCAACTGTGCTCTATACAACAACTCTTCCTCTTCTCATCATGGCCTCGCTCCCTTTGTTGCGTGTGCCCGGGGGCAGGGTTTATGTACATTTTAGGGGTAGTGGTGTCACTAACCCTTGAATAAGCTTGTTGTAGTCCTAGCCATTTCTTTAAAAGTAAATATCTCCCTTTGCTTTGATATTTGAGCATCGTAACTTTGCAGATGTTGTTTATGCTCAAACAGCAACATTACACACTAACTAAAGTTAAAAAAGTCAATCAACCACCCCTTTAATTGTGTGTATTTATACAATAACATAACATACTTGCAGTAACATTTATGTCGCCTTTTCTGTTTTGTACCCACACACATGTACAAATGGAAGTAGGGAATGGGGTGACATTAGCCATCATCCCTGTGCTAGCGGGAAAGGCATGATAATATTGCTCCATTACTCTTCTAGCCACTCATACAACACCTAATGCAACCCATCCTTTCTCCCTATATATTTCTCATTCAAGTATTCCCAGTTGTTAAGAGTAACTCTATGAGAGTCTTCATGTTTGTTCAGCAATTATGATGAGGACCTGCATGACGATGGTGTGAAGATGACTCTAATAGAATCCATCTGTGGAGTCGGCCAGGACAGTTAAAAGCTCTAATAAGATCTTATTAGTCTCGGGATGGGACTGTTGTTATCTTAACTGCTGCCATTTCCCCCCCTGCAGACACCTTCATCAACCACACTGTGCTCTCTTTTCTTGCTTGTTCTGTAGCTCTCTCGTGCTACTTTTGATTCTTACTCTCTCTTGCGAACTAATTTATCCACTTCTTTGCTCTCTCTTTGCATGTATTTGAGTGGTTCTCTATCTTGTAACGATGCCTCCAGATGTTTCTAATAAAACTAGTGTCAGGGAGGAGTATTGCTGGCAGATCTGCGCTTTTGTGAGCTGTTCTTCGACATTTAGGGAAAAAGCGCTTTAAGAGGACTGCAGGGCAGTAACTCAGTGCTCTTTTGGGGAGGGGTGGACAGTTTGGCATGGCTTTGAAAGGGGCCCAAGGAAAGGCGCTCGTGCATTTGTCTTTTTTCATCACGCTCCATGTTTCTGGTTTCTGCGGTCATGATACGAATGATCGTTCAGGAAATGAGAGGGACCCAAATCTTTTTCAAACTTGTCATCGCCATTAGAGATTTGCTCAGGCAGGTCATGCAGCCAGACGGCTCAAATTATTACGTTTCACAGAAAATAAGGACCAGGATGTCTGATAAACGCTAACCTTTGTTACATGCAGTTAAGATACAAAGATACATTACAAAAACATATTCCAATTCGGAGTAAATGTTGAAGTGTGCCGTTTTTCAATGTTAAAATGCTTTTACCTCTTAATGTGCAGTGACAACTATAAGAGAGCCATTTCTAAGACTGACTTCATGTAGAGCAGGGATCCTCAAATCTGGCCCATGAGATCCACTTTCCTGCAGAGTTTAGCCCTAACCCTATAATCAACGTCTTCAGGATCACTAAAAAATCACAGGTAGGTGAGTTTGATCAGGGTTGGAGCTAAACTCTGTAGCGTATTGGCCCTCCAAAGCCAGATTTGAGGAACCCTGATGTAGAGTGTAAACATTTAAAAGTTAAACTCAGAATTAAAGGGATAGTTCACCCAAAAATGACAATTTTGAATCATTTATTCACCCTCATGTTGTTCCAAACCTGTAAATGATGACAAAATTTTCATTTTTGTGTTAACTATCTCTTTAACTCTTAAATACATTTATTTAAGAGTTAAATAAAAATGTTACCCTGGGTTAGTAATTAATCCAGCTTGTTTTACAGGATGCGTAACATAGGTGAACCAGGTTAATGTTCTAATTTGCATATTTATGAGGTCAGGAACATTGATTGGAAGAATACAACTTAAAATTTGAAGATTCTTAAAATAGCTCGGCAAATGTAAAAATGTTGCTAGTGCATGTTTAAAGTACATTTTGCTAACGTTCCAAACTAGTTAACATCATTTCTTAATCAAACGTTATTTCTTAATATTCCCTGAACATTCAAAACCTCCAGTTTTTTAAATGTTTTTAAAACTCCTTTTTTCCTTGGTTATACGAATGTTAAAGGAACACTTCACTCATTTTCAGTTAAACAGTTGAGTTTTACCATTTTTGAATCCTTTCAGCCAATCTCCGGGTCTGGCGGTAGCACTTTTAGCATAGCTTAGCATAGATCATTGAATCTGATTAGTCCATTAGCATCTCGCTCAAAAAAATGACCAAAGTTTCAATATTTTTCCTATTTAAAACTTGACTCTTCTGTAGTTACATCGTGTACTAAGACCGACGGAATATGAAAAGTTGCGATTTTCTAGACTGATATGGCTAGGAACTATACTCTCATTCCTGCGTAATAATCAAGGAACTTTGCTGCCGTACCATGGTTGCAGCGGCACAATGATATTAAGCAGCAACTGAAAATAGTCCCCAGCATGCTCTCTGTGCAAGCAGGTTGTCGGTTATGTTTACGGAAGTTAGCCTATTTTCATGCACTGCGTAATATCATTGTGCCGCTGCACCCATGGTACGGCAGCAAAGTTCCTTGATTATTACGCAGGAATGAGAGTATAGTTCCATATCGGCCTAGAAAATCGCAACTTTTCCTTTTCCTTCGGTCTTAGTACACAATGTAACTACAGAAGAGTCAAGGTTTAAATAGGAAAAATATCGAAACTCTTTGGTCATTTTTTTGAGCAAGATGCTAACGGTCTAATCAGATTCAATGCTAAGCTATGCTAAAAGTGCTACAGCCAGACCTGGAGATCGGCTGAATGGATTCGAAAACGGTAAAACTCAACTGTTGAACTCTAGGGAAGTTGGAAAATGAGCCTATTTTTTTTTTTTTTTTTTAAAGTGGCGTGTTCCTTTAACAACATTCAATTCTTTAATTTTGCAAACATTAAGGGAACGTTACTTTCAAATGTTCTCTGAATGTTTTGAAACAAGTAGTAACATTTTAAAAGCGTTAGACGAACATCCAATTAAAACATTTCAGAAAAATTCTTCCATGAGCGCTGTATAAATAATGTTTTCATGGTAACATTTTGAGAACATTGTAACATTCTGGTACTGCTTAGTTTTACTCTGCAAAAGGCACTACAGTTTGTCAGTCAATTAGTTTCTGTTTCACGATGCATAGTCCCACCTTAAACAAGGTCATGGGTTCAGGGAGTTCATAAATGTGTGTATGTCGTAATGTATATGTAATGTTACTCAATAAAAGCACTAAATACATAAATATGTAAATATCAAATGTATTAGACGATGCTTAGAAGAAAAGTTGTCAATTGAATGTTCCTTTTTTTACACAGACAACTGCAAATTGTGTTTTTAGCTTTACATTTTTCTGCTGTGAAGTGCATTGTGGGCGGGAGAAACCCCTCAAACCGAGAGAAATCACTCTCACTGTCCTGATTGGCTGAACATTTTAATTTATGTGAACAAATTGCTTGTTGCTTATAACTTATCTCGTTGCATCTGTTTGGGACGCAGTGTAGGACAACTTCAAAGTAGGAGCATCAGGTTTTACCCATGCAGTGGGTTATTTTCTTTCAAGATCATTTTTTTTCTGTCACAGAAATATGCACCATCATTAGTCACCATGAAATATGAGTAAGCATAAATCTCTCTGCAGTACCTCAAGTGAAATGAAGTGCACTGTTTGATCACAAGAGTATGGAACGTTTCTGCTTTGTGTTATTTTTATAGATTTGTATTTTGGGATTGTTTCAAGGCTGGTTACACTGTCAATAGCACTTGGTTGTTTCCTTTGCTCTTGTGACATCTTTCTGGAAATGTCTCAGATCTGTAATTGGTTTAAGATGCAGAGCACGCTTCAGACAGAAGGGGAAATAAACTTTGATAGTAGGCACTTGCTATGTTTTAATGTACATCATCATGGGACTGGAGAGCAAACTTCACGGTTTATTATGTCCCATGAAGTCATTTGATGGAATGAGATGCCCAGTTTGACTAATTAGTATAGTTGGTTTATGCAAAAAAAAAAAAAAAAAAGTTAATGGTTGAGGCTTGGATATTAGCCAAGGATACTCTTCCAGTAAAATCTACTTGGACTTAGCCCAGAGGCCCCGGCCTTGTTTCTGAGGTCATCTTGTGATCCTCGTCTCAAGTCTGCTCGACTGTTTGGCATTCTTGGAATGGAATGTGAAACTGAGTGGACGCCACCACCATAGTTGTCTTGGCAATGCAATTTACAGCTTGTTAACCCAGGAATTAGTCTGGAGAGACGGCGTCCAAATGTTGTCCTTCATCATTGTGGATCCTCAGATTTGAACAGTTTTTAACCTTTGTGTAGGTCAAGGAAAACCATATCCCGGGCCTCTCATGTTTGCAGATATAACCTTGTGCATGACTGGACTGGAAAACAGGTTCTATATGGACTGGCTCCAACCTAGATTGCAGGAAATGCAATTACCCTTTCAAAAAATGACATTTACAGACCCGGTGGTAAATGGCTACATGTAAGAATGACGTTTGGTATAATTACGTAAAAACAAGCGTTAAATCCATTGTGCAAATTATATGTGAATGTCAGGTGATCGACTTTTTTTTTTTTTCCGTCATGTAATCTGTTAAGATTTGTCTTGTGCAACCAAAATGATCTTTAGATGCTTTATCTAGAACTAGACTTTTTTGTGATATTATGTATTGGGGTTTAAAACAATTTTCACACAAATTATTTTTTAATATAACAAATTGCTAGTAAATTTCACAAATAATTAAAAAGTAACATTGCATTAAAAAGACATTTTTAAGAAAGACTGGAATAGTATTTGTTTTATTTACAACTTAGAAAAATAGAAAAATATTTTTTACACTGTTGAGATATGCAAATCTATTAAAGTAAAGTATCACACTCTAAAAAATGCTGGGTTGAAAATGGACTAATCCAGCAATTGGGTTGTTTTAACCCAGCGATTGGGTTGTTTTAAGCAAACATTTAACCCAACCACTGGGTTAAAACAACCCATTTGCTGGGTTAGTCCATTTTCAATCCAACTTGAGTTGTTTTTAACCCAGCATATTTTAGAGTGCAATAGATTACTTTTGATCAAACAACCTACTGTTGCTATGCTCAAAACCCACAACATCAACTATAGCATCTATTTGGTACCAGAAAAAAAAATGCATTTTGACAAACGTCTAATCTAGCATTGTGGTTACTGTCATTTGTAAATACTAGTGAAATGTTTCTAATGTAATATGTAGAATTTATGTAATTTTAAGACCCCCAGCCTTTTGTTTTGACTTCCCTTAGGGGGTTGAAGCCTTAATTAGGGGTGTCAAAATACTCCTTCCCTCAATCCTCCACCTATAATTTGCAGCCTGGTTAAATCCCTAATGTCTAAATGCCATATTTCTCCCTGGCTTAAAATGGGTATGGAATGGGGTATCAGGGTAATGTTTTATCACATCTAAAACCTCAGGAATGCCGTTATTTCAACGTGAAATGTCTCCGTTGATGGAAGCTTTATTTTACTTCAACAAAACACCACTTCAGCGAACATATCACCTGTCAAATCTCTTTTATGAACCATGACTAAATGCGTTTGGCCAGGCTTTACAGCATAGCAAGCTAATGCTGGAAAAGCCACTTCAGTGGAGACATCAATTTAAGGATATAGACCACAGATAATATCAGGCAGGAAGAGAAACTTGGATCTTTTATTTCTGACTGAGCTTGGCTCTGGCAAACGGTTTTAACATCCACTAGATATGCAATCTTTATTTCTTGGGACGTTGCCTTACAGCCTGCAGGCTACAATATTTTGTTGACCTGAGGAGCTGAACCGTGAGGGCAGCAGAGCCAAAGAAGAACTGGGACACACTGGCAGACTTCAGACGCCATCATCCACCTCTTGTCCAAACAGACATAAAAAGCTTAGACCTGTGTGGCAAGAGCTCTGGAGCCAAGAGTGTCAGATGAGGTGTGTGCATTAGCTTAATACGAATTCAAGAGGTTATCCTGACATGGGAAAGCAGTGACTAAGATCAGGAACAAGGATGAAAACCGATGAAACCAGAAATGTTAGTATTTAGACAAACACTTTCCATTCAATAAGCATGTAACTTAATCATCTATTAGCAATTGGATTTTGAATAAATAAATAAATAAATAAAGTGAACATATTTATTTATTTTGAACCAGCTGGATTTTGAATGCAATTTAAAATAAATACATAAATAAATTCAAATACACGTCATTTTATTCACATTTGATTTATTATACATTTTAATTATTTAAATATTTATTTAACTTTGAATCTATTTAATTTTGAATGCAGCTTGAAGGAGACATATTATGCCTCTTTTTACAAGATGTAAAATAAGTCTCTGATGGGTTCTGATGTGTGTATGTAAAGTTTTAGCTCAAAATACCCCACAGATAATTTTTTATAGCATGTTGAAAATGGGGGCCACTTTTGGGGGTTAGCAAAAACGTGGCGTTTTTGTGTGTGTCCCTTTAAATGCAAATGAGCTGGTGCTGCCGGCCTCTCTTTCAATGAGAGGGGCGGAGCTCCAAGAGCTCATACCAGCCGGCAACAAAACAGGACAATCTCGCTCATCTAAAATGTCAGAAGCTGTACTAGTGGTGTTCAGTTCAAACCGAAGTCGGACAATTATGCCTATAGAGAGCCAGAGAAATTATGCTGTATGGAGATAGTATAGTTTAGTTTAATTACAGTCATAACTTATGTTGTCATCTTGCTTTTTCCACTATTAGTACAATCCTGTTGTAGTGGATCCCGTCCGAATGATAGCCAAAACTTTACTGATGAGTTTTATTAAGTTTATTGTACATCACACAAAAGACAAAGCATCCGTTTTCACTCCAATCACAGTAAGAGCTGAGTAAAACACAGTACAAGAAGTGCGCTTTAAAGTCTTATCCAAAAACTCTCTCTCCGTCCGTCAACAACCACGATTGTTGACGGCAGAAAGAGTTTTTGGCTAAGGCTTTAATGCGCACTTCTTGTACTGTTTTATTCAATCTGCAAACGGCTTGTAAAAGTGACTTTTGCATAATAGGTCCCCTTTTAAATGAATAAATAAAATGCTATTTTATTAAATTTGTGTGTTTGTAACCAAATTTTTCACATTTTTGATTTCATATACATATATTCTTCTCATATATTCATTATTTTATTATCTTTGTTAAAAATAATTAATTGTTTTAGTGTCTATTAGAGTTGCCTCTAATAAAGCATGTGCTTGTTTGTGTTTATGGTTATGAGGAAGTTACACTAGTGATTTTGCCCTGATCTGGGTTCATGCAGAAGTAAACCGGGACAAACACCGCCGCCAGCTGAATCATCACACACCATCAAGGCCTAGACACATTTCAATCATACAATTCTTGCTGTCACTTTAATATGCAACGAGTTAATACAAGAATGGAAGCGATGCAAGTGTTTTTGTGTGTATGCATGCATTAATGTTAGCAAGTAATCAGCATTATTTCAGATGCATTGCAAGATCAACTTAATAATGCATAAACGCAATCTTTAGCTCTTAAAAAACTGATTCTAATCATAAGTCTGGGAGGAAATTAAACTTCTCTGGAAAAAAAGAGATGATGAATGGGGAGTTGGGATGGAGGTATGCCCAAATAATAGTCGGAAGGAATGAGGTAAGGAGCTGTTTATATGCAATTATCATTATGACTGGTGGGATTATGTGAACACGCATTTTGACAGTCATTACCTCCATAGTGCAACCTCTGTTTTATAATCCACAAACATTAACTTCACGTTTTGAAAATGCATAGATTACATTCCGTATTAGAGCTAGAAGGAAATCAAGCTCTCTGGGCAAGAATAAGCAGATCATTTCCTGACTTTAATAAAAACTTTCCACTATCTGGATAAATCATGAGAAATTTATGAGCATCTGCAACGCATGCTCTTCCTTCTGAATAAAACATTAATTTTGCCCCTAGAAATTTATGACGGTATGCTGGAACGTTTCTGGACCTACCGGATAAACGGCCGAGGGAGGTTGGACTTGTAGCACGAAAAAAATAACGTGAAGATATTCTGTAAGATGTCTGTCACAGAAGAATGAACTGAGATTTATGTCAAAGGAAAAGAAACTCCTAGTACTGAACTGAAAATTGGCCTTCAGCGTCCCACAGACCTGTGTCACGGCTCATGTGATTTATGAGTTCGATGAGGTCTCGACTTTAGTGTGGGAAGCAGCTGCCAAAGTGTTTTGACAGCACAGAGATGGAATATCTGAACCGGCCCCCTCCTGAAAATACACCCCGGCCCTCAGAAGCCCACAGCACAGTAGGGAACATCCACCCAAGATGAGCAGATAGGACAGGAGACTGATCCATCTTATCCAACATCGGGTGACAGGACCTCCGCTGAGTTTGCGTTCCGCTTCGTTTAGGGAGATTTGTCTGAAGAGGGCGAATAAAGCAGAGTAAACAGGACCGCGGCGAGCACGGTGCTCAGTGAAGGAGAGAAAACATTTGGGCAAAGAGAGAAGAACCTCTAATAGAGATAAAGATCTGAGTGCTCATGGCCCTCACGTCTGGCAGCTGAACAGACAACATGACTGATTACATGAGAGGGGATTTTCAGCCTCTCCATGGAGAATAGTTTTAGTGAAGAGGGAATGACAGAGAGACGGCATGAAACCACTGGCTCATATCACAATAGAGTCCAAGGATGCCAGACAACTGACATACGGAAAGAAAAAAAAAAGCAGTCCAGTTCCATTAAAGAAATGACTTGATGAGTAGGGTATTTTTTTCCTGGTGTTTTTCCTATATGGGACGTTTTTGCTGTTTGCGATCAAACGCAAGGTGGTCATGCTTTCCCTGAAGAGTTTATTTAGGTTCAAGCTTCATTTGAATTTAATTGAAAATGACAACAAAAAAAATTCTGTGTGTGCAATGTAACCACCATGTTTGCAAAAGACTGTTGACTTCCATTCCATCTTTATTAGTATTTGGGTTAGTATTAAGTCGTACCTTTGTGAAAAAAGTTCAGCATACTTTTAAAAATAGAACTTATTACGGAAATATACTTTAATATAATATACTTAAGTGCAAGCTAAATATAATGTTTTTGGACACAATTGCAATGAAATAAAAATGTATTATAGTTTATATGTGTATTAAATGCAATTAGCTGAACTTTAGATGGCTTTTATGACCGCTTAAGTCGGACTTAAGTATATTTTTATATGTACAAAAATAAAAAGGGAAAATGTACTGGTAATTTTCTGTCAGGACATTATCCAGTAATTTTTTATTTTAAATTTTTATAAAAAACTGAAATTTCCGCCAACCCTTAAAACACAACCTAATGCAATGCATAATTCAAAATACAGGTAAAACACCTGTAAAAAAACAATAAGGAAAATTCATTCACATTTCTACAGTACATTGTGCCCTATTTTTACGGACTTACAAAAAAAGAGAGTTTTCACTTATTAATAATTTATTTATTTGACTTATTTCAATAATTATTTAAAATGTACATTAGAGTAAAACTTGTCACACATAAGGTTTTGTTAACATTAGTTAACATGAACTAACAATGAACGAAACTTCTACTACATGTATTAATTTTAGTTAATGATAATCTCAACATTTACTAATAGGCCTACATTTTTTAAATCAAAAGTCATTGTAACAGTGGGTGGTTGATAAAGGCGCACGACGAAGGAACTGGTGAAAATTACAGTGTCTTTAATCAAGAAACACACTCAGAAGATACCACGTTCACACAAACAATAACTGACAAAGGACTGAACAGAAAATGGAGTATAAATACACATGATAAATGATACTAAACAGGAACAGCTGGACTAATCAGACACTATAGCAGCTAATGAGAACTAATAGGCGAGACAGAAAATGAACTAAACTGAACATAATCGTGACAGTCATATTTGTTAACAATGCACTGCAACTAACATGAACAAACAATGAATGGCTGTATTTGTATTAACTATATCATTAAGAAAGATTTGGCGGAGGTTATGTGTGGACTGATGAATCTCAATGAAACACAAGTTGCATGATGATGCTGCAGAGCGGTGTCTTCAAAAATCTACTGAGAAATATAATAATAAATGCATCTCTAGCACAGTGGAGCATGGAGGAAGAGGTGTCATTGTGTGGGAGCCTTTTTAGCTGCTGAAAATAGTGAGCTACTTCACTGTGAAAAGGCATGTAATGCTTTGGCGTACAGGAGAATATTGCAGAATGGCTTGCTTCACACAAATGAAAAGTTAGAGGAATGATCAGATGTTATTTTTCAACAAGACAATGCTCCTAAATTGAAAATACAACCAAGTGGCTTGAGAACAAGTCCATCAGGCTCATGTTTGAACCCTATAGTGAATATCTGGCCTCACATTAAACTCAAACAAACTGGGAGACTCGTGAACTGTTTGAAGCCAGTAACATTGATATTGAACACTGACAGAAAGTAAACTGTGATAGTAAGGAGAAAGAAGCGTAAGTAGGGATTCGAACTCAGGTCGCCCAAAACACAACTGCACAGCACGGCGGATCACTACCCCCAGGGACAACTGAACAACTGATGTTGCTCATTGTAAAAAAAAAATTTTTTGCTGTGAACCAAAAAGTGATATGATAATTCCACCTGAAACAGGAAGTTTGGGCGGGATATATTGAACGGTGAAAAAATATCCAATAGGCTTTAGTTACACATGAGCCATAATGTGCTGATTGCTAGTCAGTTGCAGGTGGTATTAGCAGCAGGGACATTTGAATGGAAGAACATCTGCAGTGCAACATGGTCCGTTTTCTTAGATAAAACAGATTATAATTTAGTAAAAATGAATTGTTTTAAGTCGTTTTTGGAGTACTCTAGCATATAGGTGATCTCAAAGCTAACACACATGGACTAAAAGCCACAAAAACTCTTGGAAGTTAATCATCCATCCAAGCCTGAGAAGGTAAGTTTGGAGAACAAGAAAATTAGCAAATAATTCAGTTTAATAAACATAATAGCCCCATGTTGACAACACCTGTTGACTTTTACTCTTTAATAGGAAGCCTCCTTTCAAATCCCCTAAAATTCATCCTCTAAAATGTTTCCCTCTTCTGTCTGACTAATCCACAAAAGGAAGTCAATTTATAATGAATTCATCATCTCATATTTCCTATAGGAAGGCAGGGGACTGTATTGATTATTGCTGAGTAGGACACACAGAAAGGTCAGCCTCCAATTACACCGATGTGGCCCTGCAATCTAGAGATGGCCCTCTTGATTCAGAGCCGTCCTGGTGTGCTGGGAAGCCGTGTGCTTAACGGGTCCTGGGACAGATTAACTTCCCACTGCAATCAATCAATCTCCTTCTGTCAGCCATTTGCAAATCCGCAGGGGGGCATCCTTAACAAAAGTGCCCTACCCACAATCCCTTGCTCCGCGGGGTCAAGGCCGAGACTTACAGGATGACTATAAGCACAGGGCCTCTCAGAGGTCTGACCTGCTCAGGTTTTCCATTCTGATTTGGGGTTTTGCTTCAGAAATTCTAATTGGCAAACAAATTGAACATAATGGTGCTTTTTCTTGCATATACTTTGATTGCTAATCCAAAACATATGGGTTCCTTTTGTCATAGCAATGGCTATAGTGCTTAGACTTATTCATATATAGAGTATGTGGAAGTCTTTTAAGCTACTGTAGATACCCGTACTTCACTTCTAATTGATTTGTATTTCACTGATATGATGTTCCTTCCTCTTCATTTGCTGGCTCATAAAAAGTGAAAGCAAAGTGAAATGATGCTGCTTTCAGCTCCTTGTACTTTAATGATGTAGACATTGTTATCTCTGTTTTATGGACTCTTCCAGAACACTTCTTGCATTTGTGGCTTAATTTCACTTTTTCACGTTCTTATTAATCACTCAGATCGCCTGTTATCCTCAAACAGCACAGCACACATATTTCTTTCATAAAAGAAAAAAAAATTGTATCTGGAAATATGCTGATTTGAGTGAGATACAGTGTTCAAGTGCACTGCCTGCAGTTATTATGGCAATTTTTACCTAATGAATATTAATTATAAGACACTGATGTAGCTTTGCAACCTTCCAGGAGCTTCAGGTCCCGTGTAATATTCATCATAACTGAAAAGTAATGTGATTATTAGTCATATTTCAGCATTCAATTTTAGGTAGGTTGTTGCAGACAAAAAAAATTAAGTCAGATTCCCAAATTGGTGTTAAATTAGGAACATTTAGAACATACTTTAGAGGTTTGAATTATAATTTGTATATATTTTATTAAACATAATAATTAAATGGATAAAGAAATTCATTATGTTTATGTTTTATTGTATTATTAATACATATTGATATATGTTTTATAAGTTGTTAATAGCTTAATTAAAAGATAATTATTTATGATGAACTTCATTACTGATAACCAAGTGAACAAAAATAACTTTAACTTTTAATATCATAAAGCATCGTCTATTTTATCCTTTTTTTCTCCAATTATAATCAGTGTGGTTGTCTGTTTTGTCCATTTGTATCTATTTGCTGTATATTAGAAGTCTTTCTTCCATACCATAAGGCATATGTTGCAACCTTAGTATACTCCACTTGAGCTCATTATGGACATCTGCCTAAGTATGTTTAATATGCTGTATCTGTATGTCCATGTTTGCATCAATCTTTCTAGTCAGCTAAATTAATGTTAAATGAATTCAAATGCATGAATGCCTTTGTTGGGTGTAAGCATGTTCGAAAAGCTGACAACCTTTTACAAGGTTAGAGCAGATAAGACAGACACCCACACAGGGGAATTTGAAGCACATTATGCAAATAGATGCATTAAAGTGAGTGGCTTATGCTGTACAGACATGTAATGGAGCCAGTTAATGCCATTCAGTTCCTTTAGGACAGGCGCATCACCTTATCTGCTTTAATTGGCATTGATCAAATCCAGCATTTGCATGCAAAGCTGAAAGTTTCTGAATAGCTGATAGTTTCCGATAGGTGTTTGGGCTTGAGAATGACTCCTTAATGCATTTCCAGGGAAGACTCAGTAGACAGGATGCAATTAACAAAAAGAAAATTATACAACAACAACGAAACTTAAAGGGATAGTTCACCCAAAAAGGAAAATTCTGTCATCATTTACTCGCCCTCAAGTTGTTCCAAACCTGTATGAGTTTCTTTGTTCTGCTGAACACAAAAGAAGATATTTTGAAGAATGTTTGTAACAAAGCAGATAGAGCCACCATTGACTACCATAGTATTTTTTCCCCTACTATGGTAATCAATGGTTGCTCTATCCGCAAAATGTTTAATTTTTGGGTGAACTATTCCTTTAACTTGATTCGATTGTTGATAATGTTTGTGTTATAAGCAATATAACATTTACAAGCTTCATCCTCAAGCACAACTCTTTTGCACAATGGTGACAGCAATAAATAATAATAATACTTTTAAATACTCACATAAAAGAACATTAAACACTTACAAGTCTCTTTTCCCCATCAAAAACACATCAAATAGTTTCAAAATAAATGTTTATTTTCAACACTCCCTCTATCTAATTCCCATGTAAAGCATGCTGGGAATATTTATAGATAATGCTGATGTAGTGTCACACCTCTAGTCATGAAATATATTTAATATTCATCAAAACCTAAAAGGGATATGATTATTAGTCACCATAAAAGCTCACAGTGTGAAAATATGTAGCATGTAGGAAATATGTTTGAATCTCAGTGTGCATATTTTATGAAATAAATAAATATTTGACTGATTATTTGTTTTATTTATTATTAATACATATATTTCAACATTTTGATGGTTTGCCACCAGGGGGCTTTGATCTGATGCATCAACGAACCAGTCTAATTAACATATGGTAAGTGATCTCAGGTCTCAAAGTTCAGTTTTAATGACTGGTGTGTATAATGGAAAAAAAATGTGAGTGATAGTTAATTGTTTCACTGGCCTGGTTAACCAAGTTCCCAAACACACACACACAGGCTATTATACATACCATAGATCAACAGCATGTTTCACTATAAAACCAAACTTTTCAAACTAGTTTACTCTTAAAAAAAAAACAAAAAAAAACAAATATATATATATATATATATATATATATATATATATATATATATATATATATATATATATATATATATATATATATATATATATATATATATATATATATATATATATATATATATAATGTATATATATAGTAGTATTATAACAATATTATACTAAAATACTATTTATTTACAAGTACATCTCCAGCATGCATCATAGGCTTCATGTACCCATCCTCAATATAAGCACAACTCTTCTGCACAATGGCAACCCCCATAAATTAATGTAACAGAAACTTCGAAATCCTCAAATACAGACAATTAAACTCTCCTCCTTTTCTAATTTTTCTGGAAATCACATAAAATAACACTTAGTTTCAACATTTATTCTCCCAACACAGTCCCATGCAAAGCATGCTTGGATCCAGAAATACACTACCCAATTTCAATTAAAGCAACAAAGTTTTTCATGTAGTCCCAATTTGTATTTTGAGAAAATATTCTTTCATAGAGATTGTATGAGGGTAGAATATTCACAGACAACTAGTGTAATCTCATTAAGGAAGGATATTGTGTTAATAGAAAGATGAGTACGATTTGTTTTTGCACAGTGCAGGCAAGATGTCATTTTGTGTATCTGCTAAATGAAACAGGCCTCAACCTCAGTTCAGACAGTTACAGATCCACAGAAAGAATAGCACCATCTTTTCTTCCTTTTGTCTGAGATAAAAATAAGATATCGCCACAGGGATTGGAAGCAGCTTTCGGCTCCCAATGCAGTCAAGTGACCAAGCACTCTTGTGTTTAATTAGTCTATACTTGGATCTCTTCGAGACATTAAAGAACTCTGTGGCTGGAGGTCAGTGCAGTGTCTGGGAAGCTCACTGAAATAATAAATATACAGAAACATGCCAGACTGCATTCTGGGAACAAAACCCAGGTACTCGACCTCAAAGCTTTGATGGGTATGTTTAATTAAAGACAGATCCTCTTTATTGCATCTCTAAATAACTGACCCTCGATTTACGTCTGACTCGGAATGGATGCCTGGAGCCAAAGCGAATTGTGTGAGTGGAGCTCTGATCACAGATGTAGCCGCGTGTTCTGAGAGGCCTGAAATAAGAAACATACTGCCATTATCATTTGGCTCCGCAGTGGACAGATTGCTGTGCTGTTGTGGCATGTGTTTCCTCCGTTCGCTGATATATAGCAGGGATGTTGCAAGAATGGAAATGTGAAGTTGTCCGGGATGTTTGGCTAGACCTTCTGAGAATATGTATGGATACTTGCAGTTTAAAAGAAAGCTAGTTGTAGTGGAGGATGTGCAGTGGGTCCAAAATGTCTGAGACCAGGGGTCCGTTCTTCGTACCTCGCTTAAGACATCTGAGATGATTTGACAGTTGCCAGATCTTCTGATCGTGATAACTGAACTCTGGCTAATTTGGTTCTTCAAACAAATTTGTGGATCGGATTAAATTATCTGGATGAAATTGTCTGAGATTACTAAGTGTTCTCGTGTTCCCTGAAGAGGGAAGTTGCATCGATACACGAACCCACGATCAGCAATGCAGCGATTGGCTGAGTAAACGTAGTGAACTTGACGTATTTCTAGACCTTTAAGGAAACCAAAGTTATAATAGATAAATCATTTATATTATTTGTACAGGCTTTACATTTTTATTTCATTGTTGTAATTATCAATTCATTTGATTTTACCTTCGAAGCATGATTTGTTACGTGACAGCATTAATATACTAAAAATTTATTACTATCTAAGTTTCTTAAGGATCAAGATCAAGTTATCTGCATCTCAAGCGGTGCATCAAGCCACTCCCATAATATCTGTCACCACTACTGGTCTAGCCTATATAAATATTATTTCAAATTATTTTTTATATTTATATTATTCAATTATTATTGCCCCTGGTAAGCAACTCTTGATATATATAAGCAGTGGTTGGGACAGATTTTAAGTATCAACGCCGCTTAAAAACATGCAAACTAATCCTGTTTACATTAAATAAGCCTGTTCCTGAGCAGGTTTAAGCTTACGGACCTGTCCAGGATGAGCTTCAAAGAACCAAACAATCCAAGATCATGCAGTCAAATTCAGCTAACCGAGGCCACATCCACACGAAGCCAGAGCTGTCCCTATCCAATCTTTTTTTTCCCCTCGTCTCAAGAAATATCTGTGTACACACGAAACCACTGAAACCGACTCAAAACGATGTAGTATACATGCCAGACCAGTATGTGGCGCTGTAATTCTGCCACAGAAGTACACTAAAAACGGAGAAGAAGAGTTGTGGCTAAAAAGAGTACTGCAACGGTCGGAAATGAGGCAAAATCTCACGATAAAATAACGACAAATAAATTTGCTACTTACCAGATTGTGTTTTATTAACGCCTACACCAACCCTAAACCTACCCTTACAATAATGCAAATACAGAAATTAAATGACGCAATATTGATGTGCGCATGCCAAGTGGCCGTAGCTGTATCCCTTTCACAAAATATACGGATTGGCTGTACACACGAAAACGCAAGGGTGTCGGTTTCAGATTGATCCACAACGGACCCCAGTTGTGAAAATGCTTGACTCAAAAAATGTATTTCTGTATTTAGTACTTTTACTTTAATGACAGCATAACCCAAATCTAATGCCATAGGCACATTCAAAACAGTGTTTCATGAAACGTTGAAAACATTACAAATGTTTTTTGGGTTTTTTTCAGACCGTTTCGGAACATGTATCAAACTGCCCAAGTAATGTGATTTCAGAAACTGATGCTTAGTTACGCCCATAGACTGTAATAAAATATGGACGTAGTGTCCGTGACGTCACCAGTGGCAGCATCAAAATTCCAAAAATATACATGCATAAGAATTTTGACCCTCAAAGACCTGTTAGTCTGCCTTTAAAATGTCCACCTCCACTCCATTTATTATCCTAAATTAGATGCACCTGTTTGAGGTCGTTAGCTGCATAAAGACACCTGTCCACCCCATACAATCAGTAAGAATCCAACTACTAACATGGCCAAGACCAAAGAGCTTTCCAAAGACACTAGAGACAAAATTGTACACCTCCACAAGGCTGGAAAGGGCTACGGGGAAATTGCCAAGCAGCTTGGTGAAAAAAGGTCCACTGTTGGAGCAATCATTAGAAAATGGAAGAAGCTAAACATGACTGTCAATCTCCCTCAGACTTGGGCTCCATGCAAGATCTCACCTCGTGGGGTCTCAATGATCCTAAGAAAGGTGAGAAATCAGCCCAGAACTACACGGGAGGAGCTGGTCAATGACCTGAAAAGAGCTGGGACCACCGTTTCCAAGGTTACTGTTGGTAATACACTAAGACGTCATGGTTTGAAATCATGCATGGCACGGAAGGTTCCCCTGCTTAAACCAGCACATGTCCAGCCCCGTCTTAAGTTTGCCAATGACCATTTGGATGATCCAGAGGAGTCATGGGAGAAAGTCATGTGGTCAGATGAGACCAAAATAGAACTTTTTGGTCATAATTCCACTAAACGTGTTTGGAGGAAGAAGAATGATGAGTACCATCCCAAGAACACCATCCCTACTGTGAAGCATGGGGGTGGTAGCATCATGCTTTGGGGGTGTTTTTCTGCACATGGGACAGGGCGACTGCAATGTATTAAGGAGAGGATGACCGGGGCCATGTATTGCAAGATTTTGGGGAACAACCTCCTTCCCTCAGTTAGAGCATTGAAGATGGGTCGAGGCTGGGTCTTCCAACATGACAATGACCCGAGGCACACAGCCAGGATAACCAAGGAGTGGCTCTGTAAGAAGCATATCAAGGTTCTGGCAAGGCCTAGCCAGTCTCCAGACCTAAACCCAATAGAGAATCTTTGGAGGGAGCTCAAACTCCGTGTTTCTCAGCGACAGGCCAGAAACCTGACTGATCTAGAGAAGATCTGTGTGGAGGAGTGGGCCAAAATCCCTCCTGCAGTGTGTGCAAACCTGGTGAAAAACTACAGGAAACGTTTGACCTCTGTAATTGCAAACAAAGGCTACCAAATATTAACATTGATTTTCTCAGGTGTTCAAAAACTTATTTGCAGCTGTATCATACAAATAAATAGTTAAAAAATCATACATTGTGATTTCTGGATTTTTTTAGATTATGTCTCTCACAGTGGACATGCACCTACGATTACAATTTCAGACCCCTCCATGATTTCTAAGTGGGAGAACTTGCAAAATAGCAGGGTATTCAAATACTTATTTTCCTCACTGTATATATACTGATCTCGTGTCAGTTTTAAAATGTAGGTTTAGTTTTAATTACTTACATTATATATAACACGTGTATAATGAACACATGAGAGTTAACTGATGTAAATTGTCTCTAATTGGCCTGATTAGCTTTCTGAAAAACATACAAAATTCCGATGGTCCCCTAAAGAGTGTTGATCTTGTAAACCTGCACCAGTGTCTAATATGGCTTTAACTGATCTCGAGTTTACGCTCAGATTTAATGGCAAACAGGTGTGTATAGTGAGTAGTTAATTGTCTATAATTGGCCTGGTTGGCCAAGTCCTTTCAATAAATACACAAAAAAAGAACTACAAATTAACTTTAAAATTAATAAATAAGTTACACATACACCTGATATTTTATGATACTTGTCACCAGTGTGTAGTGCCTTGAGCACTTTCAAGAGAGTGAAGCAATTTAATTCGATTCAGAATTTCTTAATACTGTTCATCACAAAATTAATTTTAGTTTTTAGTATTTATATTTGAATCATCACCTTGCAGGATGGACAATTGTTTACTGATGTGTTTTTTAAAGATTTTAATTGCTATAAACCCCTAAATAGATACAATATATATATATTTTTATCCTCGAGCAGCTCATTGCACATAAAACCAATCATGAATATTCATGATGGCAACTGCATGGCAGATTTCTTTATCACACAACTAAAATCTTTTGTTGATGTCATCAGTATAGAATGTAGCTAAACAAAATGCATTATGGGTACAGCTGGCAACCCAGCACTATACTTTTGGCACTACAGATTTAAATGAGGGTAACCACACAAATGCAATAAAGCAGCAAATTCTAAGACTATTGCTGGCTGTGAACAACTCCCCAAACCCACTTTAAATTTAAGACAATTAGGCGAGTATTCAGTCCAAACTTAGGCTGAATCCAAAATCGCCCCCTATACCCTTAAATAGGGCACTATTTGTGGGGACAGCCATTTTTAGTGGTGTCCGAAACCATAGTGGACTTTATTGAGTGTACTCATTCTATCCCACATTGCACCGCGATAATGAGTGTACAGCCGATGTACACTCAACGGCTGGCCGAATAAACTAATTTTCCTTTACTCCTTCAAGTGAACTGTATTAGTGGACTAACATAGGGATAAATAGTGAATGAGGGTTTAGGGGTGATTTCAGATTCAGTCTTAGTGTGCGTCTCAATCAGCTCCCTAGTTCAGTAGTCAGGGCACTGATCAGGGAGTCATCCCATTGACTTATGTCCTGATCAGTGCCCTGACTAGTGAACTAGGGAGCTGATTGAGACGCACCCTTAGTCTTTTCTGAGCCTGCTGCAAGGCATGCTGGGTAACTACAATGTTTTCACTTCTTTAGTTCTTACTTTTTCCAGCTTGAAAAACTCTTTCCATCATTATTCGTCCTTATGCTAAAACCTAGAGCTGTAATTGTTAGTTTAACACCACCATAAATGCTTACACAATTCAACAACATTGCTCTATAATCAATTGTACTACAAGAGTACAGCTACAAAATGAAAACTGTTAACATAAACATTCAATTCACAACATGATCATATAGTTTATATTTGGTCATTTTCATAAAAACCTAATTGTGAATAAACAAGATTTGAAGATTAATGTGAAGTTAGATTCTTTCATTATACAGTGTGAGTATTATATTAATATCACCAAATTGAGAGCAAACACTCAATTTATACAAGTGAACTTGTTAACCTGGCACTAGACTTTTGGCACTACAAATGTACATGAGGGTAACCACACAAAAGCAACATGCAATAGGACAGCAAATTCTAAGACTAGGGTTGCTTATGAACACCCTCCCAAACTTGTTTGAGACAATAAGGTGAGTATTCACTCCAAACATACTCTTTTCTAAGACATTCTGAAAAATGATCTGCTCTGCAATATATTATTTTAAGTATTTATCTTTTCTTCTGGAGTGAAATTAATCATTTACATAGAAATCAAAGGTGAAATATGGTTTATTGGTGTTTTTAAATAAAAGTGCTGTCTGTTATAAACTTCTAAATAAATGCAATAATATATAATGAAGGTGTGATTTACTACTTTGGTACAAATCATTCCATAAAACACCAATTATGACTATTCATGACAAGTACATTATGCTGTCAGATTTCATTCCCTCACAACTGAAATCTTTTGTTGATATCATCAGTATGGAAAGTAAGCAAGCAAAAGAGCATTATGGGTACAGCTGGAAACCCAGCACTACACTTTTGGCACTACAGATTTAAATGAGGGCAACTACACACATGACATATGCAATAAAAATGCAAATTCTAAGACTATTGTTGCATGTGAACAACTCCCCAAACCCAATTTACAAAATTTAAGACAATTAGGCGAGTATTCAGTCCGAACTTAGTCTTTTCTGAGCCTGCTGCAAGGCATGCTGGGTAACTACAATACAATAAATTCCCGAATATTCACTTATTTAGCTCTTACTTCTTCCAACTCGAAAAAACTCTCTTTCTCCCATCATTACTCATCCTCATGCTAAAACCTAGAACTGTAATTGTTAGTTTAACGCCGCCATACATGCCTATACAATTTAATGACGGCGCTTTATAATCAACAGTGAGTCAAGCCACAAAATGAAAACTATAAATATAACCACACAATATGATCATATAGTTTATATTTGGTCATTGTTTTTAAATAAACTATAAAAAACAATTGTGAATAAATGAGTTTTTTATGTCAGATTATTTTATCATACAGTGTAAATGAGATCTAACACTCAATTAATACAAGCAAACTTGTTAACCTGGCACTAGACTTTTGGCACTACAAATGTACATGAGGGTAACCACACAAAAGCAACATGCAATAGGACAGCAAATTCTAACAGTTGCTCATGAACACCCTCCCAAACTTGTTTTACACGATTTAAGACAAAAAGGCGAGTAATCAGTCCAAAAGTCTTTTCTAAGCCTGCTATGAGACATGATGAAAAACGGTCTGCTCTACAATATATTTTATTATTATTCATTTCTTCAGGAGCAATTTTATTTTAGAGTTTTTATTTGAACACAATTTTCCCCATCATTATTCACATTGACACCTCAAATTAACTTGTGTTATAACTTTTGTCTATTTTCTATAAATGTTTAAATAAATACAATAACGTATCATAAAGATGTGATTTTATTACTCACTCCACACAAAACCAATCATGAAAACTCATAATTGTAATTGTATTATGACGTCAGATTTTAGCTCCCCACAACTGAAATCTTTTGTTGACACCATCGGTATGGAATGTAGGCAAACAAAATGCATTATGGGCACAACTGGCAACACTACCAGCACTACACTTTTGGCACTACACTTAAATGAGGGTAACCACACAAATGAAATCTGCAATAAAACAGCAAATTCAAAGACTATTGTTGGCTGTGAACAACTCCCCAAACCCACTTTACAAAATTTAAGACAATTAGGCAAGTATTCAGTCCTAACTTAGTATTTTTTGAGCCTGCTGCAAGGCATGCTGGGTAACAAAATATTCACAAAGTATTCACTTCTTCAGTTCTTCTAGCTCAAAACTCTCTTTCTCCCATCAGTACTCACACTTACGCAAAAACCTAGAGCTGTAAATATTACTTTAACACCAACATTGCAAAATGCTTACACAATTCAACAACTTTGCTTCATAATGAAATTGTATTTGTAAAATTATTTCATAGAAATCATGTGAATTAAATGTAATTGTGCTACAAAGCATTTTATCCCACTATATATATTATACATATATATACAGTTCATGAGTGTTTGACAACCCAGCACTACACTTTTGGCACTGCAGATTTAAATGAGGGTAACCACACAAATGCAATCTGTTTTACACAATTTAAGACAATAAGATGAGTGTTTAATCTTTTCAGAGCTTGCTGCAAGGCATGCTGGGTAGCCGGCTGCACTATACTTCAAAAGCATTAATCCTTGCCTTAGAAGAACTTTTCACGTATTTCACTTTTTTTGTTAGTTCGTTTTACAATCTTAAAACTTTTTTTTAAATGAAAGGTTTTCAGTGTGCTCTCAGACTTTGGACCCCATTGTATTTTTGTGACAATATGAAATAGAAATAATGTCTGCACGAATATGGACAAAAGAATTTCAGATTAAGCTGTTAACATGTAGATCTTACGGGACACGCAGCAAAAAAAAAAGAGTTTTCATCCGCTTAGAATCATTCCTCCTTTCACTTCAGCTCGTAATGAGGTTTGGCTGACAGCCCCCATAAAAGCAGCCATAATGGTGTGCTAATGACTGATCCATGAAGCTGCTTTTGTGCAAGTCCACCACTCCATTTACACACACTACAAGGGAAAGTGTTGAGCATTAAATCACTATCACATGTTAATTTAGGCACATTTCTGCTAGTGGCAAGCACAATCTGGCTCATTGTTTAGCCGTTTTAAGGCACTTGAGCTGAGCTTGAGGGTGAGTAACTCTGACATTAATACACAAGCCCACCATGACAGGCCTGGGGGTTTCACATTGTTTCACTTTTAGTTGAAAAATTTGTTTTTTTTCTCCCCCATTAAAGTTAACCGTACATAACTCATGTAAGTGTTTTTTAATCACCCCCTATGTACTTTCTTAACGGCAGTCATCAAAAATCATTTTCTCACATGTGTTTAACCTACTGCAGTCGACATCTAATCTTTCTGAGCTGAATTAAACATGGGACTGGATTGCTGGATGAACTGTGATCTAATTCAGCAAACCTTCCGAGGCAGAATTTAAAATTATGTTGAAACTCACTCGATTACTGCATAGAAAATTCAGTTTAGCCTTTCGTTGATGCATTTGCTGTTGATCACCTGGTGTCTTGAGGTTTGTAAATGGACTGGAACGCCATGGATTTAATTGTGGGTTTTGCCTCTTTAGTGTAATGCATTCAAACTTCAGTCCAGCCACAGATAATAAACAAGAGGGGCGAAACTCGGCTTGTGGAGAGCTTTTATGAGAATGTTGCATTGAAGCACTTTGTTTTCAAGGCTTTGTCTGTTTGCAGAAATATGTGTGATGTGTGGTTTTATTCTCTCACATTACATTAATTTATTTCGTGTACGTTTTTGTAGTTTGTATTTGCACTTTAACCTAAAGGAATATTTCACCCAAAAATGAAAATTGTCATCATTTACTCACCCTCATGTCGTTCCAAACCTGTATGACTTTCTTTCTTGGAGCTCAAAAGATTTTTTAATGGAAGTATAGCTGCCATCGCAGAGAAGGTCAGTTTGAATCACTATTTATGTTTTTATTTAAAAAAAAAATTGGATTCATAAATAGCATTAGTCTTTGGAGGAGCTGTATCATGTTTAACAACCTGTACTAACATTGTCTTGTCATTATCTGATGTCAAATATTTAAAAATATATATTAATAAGCAGTGAAGCTATAGTTAAAATACTATTATATGTATTATTGTTGTTATTAAATAACATTTGCAGGGAAAAAATGATGTAGGATTTACTTTACAATTTTAATTCCGAAATTGCTAGTAATTTCACAAAAATACATGCCAAGTAACGAATTCAAGTGTGAAGTTTTGAAGTAAAATAGTATTTGCTTGTAAAAGATACTCCAATAATCTTTGTTTCATTTACAACTTCGAAAGATAATTTTTTACAGTGTATTTGACAACTTAATAAAAAAAATTTTTCCAACAACCTTCTTTTAATGAAGCTTTTTTTCTTCATTATGATATCAGGACATTTGTATCACCCTAACATTTTTTTTACTTTATGCCCCCAAAACTGTTAAAATGAATTTTAATTGTGAAATTAAAACATGTTCATTAGAGAAAATATGTATCCAATACTTTACAATGCTTTATTCTATTTTATTTATTATGTTTTATTTGTCTTGTCCTTGACCGAGTTTGACAGCAAGTAGAAATGTCAGCAACACCCATAAATACTTAATAAGAGACTCTCAGTGTATTTATAATAAGACAAACATATCCCTTGTGTGGATAAAACACCGTCATACACTTTTTCAAGTGTATCACTCAGTATCTTGTACAAAGCATTCCCCTTCCTCAGCTGTTCTCCTCAGGGACCCATTGCAACCTTTTCTCACAGAGATCTCATCGTTTTGTGAGCTCCGGCGGCACTGCTTCAAACACGTCTCGTGGTCATGAGATCGCAGGCTGATTGTGTCGGCTGGGCGTGTGAGCAGATGCACGTGCATCAGGACCCCGTGCTGTCCTGCAGGACGCCCGAGTGACTGCGTGGGAATGTGGGCCGTTTGATCCCCTCGCAGTCTCTCTGCTTTTGTGAGTGCATAAAGAGTCAATGCATTGATCCAGGCCATATAGGGCGTAAGGCTTTGTATTGAACTAATGCCTGCTGCACTGGCTTAATGCAGAGGGGAGATAATGGTCACACTGTTGTTTGTGTGTTGGGCCGTGCTGCTTGTCAAAGATGAGCGCATTAGATAACATGACCAAAAGACAAAAGCCCGGGGGGTTAGAGTGTGTATTTAGTCACACAAACATGCTTGTGTATGTCACTTTTAGCCTCTGTAATATTTAGTACATTTCACACTACTAAACATGTACAGTCAGTCAATATTGCAAAAAAACAAAAGCAGGGTTTTGTATGACACTGAAGGTTTTTATTTTGCAATAATGACCAGTAATCCTATTTATATATAATACTATTATCTTAGGCTTAAGAATTTTAATATTGGTGCATCCCTAATTTACATTTTTGAAGTGTAAATGTACAGTCAATTTACATTTACATTTACATTTAGTCATTTAGCAGACGCTTTTATCCAAAGCGACTTACAAATGAGAGCAATAGAAGCAACTACAACAGTCAGAGGCTACAGTATGCAAGTGCTGTAACAAGTCTCAGTTAATCTAACACAGAACACACAGGATTTTTTTTTTTTTTTTTTTTTTTTTTTTTTTAAATAAATTAGACAGACAGAAAAATGAATAGAATGTTAAGTGCTATTCTTGATTGGTCAGGTGCTGCTGGAAGAGATGCGTCTTTAGATGTTTTTTGAAAATGGCTACAGACTCGGCTGCTCGAATTGAGATAGGCAGGTCATTCCACCAGGTGGGGGCAGTCCAGGAAAAGGTCCGTGACAGTGATTTCATGCCTCTCTGGTATGGCACCACAAGGCGTCGTTCACTGGTAGAACGCAAACTCCTGGAGGGTGTGTAAGTCTGAACGAGCGAGTTTAGGTATATTGGTGCAGAGCCAGTGGTTGCTTTGAAGGCGAGTACCAGTGCCTTGAATTTGATGCGATTTACACTTAACATTTTTTAATTAGGGATGAACCAATATTAAAATTCTTGCAGATACCAATAAGCCGATAAAAGTATTTCGTTTAAATACATTAAAAACACATCACATCATTATGTACAGTGAGAAATTGCTATATTTAATTTGAGATTTAGTAAAAATTAAGCAGTGAGAATTATAGCAGTGAGAAGTAAGAATTATTATTAGTATTAAATTAAATAGAATTATGTATAAATAGTCATGCATACATAATTCAGATAATTAATTAATAATGATACATTGTGCATGTTTTAAGGACTTATTAGTTTAGTTTGTGATTTATTAGGTTTTTTTCACCTAAAACAAAAAAAAATTCTGTCATCATTTACTCACCCTCAAGTTGTGTGAGTCTTCTGCTGAACACACACAAAAAAATATATTTTAAAGAATGTTGGTAACCAAACAGTTGATGGACCCCATTGACTTCCATAGTATTTGTTTTCACCATACTATGGAAGTCAATGGGGTCCATCAACTGTTTGGTTACCCATAATCTTCAAAATATATATTTTTTGTGTTCAGCAGAAGACATATTCATACAGGTTTGGAACAACTTGAGGGTGAGTAAATGATTACAGAATTTTCAGTTTTTGGTGAACTATCCCTTTAAGTAATCATTAAATAATTCCAAAAAATAAATGTGGGAAATGAGCATACACAATTAAATATCCAATGTCAACCGATTCCAATATATATATATATAAATATAAAATTGGCCTGTTATGCATGCATGAACATATTGTTATGAGCATATTGCTATGAAGTGAAATCACAATAATTATAATGAATAATACTACCATGGTACATGTTGTCACTTTTTTGTTAGTGTACAGAACATAAACAAGAACATAAAAAGTAGACACTCATCTTCCCTTCTCGTCAGATGTTATTTCATTTGTGCTTTTAAAGTACTGCATTTTTCACGCAATGTTTTTATGTCTATAGTCAATAATGTGGAAGGACCACAGCGCTTTGTCCATGCCTGTCAGCGTCTACATCATTTTGAAGGATTTCCCCCCGTAGAACAGCTCAATAAGCATTCGAGGTCCATCCACATCCCAGTAGATAACAATCTCCGCTAAGAGCCATGCTGTGCGAGGGACTAAGCTGAGATTCAATTACCTCTTTAGTTAAATGTACTTATAAGACGGTAATTCATTTTTTTTTGTCTGTTCGGACGGTCGCCATGGCTGCAAACCAAGAGATACAGAGATGGAGATAATCATTCAAGTGAAATGGAACGCTTCATTTCACTGTTCGACCGCTGCAGACACTAAAATTAGACAGCGTTTTATTATTGGGCCGAGGTGACTTATAAAAAAAGAAAAGATTTGTCATCGTACTTTTCCTTAGATCGCTCTGTCTATTGTTCCATTAGTGAAAAAAACACAGAGAAGACTGTGGCTAGTTCTCACATGGGGAAGTTTTCATAATGGCTATATCTCAGTAAGTTTACATAAATGTTATTTTCCATCTATTTTTTTGTTTGATTAATTGTTTTACTGGTTTAAATTTAGTTTAAAAGCCATGAGGCTGTTATTGGCAGGTTCCATTGTGGCAACTTTCCCAATATAGTGTAACATAAAGCTCTGTTGTCGGGGCATGTTGTCACAAAATGTCAACAAGTGTTTAATATTATTTATAATGGAAATCACTTTCAAAAAATAAACGTACTCTGAGAAAATGTGTGTGCAGAGGTGGACAGTATAGTGAAGTATTTTTACTTTCTACTCAAGAACGTTTTTGAAGTATATGTACTTTATCAGTGTTTTTCTTTGGAAAACTTTTACATCACTACATTCTAAAGCATAATGTCGTACTTTTTACTGCATTTCATAAAGTAAACGGGTTTTTTTTATCTTTAATACTTAATTACATTAAAAAAATGTAGTACTTTCTTACTTTTACTTGAGTACAAGTAACATTTCTACATTTTTAAAGTAATTAAGGATTAAATGATATTCATTATGAAATGTAGGGCAGTAAAAAGTACGACATTATGCTTTGGAATGTTGTGAAGTAAAAGTTTTCCAAAGACGAACACTGATAAAGTACATAAACTTGAAAAATGTACTTGAGTAGAAAGTAAAAATACTTCTGTCCGCCTCTGTACACTCTTAAAAATGAAGGTTCTTAAATGGTTCTTTGGCGGGGTGTATGGTTCCATGAAGAACCTTTAATATCCAAAGAACCTTTCCATTGCACAAAAGATTCCTTGTAGCGCAGAAAGGTTCTTTAGACTATAAAATGGTTAGAAAAAATGGTTCTTTAAAGAACCTTTCACAAAACGGTTCCTCAGGGAACCAAAAATGGTTCTTCTATGGCATCACTGTGAAAACCCCTTTTTGGTTCTTCCTGGCACCTTTATTTTTAAGGGTGTATGTGTGACAACTAGCCCCACTCTCCCCTATCATATTCTTAACTGGATACATTCCCAAGTGGAATTAAATGTTGGGTCACATGTCTCTCTCTCTCTCTCTCTCTCTCTCTCTCTCTCTCTCTCTCTCTCTCTCTCTCAGGAAAAAAAAGCCTTTCTAATGTTTATCATTGTCAGTTCTCAGTAAAGTGCATTAAACTGAGAGTTCTGGCATATGAGTTCTTATCATGGGACACCATTTTGGCATTGACCTCATAAGACCTCACAGATCAGGATTTGATGTCAGTGGTTTAGAGTTGTATTTTTATTCCCGTTCTTCCAAACCTCCTTTAATTTAAGGCAAAAAGCCAAGCTTAACAGTCCCACAGCGCAGCAGACGAGAGAAAGTTATCATCTGGCCATAAAATGTAGCCTATAAATCTGGTCTATATGGCTGCTCTTCAATTACCCCAGACGAGCTAGAAATTACCCTCATGTCAACCTGTTAGCACCTGATCCAATCCAGAGGTGGAGACAGTTGCAGCGCCAGTGATAATGAGTATCATTGTCTCTGTCTCCCCACATCAAACGGAGACTTCACCTTTAGCTCTTTAATCGACATGTGCGGCGTTCATGGCGCTAGTTAACGCAAAGCCCCATCTCTTTTGAAAGAGTTATTTTCATAAGGACGACGTTGACCTGGAGAGACAAAAATATTTAGGATGATCCCCGAAGGATATTGGTTCCAGTAATCTTTAGCTGCTCAGAAAGGCCACAACAAAAGGATGATGGAGGTGCGTTGACCGCAGCCGCACAGAGCAAAAATGTAGCATAAAGCTGATAGCGGCACGACAATAGCGCTATAGATGAGTGTCTCTTTAGCGGTAAGAGGGCCCAGTCACAGAAAGGACAGATCTTATCTGCTGATACAGCTGTAGTGTAACCTTTCGTCATGTGTGGCCCAGATATGCATTTACTCGCTCTCTCTGTCTTCTTTTGTCCTAAAATCGTGAATCTCTGTGGCCGAGAATGTGATGTGGATGCATTTGAGAGATAACCAGTGCAACATTGTGCTCTTATCATGCGGCTGTCAGCAAGTCAACTCAACCAGTGCATTTTAATAACTGGTAAGATATTTGACGAGTAACTGTCTGCTTTGCATTTTGTCCCAAAGATGAATTAGGTTTGAGTCTGTTTGCTTTGTTTTAAATCCTTTTTAAAATGTTATTAGTCTTGCTTGCTAAGACAAACATCACCATCACTGTTGGGCTAAGGTGTGGTCACATTAGTGAATTTTCTGAGAAATTTTGCTGACACAAATGTCCATTCTCAATAGTGTTGTAAAGTATGAAGCACAGCTCATGCAGAACACTGAAATTGCGTGACCAACTTGAGCCCATTGTAAAACCCGTGTGGGGTGATCTTTCTCCCTACAACGTGAAATTGTCAATTGTGTGGATTCCTGTAGAAATGGTGAGAACAAAGGTAAATGTGACTACACCTTTAGCATTTGTTCTATGGACATCAATGACACCTGAAAGTGCCCCTATTATGTTTTTTTTCTCGAATATTACCTTTCATAAAGTGTGTCTGTTGTAAAGTCAAAAGTGCTTTAAAGTTATTGTCCTAAACGAGTCGTCAGGAATTCCAGTCTCACTTCCGTGACCTACATACTTACGTGGTAACACATCCGCTTAATGCCCGCCTATGGTCTTCATTGGTTCCTTGGTGAACAACGTCTACTTTGACCTGTCCTCAAACACTGTAGCTGGTGTACATGTCGAGAAGACGCTATTTTCTGCTCTTTGTAAACACTTCCAAAGGATGAGGATGTGAAGAGTCAGTGGTTAAAATGACCACAGCGATACAACAGCTTCTCAAATCTCTGTGATGTCTACACGGGATTTACAAAACACTTTAAAGATGGGACTAAATCCATTAAAGATGGGACAGTACCCACTTTATTTGGACCAACTTGCTCAGAATCACAACCTATAAGTATGATTAATTATTGATGTATATATTTTCTACCAGGTGTTCAAAATACGCCGTTTTGTGTTTTAAATTGTGTCTCCGGCTAACTGCTAAGCAGCTGTGGGCCACTATTACCTAAAATTGTGTCCATTAATGCAGATTGTCTGTTGTTCTTACTACTTTGAGTAATGGTAAAGGATGGAGCAAGATTTGTTTTACAAAGAGAGGAGCTGCAACAATGGAGATCATGGGGTCATTCACATTAGTGCTCGGCTAAATGCACTGTTATTGATACAGTTATTGATACAGTTCCCACATGTGCACCTCAATAAGTTAGAAATATACGCATGGGTTTATTTATGGACATACTCTTGTTAATGCTGATGGTGAGGAATTACAGTTGCAACATCTCATTATGTACGTCAAACTGAGAAGTGTATCACTGAGAAAAGTCCTGCTCAAGTCGTCCTTGCGATGAAGGTTCAGTTTAATATCTAGTTCTTCCCGTTTCATCATCAGACTCATGCTTGATTAGGTCAATGCCATTATTACTGTCTTTACAGTGTGTACAATCACTGAGCTTTAGGAAGCCTCCAGACTGAGCTGACGTTCAGTTATGTTAGTGGAAGTTTAGCTTTTGAAACATGTGCTGTAAGCAGTAGACCAATCACAACAGCCTGGGCCATCTGGCCAATCAGAACCGAGTAGGCTCATGGAAAGGAGGGATATAGGCCCTGTCCCAAATGGCACACTTCATATGCACTCTCGGTCTTGTGGACTTACAATGGCTGTAAACCTGTTGTAGGAGACCTCCAAAATAAAATGAGGAACCTATAAAATAGCATAATAGGGGCAATTTAAATCACACAGTTATTGGCAAAAGGTGTGCTGTTATTTTTCTAAGCGATCAGACTTCCCTGGTAGAAATAGGATTCAAAAAATACATAGTATTCATAAAACAGTGGGTGAAAAAAAATACCCAAATAACTAATTTGTTCAGCCGAGATTCTGAAGCATGCTGTCACGTACTGAAAAAGAGACTGAAAGATCCAATAGCGATAAACTCATTTAATGTCACTTCAACTGCTCAACATTCATATAGAGTCCGGGGACCATAGAGAAACAACAGAGAGTGATGCAGGGAAAAAGAGAGCGAACAGGAAGTCCAGACATCCAGGGAAACAGGTGAACAGAATCCTCCAGGCAGGATCGTGGCACAGGGAAGCAGCGGGCAAAACGAGCGCAGGAATCCAGGATCCGGAACAGAGATAAATCTCCCGGGAGACAAAGGAGCGGGCACCAGGAACCGCAGGACAGTCTGTAACGATCTGACAGAGAGGTATGTGAGTGACACGTATAAATAGGCAGAGATAATGAGTGCGGCAGGTGATAGTGATCAGAGCAGCAATCAATAACCACGCCTCCAACACAACCACACAAACACAGAGAAGACGAGACGATGGATTGATGAACCGTGACAGTACCCCTCCCCCTAGGAGCGCCTCCTGGAGCTCCCAGGAGGACCTACCTGTCGATTGTAATCATCAATAAGGGAGTGATCCAATATGTCCCTCGCAGGAACCCAACTTCTCTCCTCCGGACCGTAACCTTCCCAGTCCACCAAGTACTGGAATCCGCGTCCCCTCCGTCTTGAGTCCAGAATACGATTAACCGTATAAGTTGGTTCCCCATCTACGAGACGCGGCGGGGGGGGAACCGGGACTGGCGGGTTAATGTGAGAATGAAATACGGGCTTTAATTTAGAAACATGAAACACGGGGTGAATCCTCCCGTACGCAGGAGGTAGTTTGAGGCGGACTGCCACCGGACTAAGAATCTTGGTGACAGGAAATGGGCCAATAAATTTGGGAGCCAACTTATTACTTACGGAGCGGAGAGGAATGTTTCTGGATGAAAGCCACACTTTTTGACCCACGACGTAGACGGGAGGCTTAGACCGGTGGCGATCGGCTTGGGCCTTGGTGCGTCTACCCACCTGGAGCAGAGTCTCACGGGCTCTGCTCCATGTGTGACGACACCTCTGGACGAAAGCGTGAGCGGAGGGAACCGCGACTTCGGATTCCAGACTGGGAAACAGTGGTGGCTGGTAACCTAAGCTACACTCAAACGGCGAGAGGCCCGTAGCCGACACTGGTAACGAATTATGTGCGTACTCAATCCAAGAGATTTGCTGACTCCAGGACGAAGGATTCTTGGAGACCAAACATCGCAACCCTCTCTCAAGATCTTGGTTGGCGCGCTCGGTCTGGCCATTACTTTGGGGATGAAACCCCGACGACAGACTAACCGTCGCCCCCAGCAACTTACAAAATTCACGCCAAAATTTGGAAATAAATTGGGGCCCCCTGTCGGAAACCACGTCCATCGGAAGGCCATGTAAACGAAAGACGTGATCCACGACAGCTACCGCTGTCTCCTTAGCAGAAGGTAATTTGGGTAAGGGAATAAAATGAGCCATTTTCGAGAACCGGTCCACGACTGTCAAAACGACTGTCTTGCCCTGGGAGGGCGGGAGGGCGGTGATGAAATCTAGCGCAATGTGGGACCAGGGTCTCGAAGGAACAGACAGCGGTTGGAGTAACCCATCAGGGGAGCGATTAGACGTCTTACCCATGGCACAAACCGAACAGGCCAAAACAAAATCCCGGATGTCGCGAGCCATCCTCGGCCACCAGAATCGTTGCTTAACCAAAAACTTAGTTCTATTAACCCCTGGATGGCAAGCTACATTGGAGCAATGACCCCATCGTATCACGTCGGACCGAACTCCCTCAGGCACAAATAATCGACTCGGTGGTCCACCGGGCGGAGGCGTTACCCCTTCTAAGGCTGATTTAACCCTCGATTCGACCTCCCATATGAGTGTGGAAACAAAAAGTCTCTCAGGTAAAATACACTCGGGAGTAGCAGGGCGTTCGGAGCGGTCAAAAACGCGCGACAAAGCATCGGGTTTGATGTTTTTAGAACCCGGGCGGTACGATAGAGAAAAGTCAAAACGTCCGAAAAAAAGGGCCCACCGAGCCTGCCTAGAGTTGAGTCTTTTAGCAGATCTGATGTACTCTAGATTCTTATGATCGGTCCAGACAATGAAAGGTACCCCCGATCCCTCTAACCAATGACGCCACTCCTCCAATGCAAGTTTGACTGCCAGCAATTCTCTGTTACCAATGTCGTAATTGCGTTCGGCTGGTGATAGACGATGGGAAAAAAACGCGCAAGGATGCATCTTGTCGTCCGAGGAAGAGCGCTGAGAAAGAACTGCACCTACCCCCGTCTCTGATGCGTCAACCTCTACCACAAACTGGCTAGATGGATCAGGGGTAATGAGAATGGGAGCCGAAACGAAGCGACTCTTAAGTTTGGAAAATGCAGCCTCGGCTGCACCAGACCACCTGAAAGCCGTCTTGGGAGAGGTTAACGCGGTCAGAGGCGCAGCTAGTTGGCTGAAGTTGCGAATGAAACGCCGATAGAAATTAGCGAACCCCAGAAACCTCTGTAGGGCCTTACGGGAATCCGGGCTTGGCCAATCTATGACAGCCTTAACTTTGTCAGGATCCATGCGCATTCCCTCGGACGAGACGATATACCCTAGGAAAGAAACAGACTGTGCATGAAACGCGCATTTCTCCGCCTTGACAAAAAGCCCATTCTCTAGCAACCTCTGAAGCACTAGTCTGACGTGCTGGACATGCTCCTGGAGAGACGAAGAAAAAATCAATATGTCATCCAGGTAGACATACAGAAACTGATCAACCATGTCTCCCAGCACATCATTGACTAGTGCCTGGAAGACCGCAGGGGAGTTAGAAAGCCCGAAGGGCATAACTAAGTATTCAAAATGGCCCCTGGGGGTGTTAAATGCCGTCTTCCACTCATCCCCCTCCCTTATGCGCACCAAATGATAAGCATTGCGTAAATCCAATTTCGTGAATAAGGATGCTCCCTGTAACCTCTCGAAAGCTGAAGACATCAACGGCAAAGGATAAGTATTCTTTACCGTGATGTTATTCAACCCTCGGTAATCAATACAAGGTCGCAGAGAACCATCCTTCTTACCCACGAAAAAGAACCCCGCCCCCGCTGGAGAAGAGGAAGGGCGGATGAACTCGGAAGCTAGAGAATCAGAAATATATTTCTCCATGGCCTCCTTCTCAGGTAAAGAAAGAGAGTATAACTTGCCTTTGGGCGGAGACTTGCCTGGAAGTAAATCTATGGCACAGTCATAGGGACGATGAGGAGGAAGAGAAGCAGCCCGGGACTTACTGAACACCTCCTTCAGGTCGAGATACTCCTCGGGCACGTTAGATAAATCCACCGTCTCCTCCTGAAACACAAAACTAGACACAGACGAACGAGCAGAAACAAGACAAGAGGCATGGCACTGATTACTCCACCCAAAGACAGAGTTGTGTCCCCAGTCAATCCTGGGATTGTGTTTCAGCAACCAGGGATGACCGAGGACAATGGGAATGAGAGGGGAGTCCGTGATGAAAAACTTGATAGTCTCCGTGTGATTGCCCGATATAACCAGTGAAATATTGTCAGTGGTGTGGGTGATGGTAGGAAGAGTCTGCCCATTTAGGGCGTGCACCGCGATGGGGTTACAGAGGGGAGTGAGAGGAATCTGAAGCTGGAAGGCTAGTTTGCGATCCAAAAAACTACCCTCGGCTCCGGAGTCCACTAACGCCTGGCAGTTGTGGGATCCGTTTGCCCACTGCAATCTTCCCGGAAGGAGAGTCGCGGACGAGGATTTCCCCAACGCAGCTCCACCCGACAGTAACCCTCGTTCTACTGTCGGGCTCGATCTTTTAACGGACACTGGTTGAGGAAATGCCCCGCCGCGCCGCAATAAAGACAAAGTCCTCCAGTCCTCCGACGTTCTCTCTCCTCCCGGGAAAGCCGAGCTCTCCCCACCTGCATGGGCTCGTGATCGTAGGGTGGACTGACCGTGTCTCCGTCCAGAAACTCATGACACTCAGGGGTTCTCCTCGTACGAAAACGTTGATCGCGGTACTCCAGACGTGAATCCACCCGCAAAGCCAGTTCTATGAGTCCATTGAGACTAGTAGGTAACTCCAGTGTAAATATCCTCCGTTGGACACGGTCAGCCAGCCCATGCAGGAATCGATCCCACTGCGCCTCCTCGTTCCACTTGCACTCTGCGGCCAAAGTCCGGAACTCGATGATGTAATCAGAGACGGGTCGATTGCCTTGTTGTATTTCAGCGAGTCTCTGAGCCGCCTCGCGGCCCACAACAGCGCGGTCAAAAACCCGTCTCATCTCCTCCGAGAGTGCAAGGAACGAGGAACAGCAAGGATGTTTATTTTCCCAAACCGCCGTTCCCCACAGCGCCGCGCGTCCCGCCAGCAAATTCAACACCAGTGCCACTCTAGAAGTCTCTGTAGAAAACGTCACCGGCTGTAACGAGAAGAACAGTGAGCATCTGGTTAGAAAAGGTCTACACAAGTCGGGCTCGCCCGAATAACGCTCCGGTGTGGGGATACGCGGCTCATGCTGGCCACTGATGTTAACCGGGATGGGAGGAACGGACGGCGGGGTGGGCGCAGTGGGCGATCTCAGTTGTTGAATCTGGTTCGAGAGCTCGGACACCTGTGCCACGAGTGTCTGCACTGCTTGAGTGGCGGCGGTTACCTGTTCATCCTGGCGATCCATTCTCTGATTACTTGTTGTGAGATACTCTTGCAGTTCTGCGACTCTCGCTGGATCCATTTCACGGTCAGATCGTTCTGTCACGTACTGAAAAAGAGACTGAAAGATCCAATAGCGATAAACTCATTTAATGTCACTTCAACTGCTCAACATTCATATAGAGTCCGGGGACCATAGAGAAACAACAGAGAGTGATGCAGGGAAAAAGAGAGCGAACAGGAAGTCCAGACATCCAGGGAAACAGGTGAACAGAATCCTCCAGGCAGGATCGTGGCACAGGGAAGCAGCGGGCAAAACGAGCGCAGGAATCCAGGATCCGGAACAGAGATAAATCTCCCGGGAGACAAAGGAGCGGGCACCAGGAACCGCAGGACAGTCTGTAACGATCTGACAGAGAGGTATGTGAGTGACACGTATAAATAGGCAGAGATAATGAGTGCGGCAGGTGATAGTGATCAGAGCAGCAATCAATAACCACGCCTCCAACACAACCACACAAACACAGAGAAGACGAGACGATGGATTGATGAACCGTGACACATGCATTCATTGAACACTTTACCCATGAGGCCACAGTAGAGGAGTCATCATGTGTAAATAGCGGGGAACATTTATATGCGGCTGACGTCGTAGGTCACATGACGAGGCATTGCCTCGGAGGCAAACAAACATGCCAGACGTAGTATGTAAAGACTGTATTCATACTGCACACATACAAAATATTGAAAGAATTTTCACTGAGAAAGTAGTAGAAAATATCAAAATAAAGAGTGAAATAAACATGTAATGTGAGTAGAAAGACTGAAATAGTATTTTCTTGTTAAACACTCCAATAATCCAGTATCTATGTACAACTTCGATTTTTTTTTTTTTTCAAATGCAGTATTCTCAGTATACATTTACGGACATTTTAGTTTGAATGCTAAATTGGGCGGGTTCTTTTGATTTTAATCAGTAATTACACTGTAAAATCGAATTAGTTAGACTTACTTGAAAAAAGCATGCAAACCGATTGCCTTAAAAAAACCAAGTAAAGTGAAATAGGAATAGTATGTTGTGCTAACAAATGCTTAATTAGTATAGTTCACTTACGCAAGAGTTCTAGTGGCTAAAAAAGAACTGTAGAGAGTACTTGATCTTTTAATTTAGGTTTACTCTTGACTTAGTTTAGCTGCCATAGATGTTACCATTGTTGTGTTTTGCATGCTGAATGTTGAAGTCTGTGTGTGACTCAAGCATGATCAGCTGCAATATCTTTTGTTACAAATATAGAGGGATTATATCAACTCATTTAAAAGTTCCACAGGTGTTTATGACGTAAGTGTTAGCAATACAATTGTAAATGATCGTTATATGACAAAGGGAAATATTACATAGGTTAATTTTAAAAGATGATCTTAATTTCTGACTCATTAACTATAGTTAATTATTCAGTCAGAAGCTAGGTCAACTTTTAAAAGCAACCTATTTATTACTTCTCTTCCTTTGAAACCAAATAACTGTGATTTCTTGTTGCATCGCTGCATCAGAAAGAGAGTTTTAATAATATAAATGCTCCAAGTGCTCAACCAAAGTGAATACTTATCACCATAATGGTAATTTTTTTTTTTTTTTTTTGCTTAACAAAATGGCACTCAAACCAATCAATTAATCTTAACTTGTTTTTTCTGAGTAAACAAGGAATAGTATGTGAATAGTACAGATTACTAGATTTTTTCAATTGAGTTAAGACACTAAGTAAAGTTAACTAAAAAGTGTTAGTTAGAATCACTGTTGGATTTTACAGTGTAGCTATTCATATCCCATATTCATTTTTTTTCTTCCTTCTTTCAAAGTGAAGTTTTAATGTTAAAAGAAGCTGGAACTGCAATACTTAAAAGCACACTAAGACTATTTTCTGTTTATTTAGTACATTGACTCGTGTTTTCTGCCCACTTTTCCAGTGAAGTGGAGCATGAGCAATAACAGGCGGCGTGTGTGTCCTGTGTTCCTCCTGCTGAAGAGACATCAGGTCAGATCCTTCCCAGGGCCCATCAGGCTGATCCAGAGCTGGTTTCACTGAAGCAGCATATGTGCACAGAATTACGCCTGCATTATGAGCATGATTTTATGCTTCGGTATAAGGCTGGTGTTTATTGCAGCATAGTGCCGACAGGCCTGAGTGTGAATCAGCTTTATTTTCCCTATATCATTGCTAGGCCTAATGACTTAAATTTCGATCTGTTCCTCACACAAAGCTATCGTATGACTCCAGAAGGCTTATAATATAGTGCAAAAGTCATAGGGACTGCTTTTATGATACATTCATGGCACTTTGTCAGCTTTTTCAATGGAGCTCAAATCTGATTGGCTCAAAGGAATGTTGTGCCAAGATCAACAATCCCAGCCAACAGAGAACTTTCAAAGTTATGAACAAACATTCTTCCAGTAATGTTAATAGAAGGTTTGTTCAAAGTTATCTCGTCTTTGATAATGTTATAAAAACATGGCACAAAATCTTTTATTTACACATAAATCATGGAACCTTTTTTTTAAACGTTACTACTTGCTACTTTTTTCAGATGGTTCAGAGAATAAATAAAGTTCACATGATACGTGCAAAATTATAAAATAGAGAAAACATTCTCTTAATGTTTTCGCTAACTTCCACATAACCAAGAAATAACTTTAGCAAAACGTTCTTAGAACATATTTTTGTCAGCAGGAACACATCCTACTTTGCAAAATCACAGTAAGATAAGGAAGAGAGGAACGATGGAGTAAAAAAAAAAGGAGAAGTGAAGACCGCAGGGCATTCTGGCCGTCGTTCATTGGCAGTGATGGATGGACGTGTCTCCTGCTGAGGACTGATGGTCATAGAGTGGAGCTGAGAGACATTTATTATTCCCTGATTCTGTTATAAGTCTCCATCCCAGATGTTCCTTCTGTCCTCCTGCCTAAATGACAAGATCTTACACAATCAATTTTAGTTAAGTAGAAAACTTGAAGTGATCTGCTCTGAGGGCTGAAGACGGTTAATATGTTTGATTTCAGGCCACCTCCTCGAGAGGTCAGACTGTTAGAGGTGATCTCTGTGTGCCAGCATTTGCAGGTAAGTGTGTGTGTGTGTGTGTGTGTGTGTGTGTGTGTGTGTATGGCGCTTTCACCTTTAAAACGTGCCCCACATAAGCGTTTGCTGAGGTTGGCAGTTTGTCAGTGCCATTGCTTAAGGCTGTGCAGCGCTGCTGAGCATAGAGCCATTAAAAATAACGAGCTTTCTCTCACTATGGCAACCAAATAACTCATCATAGCAGAGCACACAATAGTTTTTACAAGAGCTTTTAATTTCAAACCCATTCAGTGAAAATTCCCATTGGAAAGCACCTTGGCATTTTCATATGCCAAACATTATGTTACGATTGTAGATGATACATGAAAATAGCATCAAGAGAGTGGTAATGAAATGAAGGGGGGGAACAGCACAGCTAAAAACTTGTGAGCTGAATTGATTGTGTGTTTATTTCAGTTGGCCGAATCCCTCTCTGAAATGTTAAAACATTGGAAACATTGCCTCCAACAATTGCTCTCGATCTCCTTTGCCTGTCAGTTGTTGATAATTTAGCGGTTTCCACAGATCAATATGTTTGCCCCGCGGAGTGACACCGAACAGATTTGTGTACCACGTTCCTGCCATCACAGAGAAGATTTAGGACACTGGGATGTAGGAGTTAATCTCATGAAAACTGAGAAGAAACGTCTGGGTCATATTTCACCCCAAAATCAAAAGAAAGAATTACAAAATTAGATTTTTACAGATTTTTTTTTAATAATAATAAAAATCTCTTATATGCTTTGCATTTTTTCAGGATTCTTTGATGAATAAAATGTTGAAAAGAACAGCGTTTATTAATTTTATTATCTATCTATCTATCTATCTATCTATCTATCTATCTATCTATCTATCTATCTATCTATCTATCTATCTATCTATCTATCTATCTATCTATCTATCTATCTATCTATCTATCTATCTATCTATCTGTCTGTCTGTCTGTCTGTCTGTCTGTCTGTCTGTCTGTCTGTCTGTCTGTCTGTCTGTCTGTCTGTCTGTCTGTCTGTCTGTCTGTCTGTCTGTCTGTCTGTCTGTCTATGTCCGTCCGTTTATGTATGTATGTATGTATGTATGTATGTATGTATATATATATATATAAGCATAAAAGAGACTTTTATTATTATTATTATTATATTTATTTCTGGAGAAATAATGTCAATATATTTTGAGTTACAGAATTTGTTTGTAATACAGCTATGTCATAATTATTCAACCCCTATTCAACGCTGCTGTCTTATTTGTATGGTATGGTACAAAATTGTGTTAAAACACAATTAAGCCTCTGGAAACTTTAACAAAACTGAATTAGCATGTGCTGTACACATACATACGTTAAGCTTATGCATGTGCTAAAGTTGAGTAGCAAATATGGCTGAATCAAAAGAGTTTTCACAAAAGCAAAGAACAAATTGTTTTATTACATTAGAAAGTCTATGGCCTTGAGACACAGCTGGCAGCCTTATTCATAACTTTACAATTTTTTGTACCAGAAAACCATTGATGGTTTTGAAGGAAAAGCACAATATCACTAAGGGGAATAAAATGTTTGATTAGAAAATCACTAAGTTTACTGCCAAAGTCGACCGGATGAAAGGAGGAAAACACATTTCAATGCAGAGTATAAGAAGAACACTAGACAAGCATGGTCATGTTGGCGAATAACACTCTTGACCAAGAAGAACATAAAAGGCCAACTTGAATATGCTAAAATTCATTTGGATAGACCTGAGTTTTGGAAGGATGTTTTATGGAGCGATATGACCATACTGGAAATTTTTGGACCCATGGATCAGCTGATGTCTGGTGCAAAAAAGGCAAATGAGCAGAAGAACACCATCTCCATGGTCAAACACGGAGGCGGTCCAGTTTTGTCCAGTCTTTGTTGTTGCAGGAAGTTAAAATCTTGACTGTATGAAGGACATCATGAATTCTTTGAAGTATCAAGCCATTTTGGCAAAGATGGTGATGCCTTCGGTGCAGAGACTGAAGCTTGATCATCAATGGACTTTCCTGAAGGACAGCCATCCCACAGTATACATCCAAATCTACTTAAGCTTGGTTCAGGAATCAGGGATCAGCCATAGAATGTTCTTGAGTGGCCTGTACAGTCTTCAGATCTAAATCTCATTGAAAATATTTGGTGGAATTTGTAGAAAGCAGTGGTAACAACCACAAATTATCAGTGATCTGGAAGCTTTTTCAAGAGAGGAATGGGCCAGTAGAGAGGTGACAGTCTAAGTATAAGCACAGGCAGCGTTTTTTGGAGGTTATAAAGAATAAAAGATTCTGCACAAAATTTGAATGTTGGGGGTTGAATAATTTTGAACATGAATGTTTAGAGCAAATTTGATTTCTTTCATTTCTCATCCACTTTACTTTCGCAGAATCACTCAAATGTGTATTAATAAACGTTCTATAATAGTTTACTGATGCCTTTGTTGTATTGTTTTCATAAAATTGTGTTCTTGGCAGCAAAACTTCGTGCAGGTCAGGGGGGTTGAATAATTTTGATTGCATCTGTATTTTATATATATATATATATATATATATATATATATATATATATATATATATATATATATATATATATATATATATATATATAAAATACAGATGCAAAATTAACATAGGGTAAACTTGATTGAATAATTTTGTCCCCACAAATTTGAACAAAATGTCCCCACAAAGATGTCAATATCCGACATTCTTGTGGGGACATTTTTTGGTCCCCATGAGGAAAATATCTTATAAATCAGACTAAGTGATGTTTTTTGAAAATGTAAAAATGCAGAATGTTTCCTGTGATGGGTAGGTTTAGGTTTAGGGGTAGTATAGGGGGATAGAATGTACAGTTTATACAGTATAAAAACCATTACGCCAATGAAAAGTCCTCATAAAACATGAAAACCCAACATGTGTGTGTGTGTTCAAAAGGACAGTGTTTGTTAGTGTTATAAGTAAAAGTATGGCGTAATTGAGTACTTACAGAATGATTTTATTTATGCAAAATATATCATTTCTTTTTTTTTTTTTTTTTTTTTTTTTTTTTGATTTTGGAGTGAAATATGACCAAGACATTTCTTCGTGAGATTCATCCGTGAAGTTCAACACATTACTCCAGTATCACTTTGATGATTTGTTAACTTCAGTGCTCACTTTCAGCCAAGCTTCGCAAATCTCATAAAGCTGGAGTAGAGGAGATGACGCTGGGGTCTCAATGTCAACAACTGAATTCTTGTGATAACAAGACAGAGAGCATTGTTTTCCACTTCCAAACAATTTAACATCCAGACCAAAAATGAGACTATACTTGCTTGTCGGTTGCTTACCACAGCTGACACTGAGGTATAAACAACATACCCCATCCTGATAGATTTAAACAGTGACCACCATAGCTGAGGCACACAAAACACACTGCTCTCTGAGGCCAGAACTACATGAAACATTTTCTGGATGTGGTAAACGCTGGAATGCCAGACTGCAATAATTTAAATCATTTAATATGACTGGGAAAGGAACATTATGACAGAGTCCCTTTATTGTGTCCTTTGGGGTTTGATGCTATTTAAAGGTAGTTAACATTAATGCTGAGGCCTACTTTAATTCTTAGTGTATTGAGGAGATGACTAACAAAGACAAAGGAGGAAAGACATCAGATCTAAACTGAATGATTCAAGGAGAGACAGAGTGAGCACTTGTTTAAAATGAGGTTAGAGGCCACAAGGTTGTTTACGTTACTTATGAATGAGATCCTGTGTTTTTATAAACTTCCGTCTACCGTCTACATGTCAAAAACCAATTGACCACAGATCTGTGAGCAATGGTAGGTCTTGACTCTGCAAAGCTGGTCTTTCAGGGTCTGACTGACCAAAATCACATTTTCTTTTTATATACTTTAAGATTTTAAACCCTACCCCAAATGCAGTTTACCATTTCACAACCATTGATGCTTTCAATACAAATGAAGGCCTACTGAATTTGGGTTCTTCTCTAAGCTTTGACAGTTACTGCCACCCAGTGGTCAAAAAGATGAAGCACACTTACTGTGATCCTAAAAGTTAGAACTACAGCACAGAGAGCACAAATAGTCAGAACGGAGCTAATATTCCTGGCAATATGATCTAGGTAAAAAAAAAATCATTATTGTTTTTAGACTTCTTGGAACTCAGTCCGTGATCTGATAATTAATTTATCAAACTGTGCAGTTTGCCTTCCGCTCACCTAGGGGCGTAAGCGGCCTTCACGTTCTGCATGACATCTTTGGATCCTGTCAACAACATGACACCTGATAACAGCCCTCACAACACACTCGTATCGTTTTAAAACTATATAAATTAAGATCTTGCAGATGACAGCCCAGTGACAGACTCATGACTCACTCAACAGCACATATTCCAGCCCACCTGCAAAAACGACCGAGACTCACCTGTAAGTCACTTTTCCTTATAAAGTCACTGGGGTTGCATTACCTTTACTATACGAATTTAAGGAGGCAATTCCTGTAATGCTTATAAAGTAGACAAATGAGCAATATTGCGTTTTATCTGCTGATGTTGTGGTGCAACTGTAGGTCTTATTGTATCCGTGTTTGAGTTAACAGAACGTGTTACTGTGAGAAGCTCTGCTCTGATGTTCTCCTGCTGCTTCATGGCATATTTATAAGCCCAATTTTCATGTCGGTATGATCTGTGTGGGTCTCAAGTGAAAACTTCTATTTTTTTGTTGTTTACGTCAGGGGTTTTCAAACTTTATGATGCCAAGGACCCCCAAATATGATGAACCTTTATGAGGGACCCCCTTCCTAAAATCCATCCATCTTTTTTTATGTACGAAAAAACATTTAAACTGTCAGATAAATAGTAAGTGTGACATTATAAATACAACATATTGTTTCCCAACTTAAAGTGGCTATTGATGTTGGATGTAAACCTGAAGAAGAACATTTTCAATTAAAATCCTTTTGTATAAGCAACTTTCACAATAAATGTATGTAAGCGTACGTACTGCGTTAAGAACACTGCCTTACAACCCCAGTGGGCAAGACAAAGGGGACTATAGTGAGCAAAACTCACTTAAGATTAGGGACGCACCGAATCCATTTTTTTGGGGTTCGGCCGAATACCGAATCCACTGGTTAAGATTCGGCCGAATCCGAAACCGAATACCGAATCCTTCTCCCATCCTCAGTCCATTATCACAGTAAACACATTAACGAAGTAAACAACGTCCACAGCAGTGTTGGGATGCTATTGACCATTTAACCGTTAACCGAAAGTAAAAACTTTGATCGATTAATATTATCAGTTAAACGGTTTAAATGTTTTTAACGCTGTTTTGTTTGTTTGTTTTTTGATGCATGGTTAAGAAAAATATGCTGTATAGCGTTATTTGTTCACTCACGGAGCGCGTTGACATGTGCAACCACAAACCAGATATATCTCGCAAAATGAAGCAATGGAAAAGCGAACTGTGTGGGACCATTTAGACAGAAAAATACAGCAGTAGTACAAGCTCTGACTGGTGGAAAGCAAATGAACAGCGCTTCCCGAGGCTGGCCACTCTAGCGAGGCGTTATCTCTGTATTCCCAGGACACCAGTGCCATCTGAAGCCTTGTATCCCACCGGTCACAATAGTGACCGTAAAAAAATGTTTCATTTCTAAGGCTATAAAAATGTTACTGAATGATCTATCAATGCATTTCCAGCAGTTATTGAAATTATAAAGGGTCTCAATGAAATATGTGCAGTGTTGCATGTTTACTGTAAATTGTCACATTACCAGAGCTATTTACTTCCTGTTTGCGTCAAGAGAAGAGGATGGCAACAAGAAAGCTCCCAAAGAAAAGATTAGTAAAGTATGTTAACATAAGGATAGAACATAGATTTTTGGTACACATCATGTTTAAGGTGTCTAGTATTGATATATGCATTTGCAATTACTCAACTTTGTTTAATGTGGTCATAGAACTCACAAACATGTCACAGGCAACAATAGTGACCGGTGGGATGACCCATTGTATCTACATGCTAATACACATAGACTAACTGTTCTACCTTACTTTCTGCTGCTATCTAACTTTCTACCTAATTTTACACAGACACACACACAGAAACACACACACACACACACGCACACGGACCCAAGGAAGACTAGCTAATTCTGCTGCCACCTAACTTCCTACCTACTGCAACTGTCCACACACGCACACACACATACACACACACACACACACACACACACACACACACACAAAGACTAGCTAGCTAACTAATTCTACTTAACTTTCCACACACACACACATGCAATTACAGGTAGGCACACACACGCACACCACACACACATGCACACACACACACGCAATTACAGGTAGGCACACACACGCACACCACACACACACACGCGCAATTACAGGTAGGCACACACACGCACACCACATACACACACATATGCACACACACACACACGGACCCCAGGAAGACTAGCTAGCTAACACGATGCACCGGTTCCAGAGATGTCGCCATTGTGAGAAACGCACTACCTATGCATGTGAGAAATGTAAAGTACCACTGCACATTGAGTGCTTCAAGCTGTACCATGGAGTGTAGAAAAGGAAAAGAGAAAGACAGGAGAATGCAGTCGGACATAGAGTTCACAAGCATGCACACACACGCAATGGTTTTTATACCGTACATACCGTATATTCTATCCCCCTACACTGCCCCTGCCCCTAAACCTACCATCACACACACACACACACACACACACACACACACACACACACACACACACACACACACACACACACACACACACACACAGAGAGAGAGACAGAAACACACTCACAAACACACTGCACAGGTCAAATAGACCTATTCAGTCTGTCCAATGGTTGATACAACACAGTATCCCACCGGTCACAATTGTGACCGATCATAAAACACACTTTTTCACACACTTTTCCATGAAAATTTCTAAAAAATTATGATTGATTGTTTCAAAGGGATACTAATGACACATGATTTGGATATTTTTGTGTCTGGGAAAAATTTGGGATTAAATGGGTTAACACTAGAACCGCCAGAGGTCGCTGTATACCTAAAACCGCCAGCGGGTAAAATTTACCCATGCAGATTATTAATGTATCGATACGGCTAAAAAACGTAATATGTCACTGTATTATGCCACTGTCTTCACAAAGTAATGTATAGAGTCATGAAATGATTATTTTTAGTCATCAACTATGTTTTTGTCCTGTTGTTTTATGCTATTTTAAGCAGGCTACACTAATCACTTTTTGGTGACTATAGGCTAAACCAGCCTGCAATGACAATGAGAATTAGATGGAAATAAATACATATTTGGGGGGTGTAATATTATAATAAAATGTCATTAATCCCATATTAAGATAACCCATGTTATTTAAATAACTAAAATACCCTAAATAGACAATGAAGAGCAATAATAATTCACAGCACTGCATAAGATGTATGACAACTTACGATAAGGATAACAATACGAATTCAAGCGCACAGTTTGACCTAATTTATTATTAATTTGTATAGTTATATCATTTATAATTTGAATTAGAGAACAACACCAATAAACTTGGGATAATCATGAAAATAGTTATATTCATTCCATCATATCGGATTTTTTTTTTTCAGGAAACGGGCAGACTTGAATAAATAGCAACACAGTAGCAAACAATACTCAATACAAAATTGCAAAACAAAAATGTATAATTAATCCAAAGTCTGAATATTTATAAATAGGCTAAACCTTCTTTATTTGACCGTGCGTTGTGTGACTGTTTACAGAAAGCCGACGCGTTGCTCAAACACAGCGCGAAAATAGAGGAATTATATAGGGTTAAATTTGACCCGCTGGCGCTTATAGGTAGGCTAGAATGCCCCGTTTTTAAATCTGGTTTTATCTAAACAATTTTTAACAACAGGGGATTGTAAATAACACAGTTTTAGTAAAAGTCAGTGACTGGGAGACTTGGATATTTTATTGGAAATCTGTTATGTACATTTGAAAAACAGCCATGGGTAAATTTTACCCCGTGGCGGTTCTAGTGTTAAGGCTTTTAATAGTGTGGTTTTGGTCAAGATTACTAAAGTAAACATTGCCGAGTATGTTCTTCTCGCCGCTGTTTCCTGATGGTTTATAGAAAAATTACCCCGAGTCGTCCACTGTCGTTTCAAAGAACAACACAATGGAGAGCGCAGGAAGCGCGTGCGCTGCGTAGACAGACGGATTGAGGTTGTTTTCTGCCGCGGTTTAACTGTCAACAGGCTGCGCTCCAGACTAACCCACATCACTTAGACATGTTGCTTAAAAAACAAACAAAAAACATACAAGGTGTGGATTGAGGTAGCCTAGGCCTTCTATTTTTATTTGACAAAAAAAAAAACGATTCCGGTTCTTCAAAGCTTACGGATTCAGTGCATTTTCGTTTTGTTATCTTAATTTGATAATTATTTAAGTGAAAAATATTTAGTGTAGGTCTATGTATTTTATTCTTTTTATTTATATTTGATCTGGTCTATATGCGGCTGTTTGCATGGTAAAATAAAATACATTTTGGCTGCTGTCTGTAGATTCCTTCATGCACAACTCGTATTCTTTCGGATGTTTCATACACAAATGTTTTACAGCGGCTGTTGTTTAGGGTCCTTGTCATCACGAGACAAATCGGCATTGCAAATTGAACATGTAGCTCGACTTGAATCACCTTCTTTTGACTTAAAGTAGCATACTGCCACATTTTCTGTTCATGAGTTTAATTTTCACTTTCAACGGCGGCGCATCATTACGTTCGACCAGCGCCCCGCGTAGTGCAAGCCTGGGTTCGGTGGAAAAAAATTCTGAGGTTCGGCAGAAACCGAACCCCGTCAAAAAGCCCAATATTCGGCTGAATCCGAACCCGAATCCTGGATTCGGTGCATCCCTAGAAATAATCAAGACATCACTAACAGGTTATGTCGAATATAATTAATATATAGGCTAAGATAATGAACATATAGGCTAATGTAGTGCATATATTTAGTGAAAGAGTTGATTTCTCTAGTTAATAAAATTCTCTGGACACAATGACTGCCTGAGGTAAATGTGATGCTACATGAAATTGTTTAGTTTACAAGCAGTTTTGAGGTCTTTCCGCCTTTGAAACACTGATTGAGCGATTACACTATATATGATATGTGACAGTAAGTTGTAATGTATCCTCAACATACCTTCAGATGTTCATTCATGTTTATTCTTTAGGAAGAGATGATCGATCGCGTTCACAGATGATCGCGTTCACGCGCGTTGCGTGGCCGCTTGAACTGTGATCAGTCACGCCACATTAAAGAGCGTCAAAACAACATTTATCGTTTAAATTTAGTGATAAAATGGACTGAATACTTAATATGTTCGTGTGGGAACTCGGATTGAAGTGTGTTCCGTGCTTAAAACAAGCCTACTGTTAACTGTTAAAGATTGCATTCGGAAACGGTTCGGTACACGTGTGCACCGAACCGAAAGCCCTGTACCGAAACGGTTCGGTACAAATACGTGTACCTTTACTACGGTGGCCCAGTAGTGCACAACACAACAAAATATAAAAAGCAAACATAAGTTCACAACACAACGAAAACAAGCCACAACACAAATAAATCAAGCCACAACACAACGAAAAAGCCACAACACAACGGAATTAAGCCACAACACAACGAAAAAGCCACAACACAAATAAATCCAGCCACAACACAACGGAAACAAGCCACAACACAACGAAAAAGCCACAACACAAATAAATCCAGCCACAACACAACGGAAACAAGCCACAACACAACGAAAAAGCCACAACACAACGAAATCAAGCCACAACACAACGTGTTGTGCTCCCGACCACTAGGGGGCACTCGGAGCGCGGTAAAGTTGCCACTGTTCTATAGAATCGGCAATCTTACAAAGATATCAATACCACTATTAGTTTTAACAGTATGTAGGCTAACCATTGTGGTTGAAAACGTATAATTTGTATTAATTAAAATTACTTTTAACATTTAAAAACAGACATGTTAAAATTCCACAGCTTGATTGTATTGGTAAAACTGACTTAGTAATGCACAACACAACATTGGAATTTGAACATTAAAAATTGGCAGACGTTGTGGCTTTTTCGTTGTGTTGTGAACTTATGTATGCTTTTTAAATGTTGTTGTGTTGTGCACTACTGGGCCACCGCACGTTACACCCCTACACTATGTCTACCAAAACCCTAACACATGTTCTCTTCCAGCAGGAACATTTAGTCAGTCTTAAAAACACTAACACTAGATGGAACTACAGAAACTGCATTATTTTATGTGTCAGGTCTGCCCTTATACAATAGATAGTATATTTAATTGATCATAGATTATGTGTCTTTTGAAGACTCTCTACATTTTTGTTTTGTAGGGTTTAGTAAATGCATGCATTTTGTTTCTTTTGCTGCAGAAATTCAATACAAAAAATGAATGACCCATCTCAGAGTAGCTTTATAGGATGCCCTTCAGTTTCATTTCAATATCAGCAATCACCATGTTGACAATAGCAAGTTTCTGTTCTTCATTCAGGAACTTTCCTCTGCCCATGAGGTAGGTAGATGTTGAATTCTTAGATAGACAAAATACAGTAACATATTAGAGACCAGAGGCATACAGTCACTGTAAAACATGGTAAAAGTGTTTACACTTTGCAGTAGGAGAAGCCCTTAAACAATAGCTATCCTACCAGTTGGTTTCTTGAAAATTCTGGATAATGGATGCCACTGTGTCCTGGCTGAGATTCGGCTGTACTCGTTCACCAGCCTCTCTGTACGATAGCCTGTGGTTTATGACATGGTTTATGATAGTAGCTCTTATTTCACCAGTTATCCTAATTCTGGCCCTTCTTTGAGCGCCCCCATGCATTCTAACTCCTCAATCTCTACCCTGCCCTTGTCCAGGCAATCCTCTTCCTTGCCCTTGTCCCAATCCTCTTCCTTGTTCTGGTACTCCTCTTCCTCTCCCTCATGCAGGCATTTTTCTTACTTTCTTTGTGTTGCTCTATATTGTTCCTTTTTCACCCTCTTTTACTGTATACCATATGGTGATGTGATTGAAAGGACATCAACATCTGAACAATTCCTAGACGGGAATCAGCTGTGATTTATATATTTGCACAACTTCAATCGTCTGTTTCTCAGTACCAATGGAATAAAATACAGGGGATATATTTGTGTTTCAATTCACAATACGAACAGCTGTTCACTTTGACTTTAGCCTACAAGTTAGGTTTAGAACATGGTATTATCTGTTCTGACATACAGTGTTAAAGCATTGGTAAATTTGGCCATAAAACAGTAATAGCCATCTGTATATTATATTATATTCATAGTACATATCCACCTGTAAATTATGTTTATAGTATTAACCATCTGTATATTATTCACTGTACATATTCACCTGTAAATTCTGTTTATAGTAATAACCATCTCTCTATTTATAGACATATTTATATATACTCAGTACAAATCCATGTCCTGCACTTATGCAAACGTTGTATATCCTGCACTTGCTGCTATTGCACTTCTGGTTAGACCTAAACTGCATTTCGTTGCCTTGTACTTGTACTTGTGTAATGACAATAAAGTTGAATCTAATCTAATCTAATCTAAAAATCCATTGTTTTGGTCTTGGTTGAGCTTGTGTGTAAAAGAAGTAAAAGAAGTTCAAGCATTTTAAATTTGTGTTAACTGTATGCATTTTGTGTAAAAGCGACAATAAATGTGTTAATTGTATAGCCTACACAGACAGATGTTGTGCTAACTATGTTAAGAGTTGAGAAAATGTGTTAAAAGTATTGAAAAAATTGTCATAGCGATTGTAAAATACTGTATTATTGATACAGGATTACTGAAGTATAGTATACACTACAATGTATATTTTTCAAACTGTACAGCGTTATAAATTAAATTAGTTCCATTTACAAGTGCAACACACTAAAATAAATGAGAAGTAAAATGAGAAGTTTCACTTCCTAATTTTTGTAGTTGTAAAATATTGAGTAATGTGTTTTTTAATTATGTCTCTCCTCACAGAAGGAATGTGTTAGGAGCGTCACATCCAGCAACAGAAGCAGAGCTGTGGGACGTTTGGAGAGACATTGACTGTAATGATGGACGTCTGCTCAGGCACAGGTAATGCTTCTAACATGTCTGTGTGTGTTGTTGGCGTGTAAATGTGTAGGTTACCATCATTTTGTTTTTGAAGGACCACTCCTTTGAAAAATAAATGATGGTAACCTAAGTAGGTGGGGAAGGGATGGCGGTTGAATTTTTTAATAGCCAATTTCATTTTTTTCAGTCAAAAGTATAACCCCTGTTGGACTTTGTGCTGGAGCTCAGGGGGGGACCCCATGATCCCCCACGCCTTCTCACTCACACCACACCATTCATTCTTATCGCGGAGATCTGGCTGGACTCGAACCAGCAACCTCTGAACCCGTGAGGCAGCGCTCTTACCTGTGAGCCACAGATCTCTTGTCTTGACATGTGAAGGAACTTATATTTCACTCTTCACCTGCATGGGATTTTCCAATAAACCAGTTAAATGACGCATCTTACCCTCTGAGCCTGGGTTTGAACCCATGAAACTGCCACAACCTTGTCCTCCAGTAACGTGTGTTTCACCACTACACCACCATGGCTTTCACACTGAGTGTGACCGTTTGAGCCACTTTGTTGGATATAATGCAATACATGATCTTTAACATCAGCAATAGCAGGATTTGAACTCAGGACTCCATGATCACAGCGCAACACTTTGTGTCCTGAGCCACTGAAACGTGTGAGTTGATGGTGTGTTTGGACTGGTTTTATTGAGAGCTTTGTGTTATATGATGGAAAAAGGCATTTAATTGCGAGTTTCGAACCCACACAACTTTGTCTGCAGTGACGTGTGTTTAACCACTGCACCATCATGAACTTCACAATTTTTTTATCTGGTGTTTGATGCACTTTGTTGGATATACAGTTTAATGTAGGCAATAGTGTGATTTGAACTCAGGACTCCAACTCAATGTTTTATCTCCTGAGCCTCAGAGTCTGTGGAGTTGAAAAGTGGACGAGGTTTTATTGAGAGCTGTGTGTGTCATGAGATGAAAAACTTCAAATACTTGCAATCAAGGGATGTAAAACCATCCTTCCATCAAACTCAAACTGATAACACATACACTTGTCATTGACATCATTTGTTTATTCAAATAGAAATAGTCATGCTTTGTGCAAAATAATTCCAACACACCTGCCTGCATGTTTTTCTGGAACCCTAAAGATCTTGATGAGCTGCATAAGCTGTTTTGAATCAGGGTTGGAGATAAACTCAGGGAAGTGGTTCACCTCATCTTGTCAAAAATGCCTTTTTACTGTGATGGTGGTGATAATAGGCTAAACGTTTAAACGATGCTTTAAGTGTTTTTTATGGATTTAATAAGCAAGACAAGTCAAGTGTTGATTTCAGAGGCTAAAGTGTTGGGTTAACTCACTGTCGGCCAGCGGCCGCTTGGTCGTCACTTTAAAAAGCAAAAACTTTAGTTTAACAAACATTAAATGCTTTAAACATTTTTCTAAATTAACTTAATAAAGAAACAAAACGAAATATATCTACTTTGACATTAAAAACAAAACTGAACTATTTTAATGGCTGTAACTAATGTGTAATAGGGAGGATAAAAAAAAAACACAGGCTCCAGTGGGACTCTGATAATGAAGTGGTAAAAAAAATTGCAAAAATGAAAAATATTAAAGAATTAGCGGGGCGCTTTCGTCGGCATGAGTAAGATAGGCTATAAGACCCGCAATATGTCTCTCATCTGACATTTTTATTTATTTACATTAGTAAGCTGCAGGACATAGTCTTTCAAAACATGACCTGCGCGAAAGAGAAAAAAAAATTACCCAGCACTTCTGAAAATGCACTTCTGAATGCGTCATGTCCCCAGCACATTTCAAACCAAACTGACGCCCATGGATGTTGGTCTTTTTTGGTCTGTGAAAGCCAGAGTGTCACTCCTCCATTCATAACCTCACGAGCATCCAGAGCTCCAGATAGAGACTCACGTGCTCTTCATCTCTCAGTGACAGACACAGAAGATCCGATCAAGATTGACTAGAAATGATGCTTGAATCTGCAACCAAAACAACTCAAAGTCATTGTGTAATTGTTGTGAACAAACATAATTAAACAATAAACATCTACACAGGCAAAGAGGAAGAGTTTCGTAAGATCTTTTGTCTCGTATTTTATGTGTTTACACTGTGAGTTTGCCACTGAGTTCAACACAACATTGAATCTGTTTTACCACATCAGTTTAGAGCTGATATGAATCATTTACCGAGACTACTAGATCCATGTTGCTCTGTTGGTCGGCACTCTGGTAAAATCATAGATTTGTAAAACGTGAAATGTAAATGTTAGTCCTCTCACCAACGACTCGCACCTCGTGTTTGTGGTTTGTAGTTTCATTTATTAAAGCGGAAACACGTGTTGGCCACAAGAGGGAGCTGATGACCAGCTGTTTGTCACCCGCATTATAAACATTTAACCACATAAAAAGAGACTTTTTCTTTAGTATGAATATGTTAAAGTATGTGTAACGTTTTGGAATATAGTAAATCGGAATCAACTTTGAGTGTGTTTGCTCTAAAATGCGACTCGTAAGAAACTGAAGCGCAGTTTTCCATCCGGTCCACTAGGCGGCGTGATCGAGCTTCAGGTTGATTCTGTCTGCTTCAGGTGCTTGACAACAACATGACGCTTGAATACAGTCGCCACAACATGTGCAGTTTGTTTTAAATAATGTACAAATGCTGCAGATGACAGCTCAGTGACAGACTCATAATGTCACGTAACAGCGCATATTCCAACCCATAAACAAAGAAAACAGACAAACGTTGTGATAAAGAGCAGGAATCAAAGATGTCACACCACTAGCCTGTAAGTCTCCTTCAGTTACATTGTATTTCTCTTGTAACGTTATTCAATTATTAGCAAACATCTAGCAGTCCTTAATTATCGTATTTAAGTCATTATTTAGGTGTGTATTGATTGTGAATTCTGCTCTGTCGGTCATTTAGACTTTGTTTACATTCTGCTCTGTTGCTGAACACCCTGTCAGACCTTCAGAAGAACAAATGAATCTGTTGTTGCTGCGTTACATTTATAATCTTTGAATGAAGCACCATCTGATATCATAAAGTAGAATATGAAGGAATTGTGGTGTTTGTCTCTGTTGTTGTTGTAGTGTTACTGTAGGTAATAATCCACTGGACTGATGGTTGCTCATAGGGTCAGTTGGTGTGTGAAGCTCTGATGTTTCTGCTGCTTCATGGTTTTGTAGAGCTGCAGTGTTTTGCTTCTAATGAAAACCATATACAGTCCAAGACAGACGAAAACCATGTGCAGGAAACCCGCCCTTTATGAATACTCTTGTTTATTGTGAAGGAAAGTCTCTTCTTAATTTGAATTGAACCCAAAGGGTATTACTAATGTCCTCTGCAATATATATATATATATATATATTTTTTTATTAATTTGATATTAGGTACATTGGGATGTTTGTGCTGCGTAGAACAACTTTCATAATTGTCAAGAGTTGAAACCTGAACAATTATTTTTGATCTTGGTGGTTTTTGTCAGTTAAGAAATATTCTCTGTACATGAAAATTGTCGCGTGCATTTTGTTTGAAATGGTGCTCAGTTGACATGCTGTGATTTGTTGGAAAGAGGATGCAGTGCACTATTGCATGATTTATGTCATTTTCACGATGGACTCCCACATCTTTCCTGTTGTGCTTCATCCCAAGTGTTTGTCAAAATACAATTTATCACCAATTATCAGGCCCGCTACATAAAGAATGTTTTTATTTATAATGGCTTTGTTTGGATACGAGTCTTAGACTAAGTTTCACATTGTCATCTTTTAGTTGTACAACCCCAAATCAGAAAAAATTGGGACAGTATGGAAAACGCAAATAAAAAAAAAAGCAGTGATTTCTAAATTTACTTTGACTTGTATTTCATTGCAGACAATATGAACACAAAATATTTCATGTTTTGTCTGGTCAACTTCATGTCATTTGTAAATATGCATCCTTTCCTGTCATTCAGACCTGCAACACATTTCAAAAAAAGTTGGGACAGGAGCAATTTAGGGCTAGTAATGAGGTAAAATGGTTAAATAATGATGTGATTTGAAACAGGTGATGTCAACAGGTGATTGTAATTATGATTTGGTACAAAAGCAGCATCCAAGAAAGGTCTAATCCTTTAGGAGCAAAGATGGGCAGAGGATCGCCAGTTTGCCAACAAATACGTGAGAAAATTATTGAAATGTTTAAAAACAATGTTCCTCAAAGAAAAATAGGAAGAGATTTGGATATTTCACATTCAACAGTGCATAACATAATTAAAAGATTCAAGGAATCTGGAGGAATTTCAGTTCATAAAGGACAAGGGCGCAAGCCTAAGCTGAACAACCATGATCTCCGATCCCTCAGGCGGCACTGCATCAAGAATCGTCATTCATCTATAAGCGATATCACCACATGGGCTCAGGACTACTTTGGCAAACCTTTGTCAAGTACCACAATACGTAGTTACATCCACAAATGCCAGTTAAAACTGTACTGTGCCAAAAGCAAGCCCTATGTTAACAGTGTCCAGAAGCGCCGTCGACTTCTCTGGGCTCGGAGGCATCTGGGATGGACCATCACACAGTGGAAACGTGTACTGTGGTCAGATGAATCAGTATTTCAGGTATTTCTTGGGAGGAATGGACGCCCTGTGCTCCGGACCAAAGAAGAAAAGGATCATCTAGACTGTTACCAGCAACAAGTCCAAAAGCCAGGGTCTGTCATGGTATGGGGTTGTGTCAGTGCCCTTGGCAAAGGTAACTTGCACTTCTGTGAAGGCACCATTAATGCTGAAAAGTACATTGAGATTTTGGAGCATAATATGCTGCCTTCAAGAAGACATCTTTTCCAGGGACGTCCATGCATATTTCAACAAGACAATGCAAAACCACATTCTGCACACATTACAAAGTCCTGGCTGCGGAGGAAGAGGGTACGGGTACTTGACTGGCCTGCCTGCAGTCCCGACCTGTCTCCAATAGAGAATGTGTGGCGCATTTTGAAGCGCAAAATGCGACAACGAAGACCCCGTACTGTTGCCCACCTTAAAGGTCCCGTTTTTCGTGTTTTTTTGAAGCTTTGATTGTGTTTACAGTGTGCAATATAACATGTGTTCATGTTTCACGTGTAAAAAAACACAGTATTTTTCACACAATTTACTTATCTGTATACCGCTGTTTTCACTGTCCTCAAAACGGCTTGAAAGATTTCCCTGTTCTATGAAGTCCCTCCTTCAGAAATACGTAACGAGTTCTGATTGTGCCAGCGGTTCCCGTGTTGTGATTCGACAGCAGCTTAGCGCACGTTACCCGGAAAGGTCACGCCTCTTACCATAACGGGGAGATGAACGCGCTCAAACTACAGCCCCTGAAGGCCAAACAAAGGTGATTTGACTCCGGGATGAAAATAACAGCGTCTGAACGACATGGCGACAAACGCAACCGAACCGAACGCAACACTTCCTCTTCTCCACGAGGGAGCAACAAGACCACGCCTCCTTTTTTGCGTATTCTTGTGGGCGGAGGTTAGTCAATAAATTGTTCTACTGACGTAATTAAAGCAGGATGTACATGGATGTAGTCCAAACCGGCCGTTCACTGTAGGCTTTGAAAGGGAACTTCTGTTAAATAAAATATCTCGCTTGGCATTGAACTTTGAGCTTTATAATTTTACAGGTATTATTTATGCTCTAACAGCAACATTACACACTAACTAAAGTTTGAAAAATGGGATCACGAAGAACAGGACCTTTAAGACTTGTTTGCAGGAAGAATGGGACAAAATTACACCTGAAACACTTCATCACTTGGTGTCTTCAGTCCCTAAACGTCTTTTAAGTGTTGTAAAAAGGAATGGCAACATTACAAAGTGGTAAATGCTTTACTGTCCCAACTTTTTTTTAAAGTTGCAGGTCTGAATGACAGGAAAGGATGCATATTTACAAATGACATGAAGTTGACCAGACAAAACATGAAATATTTTTTGTTCATATTAGTGTTAGACCGATATATCGGCCAGCCGATATATCGGGCCGATATTTGCGATTTTTACGTGTATCGGCATCGGCCGATACAAGGCTGCTGCGTTCGCCGATATTTTTTTCCCTGCATTATTTACAGACAAGCATCCACAGGCAGCTCTCACCGTCTTCAAACTGTCTTGCTCTGCCTCCCTTGCGCATATTAATCAAAATCAATTGAGAATTGACACGATGGTAAAAGGTCGAAAGACTGAAGTTTCACGTGGAGCATTGGGAGATTTTTTTCCTGAATTACCGCTGGTGTTGCTCTACAAGAGAGTAAGTTAAGTGCACATACACTCTAAAAAATGCTGGGTAATAAAAATAACCCAAGTTGGGTTGAAAATGGACTAACCTATAAATTGGGTTGTTTTAACCCAGTAATTGGGTTGTTTTAAGCAAACATTTAACCCAACCGCTGGGTCAAAACAACCCAATTGCTGGGTTAGTCCATATTCAACCCAACTTGGGTTATTTTTAACCCAGCATTTCTTAGAGTGTAACCATTCAATGACTAGGTTGTAAATAGTTTTAAAATTAAGTAGTACAGTCAGTGTGCACTTTATGCTGCTTGCTTGTTGATACTGTGTGCAATAGTGTAATTATTTTATTTATGCTTAAATATTTATTTTCAGAATTTATTTTCACCACTGAACTCTTTTTTTTTTCTTGTTCTACCTCACCTGTTTTTACTATTTGTTAAATATTGTTTTTTTTTTTGTTCAATAAATGTTCCTTTTTTAAATTGTAAATTTTAAATTGTCATCATCATGATCATTGTGTCATTTTTATGTTGTAAATTGAGGGAGCAAAAGCAGTATCGGCTCCAAATATCGGCAGCCCAAATCGGTCATCGGCTAAGGCTGATGGAAAAAAATCGGTATCGGCATCGGCACTAAAAAATCCATATCGGTCGATCCCTAGTTCATATTGTCTGCAATGAAATACAAGTCAAAGTAAAATTAGAAATCACTTCTTTTTTCTTTTTTTTTGCGTTTTCCATACTGCCCCAACTTTTTCTGATTTGGGGATGTAGAATAATGAGTAATGTGTTTTTTATTTATGTCTCTCCTCACAGAAGGAATGTGTTTGGAGCGTCACATCCAGCAACAGAAGCAGAGCTGTGGGACGTTTGGACAGACATTGACTGTAATGATGGACGTCTGCTCAGGCACAGGTAATGCTTCTAACATGTCCGTGTGTGTTGTTGGCGTGTAAATGTGTAGGTTAGCATCATTTTGTTTTTGAAGGGCCACCCCTTTGAAAAATAAATGATGGTAACCTAAGTAGGTGGGGAAGGGACGGCGTTGTACATTTTTTTAAATAGCCAATTTCATTTTTTTCAGTCAAAAGTATAACCCCAGTTGGACATTGTGCTGGAGCTCAGGGGGGGACCCCATGATCCCCCACGCCTTCTCACTCACACCACACCATTCATTCTTATTGCGGAGATCTGGCTGGACTCGAACCAGCAACCTCTGAACCCGTGAGGCAGCGCTCTTACCTGTGAGCCACAGATCTCTTGTCTGGACATGTGAAGGAACTTATATTTCACTCTTCACCTGCATGGGATTGTCCAATAAACCAGTTAAATGAAACATCTTATCCTCTGATCTGGGGTTTGAACCCATGACTCTGCCACAACCTTGTCTTCCAGTAACGTGTGTTTAGCCACTACACCACCATGGCTTTCACACTGAGTGTGACCGTTTGAGCCACTTTGTTGGATATAATGCAATACATGATCTTTAACATCAGCAATAGCAGGATTTGAACTCAGGACTCCATGATCACAGCGCAACACTTTGTGTCCTGAGCCACTGAAACGTGTGAGTTGATGGTGTGTTTGGACTGGTTTTATTGAGAGCTTTGTGTTATATGATGGAAAAAGGCATTTAATTGCGAGTTTCGAACCCACACAACTTTGTCTGCAGTGACGTGTGCTTTACCACTGCACCATCATGAACTTCACAATGTCATCTGGTGTTTGATGCACTTTGTTGGATATACAGTTTAATGTAGGCAATAGTGTGATTTGAACTCAGGACTCCAACTCAATGTTTTATCTCCTGAGCCTCAGAGTCTGTAGAGTTGAAAAGTGGACGAGGTTTTATTGAGAGCTGTGTGTGTCATGAGATGAAAAACTTCCAATACTTGCAATCAAGCGATGTAAAACCGTCCTTCCATCAAACTCAAACTGATAACACATACACTTATAATTGACATCATTTGTTTATTCAAATAAAAATAGTCATGCTTTGTGCAAAATAATTCCAACACACCTGCCTGCATGTTTTTTATGAACCCTAAAGATCTTGATGAGCTGCATAAGCTGTTTTGAATCAGGGTTGGAGATAAACTCAGGGAAGTGGTTCATCAGGAGCAGGATTGGATTATTTTAAAAGTCTCTTTCCTCCTGCTGCTGTTTTCATATATTAATGCAGATACACTTATTGTCCACAAGGTGGGGCACATGAACACATTAATCTGGTCTCATGCACACGTGCCTGGTATCCATCCGTCCTCCAAATACTTGTCCTGTGTGTGTTGAGTCCTATGCGGGGATGCTGGAGTCTGTCCGAGGACAGAGAAACACAGGACAATGTGCCAGTTATATTAATCAGTAAAAGCTGCCATTAGACACATTTATGGTTAGCTGTTTCATCATAATAATCATTTATCCAAATAATTAATCAAGCTTGTACAATCTTTCCCACCAGTCAATTTGGCTTTGGTTTAATCTGCATTAAACATGTGATGTTGGTCTTTTTTGGTCTTTGAAAGCCAGAGTGTCACTCCTCCATTCATAACCTCACGAGCATCCAGAGCTCCAGATAGAGACTCACGTGCTCTTCATCTCTCAGTGACAGACACAGAAGATCCGATCAAGATTGACTAGAAATGATGCTTGAATCTGCAACCAAAACAAAACAAAGTCATTGTGTAATTGTTGTGAACAAACATAAATGAACAATAAACATCTACACAGGCAAAGATGAACAGTTTCGTAAGATCTTTTGTCTCGTATTTTATACACTGTGAGTTTGCCACTGAGTTCAAAAACACACATTGAATCTGTTTTACCACATCAGTTTAGAGCTGATATGAATCATTTACCGAGACTACTAGATCCATGTTGCTCTGTTGGTCGAGACTCTGATAAAATCATAGATTTGTAAAACGTGAAATGTAAATGTTAGTCCTCTCAACAACGACTCGCACCTCGTGTTTGTAGTTTGTAGTTTAATTTATTAAAGCGGATACACGTATTGACCACAAGAGGGAGCTGATGACCAGCTGTTTGTCACCCGCCTTATAAACATTTAACTAAATAAAAAGAAACATTTGTGTTGTGAATATGTTAAAGTATGTGTAACGTTTTGGAATATAGTAAATCTGAATCAACTTTGAGTCTGTTTGCTCTAAAATGCGACTCGTAAGATAGAAACTGAAACGCAGTTTTTCATCCGGTCCACTAGGCGGCATGATCGAGCTTCAGGTTCATTTTGTCAGCTTCAGGTGCTTGACAACAACATGACGCTTGATAACAGTCGCCACAACATGTGCAGTTTGTTTTAAATAATGTACAAATGCTGCAGATGACAGCTCAGTGACAGACTCATAATGTCACGTAACAGCGCATATTCCAACCCATAAACAAAGAAAACAGACAAACGTTGTGATAAAGAGCAGGAATCAAAGATGTCACACCACTAGCCTGTAAGTCTCCTTCAGTTACATTGTATTTCTCTTGTAACGTTATTCAATTATTAGCAAACATCTAGCAGTCCTTAATTATCTTATTTAAGTCATTATTTAGGTGTGTATTGATTGTGAATTCTGCTCTGTCGGTCATTTAGACTTTGTTTACATTCTGCTCTGTTGCTGAACTCCCTGTCAGACCTTCAGAAGAACAAATGAATCTGTTGTTGCTGCGTTACATTTATAATCTTCGAATGAAGCACCATCTGATATCATAAAGTAGAATATGAAGGAATTGTGGTCTCTGTCTCTGTTGTTGTTGTAGTGTTACTGTAGGTAATAATCCACTGGACTGATGGTTGCTCATAGGGTCAGTTGGTGTGTGAAGCTCTGATGTTTCTGCTGCTTCATGGTTTTGTAGAGCTGCAGTGTTTTGCTTCTAATGAAAACCATATACAGTCCAAGACAGGCGAAAACCATGTGCAGGAAACCCGCCCTTTATGAATACTCTTGTTTATTGTGAAGGAAAGTCTCTTCTTAATTTGAATTGAACCCAAAGGTTATTATTGATACAGCATTACTAATGTACTTCACTTTGCAAAATATAAATATTTTTTATTAATTTGATATTAGGTACAATTATCAAGAGTTGAAACCTGAACAATTATTTTTGATCTTGGTGGTTTTTGTCAGTTAAGAAAGATTCTCTGTACATGAAAATTGTTGCGTACATTTTGTTTGAAATGGTGCTCAGTTGACATGCTGTGATTTGTTGGAAAGAGGATGCAGTGCACTATTGCATGATTTATGTCATTTTCACGATGGACTCCCACATCTTTCCTGTTGCGCTTCATCCCAAGTGTTTCTTAAAAGACAATTTATCACCAATTATCAGGCCCGCTACATAAAGAATGTTTGTATTTATAATGTTTTGCTTTGTTTGGATACGAGCCTTAGACTAAGTTTCACATTCTCATCTTTTAGTTGTAGAATAATGAGTAATGTGTTTTTTATTTATGTCTCTCATCACAGAAGGAATGTGTTTGGAGCGTCACATCCAGCTACAGAAGCAGAGCTGTGGGACGTTTGGACAGACATTGACTGTAATGATGGACGTCTGCTCAGGCACAGGTAATGCTTCTAACATGTCCGTGTGTGTTGTTGGCGTGTAAATGTGTAGGTTACCATCATTTTGTTTTTGAAGGGCCACTCCTTTGAAAAATAAATGATGGTAACCTAAGTAGGTGTGGAAGGGACGGCGTTGTACATTTTTTTAAATAGCCAATTTCATTTTTTTCAGTCAAAAGTATAACCCCAGTTGGACATTGTGCTGGAGCTCAGGGGGGGACCCCATGATCCCCCACGCCTTCTCACTCACACCACACCATTCATTCTTATCGCGGAGATCTGGCTGGACTCGAACCAGCAACCTCTGAACCCGTGAGGCAGCGCTCTTACCTGTGAGCCACAGATCTCTTGTCTGGACATGTGAAGGAACTTATATTTCACTCTTCACCTGCATGGGATTGTCCAATAAACCAGTTAAATGACACATCTTACCCTCTGATCTGGGGTTTGAACCCATGACTCTGCCACAACCTTGTCCTCCAGTAACGTGTGTTTAGCCACTACACCACCATGGCTTTCACACTGAGTGTGACCGTTTGAGCTACTTTGTTGGATATAATGCAAAACATGATCTTTAACATCAGCAATAGCAGGATTTGAACTCAGGACTCCATGATCACAGCGCAACACTTTGTGTCCTGAGCCACTGAAACGTGTGAGTTGATGGTGTGTTTGGACTGGTTTTATTGAGAGCTTTGTGTTGTATGATGGAAAAAGGCTTTCTACTCAAGTTTCGAACCCATGTCACTTTGTTGGTAGCGACATGTGTTTAACCACTGCACCACCATGGCCTTCACAATGTCACCTGGTGTTTGATGCACTTTGTTGAATATACAATTTAACGTAGGTAATGGTGGGATTTGATATCAGGTCTCTAAGATTAAAATGTAACAATTTATTTCCCGAGCCCCTGAGTCTCTCAAGTTACAGGATGTTTTTGACTGGGTTTTATTAACCCATTTATCATTGACATATTAACCCATTTATCCTTGACTTATTAACCTATGTATCATTGACATAATTTGTTTATTCAAATATACATATAATAAATCAGTCCAACACACCCGCCTGCAAAGGTTTGATGGTAAAAAAAATATTCAAATGAATGATTTGAACCCTTGTCACCTTATCTGTTAGCAATACATGTTCGACCACTCCACCATCATGGATTTCACAATGTTTGCTGGTGTTTAGAGATCTTTATTGGATATACAATTTAACATAGGCAAAAATGACGTTTGAACTCCCAACTCCAAGATTAAAATTCAATGCTTTATCTCCTGAGCTACTGAGTCTGAGAAGCTCTGTTTTGCTATCGGAGTCTTATTGAAGGCTTTGTTTTCTGTGATGAAAAGCTTCAGTAATTGTGGGATTTGAACAAAGACTACACTGATAAGGCAAGTGATTAACCACTGAGCCACAGACTTTGTGGAGCTTGAGTTGGTTGATTTTCAGTCTAGCTACAGCATTAATTAAAACAATTTAATGCAAGAGAAATAGTGGGATTGGAAACTCTGGACTCCATGATTAAAACACAACGCATTATTTCCTGAGCCACAGAGTCTGTGGAGATGGTAGACGTTGTGGACGAGGATTTGAACCAAGACGGCAATAATCAACCTACAATCCTCTGATCTGAGCTTTTACTGTCTTAAGTCACCCAATAATGTCCTGCATTTTATCGGTGTTCATTTATATGACGAACTTCATTGTTTATGAATTTTGTGTACACTGAGTTCAACAACAGAACATTGTATCAGTTGGAAGCAGATCTGGATCATTTAACGAAACTACTAGATCCATGTTTCTCTTGTTAGCCTGACAAAATAACAAGTAATTTAAATGACTTTTTGACCACAAGAGGGAGCTGATGATCAGCTGTTTGTCAACTGTCATTTAAACATTTAACACTTAAATCAACGGATCATTGAGTAATGAGAGGAATATCATCCTAAATAAGATGATGTGAAAACATATCATAGTGTTTAAATGCTGAAATATATTTAAGTACTGAAAGCATGACCAAAAAATGTATGAGAATTGTCAATAAGATTTTTATTAAACTTCAAGACCCATCCAGAGTCCCAGATAGATCTCTGAGCCTCCTCATCGATGACATTGGCGCAGAAGATACTTTAACACACTTAAAATCCCTGAGGCACATGACGCAGACCATAGGAATACTTTGATTTGATGTTTATCTGTTGTTGTTTTTTTAACGAAAGGCAATTCTTCCAGACACCACAGTTATGGAATGAGTTGCTATCCAGATGTTCCTCTTCTTTTCTTGTAAGTGGTTAATTCCTCTGAAAGCACAAATGCTTTATGACTAGAAGTCCCTCATATTTGACATTACCAAAGTACCACATTATTTAGATTTTAAACATCTTTTAATCACCGTCATTGAACGCACTATGAAAGATTATGCTTCATAATCTCTCCGAGACACACAGTAGCGTAGCAGGACGCATCCAGGTCAAAGGTTAGTGACAGACTTGGCTCCTCCGCAGTCCGCAAGCTGTATGTGATGTTCTGTGGCTTTGCGAGCAGGGCCCGATAACATCCCGGGACGTTGAGTTTAAGAGGAGTCACTCTAAAGCGGCATGACCCCAAGCCATCCTGAGCCAATCTGTCCCGATACCACTGGCCCAGCAGGTTTTCTGGGTACTTGACACTATTTCCTGGCATCGGAAGAATCACCTAGAAGAAAACCAGCAGAAACATAAGGAACTGACGGATAAGGGTTAGCAGACAGCAAGAGGAAAGGAGACATTTGAACACAGTACCTGGTCTAATGAGAAAACCTCCTCCTTCTCCTCCTCAGAGGTCACAACATGGACCTACAGCACAGAAATCAAGCAATTACTACAAATGAAATGACTACAAATAAAATTATTTATATAGAGAGAGATTGAGAAATTATGTAAAACAAATAATTAAAGACCTACATATATATATATATATATACTCATACATACATATATTAGTGCTTGGGAAAAATGAAACGCATCCAAAATAAAAGTTTGTGTTTGCATAATATATATGTGTGTACTGTGTATAATTATTATGTATATATAAATACACACACATCCATGTATATATTTAAGTAAAATATGTTATATTTTATATTAGTGCAAAAATTATAATAAGAAAAATTATATTTATTAATTATAAGAAAAATTATATTTATATTAGTGCTGGGGATACGCATACACACACACACACACACACACACATATACACATATATGTGTGTGTGTATATATATATATATACACACACACACATATACACATATATGTGTGTGTATATATATATGTATATGTATATGTATATATATTTAGTTTCTGTATAAAAATGTAAAATGCCAAATATTTTCTATGCAATTAATATATATATATATATATATATATATATATATATATATATATATATATATATATATATATATATATATATATATATATATATATATATATATATATATATATATATATATATATATATATATTAATTGCATAGAAAATATTTGGCATTTTACATTTTTATACAGAAACTAAATACACATTAAATGACTATAATTTATATAATTTATATTTTATAAATATTATAATATAATATATTATAATAAATATTTATTATTTATATTACATATAAAATCTTAAAAATGTATAACAGAATTCATTTTTATAAAAAAAATTGTGTGTATATATATATATATATATATCATTGCTATTAGCTTAAAAACAAAAAAAGAGGGTTAAATTGTCATACACATTTAAATACAGTCTATAAAAAAAAATTCACAGCACAAATGCTTTATGACAGTAAGTCCATTAAGTCATATATATATATATATATATATATATATCATTTATTGTTTATTATTTTTTTGCACAGCACTAAATAAACCAAGTTCCTAACCTGTGGAGCATTCAGTTCCTCTGTGGTGCTTTTGAGTCCCGTTTCAGATCCAGCCCAAACCAGATCTCCCTGGACAGCCTTGAAGCCCAGTTTTTGGAGCCGGTATTTGGCCGCTTCATTCCACACTCTGCTACAGTAAGAGTGGAGGTAGAAGACCCTCATGCTGTGGGGTAAACTGAGCCAGCCACGTATGCAACCCTCCTGCCCGCTGCCGTACCGGTGGAGTGCACGGAGCATAAGCCGCTCTCTTGCTTTGTAAGCTGGCATGAGTGCCAAGCTCTCCTTGGCATTCCCTGAAGAAAGAGATGTAAGGAAACGGCTAGTTGCTCTTGGATGCACAGGAACTGAAATCTATAAAGCTACTGTGTTTACTATTTATCTACAGAAAGGCTACTTTGCGACGTTTGGATCAATGGAACGAAATGAAGGATCAGCAAACAATAACCGAATTTCCATTTTTGGGTAAACTATCACGAACTTCAGCTGTCAGAGAAAATCTCAGTACAGACCTGAGAGAAGAAAATGACGTTTTGCCTTGTTCTGGAGGTCATCACCATCCTCTGGGGTGAAGAACAGCTTAACAGAAGCCTCCTGCTCGAAACACAAACTGTTTTAGGGCTTTCAAACAAAAGACGGTGCACCACATATAGACATTAAATGGAAATAAATGACGTGAAGCGGTACCATTTTCTCCATCAAGAGCGCAAGTCCTATTTGGTCTGCTTGGACACACAATCCACTTCCAAACCGCTGGGGACCGTAATAATTCACAAAGCCTCTGTTCTGTAAAAAACAGTCATTTTTTTTACTGTTGTGTTTGTCCAGTTCAATTAATCATTCAATTCTGATGAACATGCACATATTTACCTTCACATTTTCCACTGCCTCCTTCACAAGCTGCTGCAGCTCTGTAAGTCCATTTTTCCCATGAGGCTTCAGGTCCCTTACGACAAGATCAAAGTGATTTCCCTGGAGTCTGCCAAGCTTAAGGGGTTCAGACACAGGACGGACATGAGAGATCTGCATTCCTCTCCGCTCAAACTCTGAGACTTTGTCCAGCAACCTGCCAATAGATTTTTTTTTATATGTATCTACAAATGGAGTAAATGAAGTAAAACAGGGCTTTTCAAACTTTTTGATGACCAGGACCCTCAAATTTTGATGCCAATGACCTCATTCCATGTTCATGTATAAAAACATATGTCAGAAAATTTTTTGTGAAATTATAAAGACTGCAAAATGTAATTATTATTTTAATTTTATTTAAACGTAAATGTTTTTTATACAGTCAGTGTAGTAACCCAAAATGTAAAATATATCTATAATAATAAAAAAATAAGATATATATATATATATATATATATATATATATATATATATATATATATATATATATATATATATATATATATATTTAAAATATTTACTTTTATTGGTAACACTTTACCATGGGGAACAATTCTCACTTTATTAGCTTGCATAATGGCTGTTTATCAGTACTTATAAAGCTCATATTAATGCTTTATTCTGTATGACCATATTCTACACCCCTTTATCCTACCAATACCTAAACAATACAAATACTTTATTAACTATTAATAAGCAGTAAATTAGGAGCTTATTGAGTAAAAAGTCGTAGTTAATAGTGAATAAGTGTTCCCCTAAACTGTTGATCTTTTATTTTTCTGGGGGGTTTTCTGTTGCAAAACTTAAGATGAGAAATAGAACAACATATTTGCAATTTAAAAAAATTGTAGTTCATTGTGATAACAGAATCCAAAAAATGACACATGAAAGTTAAAGGTATCTTCAAATCTGTTAATTTTAAAGGTTTTAAAAGATTTAATTTTATTTGTTTATTTTTAGCAGATTTTTTTCTTGTCATTAAGGGAAGACAGGATCAAATGTTTGCAGTTATTTCATCATTTATGACCAGTTTTAGAAAGCAAAATGAAATGGTAATGGTAACAAAATAAAATCACTCTTACGCTTCATTAATATCTGACACATTAAACACATTCAATTTTGTATTCTTTCACATTTTCTGCAGAAACCCTAGCAAAGGTAGAGTAAAACATGGTCAACAAGACACTTCCAATAACTATTTTTGTATTATGTTCAAGAATTTTTTTTTAGCTGTTTACCGCTCTGGAGAGATCTTTTTCACCACCATGGCCTGGTAGGTGATGGCTCGCTTGTCTTTGATTCCTGCGTAGGTAAAATCAGACGGAAGCACTCCAAGTACTGCAGCCATGTAGCTGATGGCCTCCAAAGTCTCCAAATTGTCCTTCCGTAGCATGAAAGCTGAGGGGAAATTAAGACTTGCTGAGGATCAGTAATAAATGATGATAAGAAATGTGTCTTCTTCACTCACCTGTGTATAATGTCACCTCCTCCTCTTGACAGTCTGCTATTGTTCTCTTCTTGGGTTGTTTACTTCTCTCCCTTAGTCTCACTGTAATGGAAGTCTTCTCCTGGTCGGTGAAGCTCTTGGTTTCCACTAGCTTCCCAAACCGCCGGCTGACAAAATGATGGACTGAAGTTCGGTGCTCCTTGCTATCATCGGGCAGGAAGGTGAACACAGAGCCGGGTACTTTGGCATCGATGAACCTGAAGAACTCCTCAGCTTCTCCTTCAGAGGATAAACTGGCGAGCTCCTTGAAGTCTGGGTCCTCTCTGACACGAATCTCGGATTGGTTGGTCACAGTCTGGAGGAAGGGGAAGTTGTATCGTACCGCTTTGTGGACAACAGCTCTCAGGTGCTTATCAGGATAAGTACCCAAAGACAGTTCTGCCTTTTCTTGGTCACAAATTTCATTTGCTCTCATTTTGTTAGTGAAATGTTCCAACTCTTCAGTCATGGCTGGACCCAGGATTAGATTCAGATCAAAGCAATCCTGATTTAAAATGTCAGTGTCATCTGGTTTAGACTTATCATCCCTTTTATTAGCTTGACTTTGTTGAGGTCGTTTTGTGTGTTTTTCCTGAACATTAGGACTGTTAACAAGTTGTCCATGGGTGTCCATCTCAACAACCACAAAGTCTTGGGGTGAGTTTTTTATAGTCCCATAGAAACCTTCATGGTCTGATATAAAACAGGAGAGAGTGTCCCTCTCCATTCTTAAGTCCTAAACAAAACACACTTAGCGATTAAATCACTGAATCATTTTATTATTATGCTAGTTAGTGCTTTATGATGTTAAGATATAATGAACTGTAAAGGCGATTCAATTGGTTAACATTAAAATTATTACATAAGAACAGGTCGTATCACTGTTACAAAGGCTCGCGCGTTTAATACTGTTATGTCGTAAAAGAAATCAAGCAAAATACAGGCTAAAATAGTCTGTTCACTCACCCGCGTGCTATTGTTGTCAGTTGATTCCTTCCGCAGCACGTGGTACCGCTCTTAAAGGCACAGAAGCGCAGAATTGCAATAATAGACTGTAAAAAAAATATCTTAAAAGGGTTGGTTCACCCAAAAATGAAAATAAGGTAATTTATTCCATGCACAACCATAAGACCTCCGTTCATCTTCGGAACACAAATGAAGATATTTGTGTTGAAATCTGAAGGCTCATTAAGGCCTCCATAGAGACCAAAGCAATTTACACTCTCAAGATCCATTAATGTACTAAAAACATATTTAAATCAGTCCATGTGAGTACAGTGGTTCAATATTAATATTATAAAGCGACGAGAATATTTTTGGTGTGGCAAAAAACTAAATAACGACTTATACAGTGATAACCGATTTCAAAACAATGCATCATGAAGCTTCGGAGTGTATCGTTTCAGCGAGTCGAATCATGATTCGGATCGTGTGTCAAACCACCAAACTGCTGAAATCACGTGACTTTGGCGCTCCGAACCACTGATTCGACTCGCTGAATCGATACACTCCGAAGCGTCATGAAGCAGTGTTTTGAAATCGGTTATCACTATATAAGTCGATATTTAGCTTTTTTTGGCACACCAAAAATATTCTCGTCGCTTTATAATATTAATATTGAACCACTGTACTCACATGGACTGATTTAAATATGTTTTTAGTACATTAATGGATCTTAAGAGTATAAATTGCTTTGCTCCCTATGGGGGTCTCACTTAGGTTTCAGATTTCAACACAAATATCTTCATTTGTGTTCTGAAGAGGAACGGGTGTGGAACGGCATGAGATGGGGGGGGGGATTGTGTTTTTTTGGCAGGGTTCCCTGCAAAATTTCGCATTCCCGGGGCTAAATATCACATAATTGGGGTTGCATCAACCCGCGGACATGAAAAACAGCCTGCGGAAGCAGTGTTAAAGTAGCCAAATTCCGCGGGAAAACCGCGGACTTGGCAACACTCACTGGCGTCAAGGGTTCAAGCGTCAGGTACTTTCGCCGTAAATCGATGTGTGCGACAATCCGCTGGAAGTTAGTTATTTTATAAAGTTTTAAATATGGATATTTTTCTTACACAAACACACCACTTCGCTTCAGAAGGACTTTAATAACCCCCCGGATCTGTGTGGAGCAGTTATATGATGGATAGATGCACTTTTATGGACTTCATAAACGAGGCAACAATTCACTGCCATTTTAATGCTTGGATTAGCCAGGACTTTTTAAATATAACTCCGATTTTATTAGCCTGAAAGAAGAATGTCATATACACCTAGGATGACTTGAGGGTGAGTAAATCATGGGCTAATTTTCATTTTTGGGTGAACTAACCCTTTAAGTGACGAAAATATTTGCTATCGAAATATCGTTTTGCCATCTAATGTACTGATTTTACTATATAAATTTTGTGAAGGATGTTGTCACATTACATTGTAATCAGACATTAAACAGCTTGCATTATGCTAAAATGTAATGTAAATACAAACAAAATATGCACTTCTTGAAAGAGATATCAAGACAGATATAGATAGATAAAGACAGACAGAGATAGTAAAATAGTAATAAAGTATAGTAATAAGGATGAACACAGACAGACAGATTGATCAATAGACAGATGGATATAGTAATACAAGTATAGTAATAAGGATAAATACAGACATCCAGACAGATAGATAGATAGATAGATGGATGGATAGATAACAGTTGACTTTAAATGTAAAGGTATCTTCAAATCTTTTTATTTTTCTCTCTCCACTTTCTTATACAATGCATAGAAAAGACATTTAAGACTCTACAATGATTCGGTTCCAGACATAATACCCTTACAAAGGAGAAATGTTAATAGTGGTTTGCCTGTTGTTAATCAGCAGATGGATCGTGCCGGAGGTTATGGGACTTTCATTCCCTTCCCTTATGAGTGGTTTCAACAGCATCTCAAGCGAACTAAACTCCATGCACTGTATACATTAGTGTGTTTGCGAATGGCATGAAATGGAGGTTGACCATTAGTTGACATGTAAAACATTTGTTCGTTCAGACAGACAGGATGGCCATAAACCCCTGAAACCATGGAGACGCAGTTCAAGATGTTAGACAACAACATCATCTGGACAAACAACTGTACAGGCTTAGAAAAATAGTATCTCTGCAGGTTGAAGAACGTGAAAAATAGCTAATAGCTTTTTCAGATTTTTGTTATGACTGACTCTACTATAATCATATATCTATAATTAAACAATCATACATTAAAAGAAAGGAACAAGACCAATTTTTTAAGAATTAATACATATTAAAAAAGGTATTGGAACATTTTCAGCACATTATTCTTGGCAAATCCTTCATTGAAATCCTCCCTACCTTATTGCTACAAGGTTCAGTGGCCATCAGAATACTGATGATTTATTTGGTCACTCTTTTAAGAAATGTTCCAACCTAATCAATCAGAAAGTTAATAAATAATGCTTATGGCCTCCTTCAAAAGATCTGAACTCTTGACCTTCCTGATCAGACAACCGCATGGAGCAAGATTCACAGCCGTTGGACTGTTTAACTTTCTGGGCCTGTTTTCCAAACATAAATCTTGCCTAATTTCCCAGACAAATATTAACGCTACTCCTCAGCTAAAATGTAATGTTACTGGAAAGCTACCATTGAAGTGAAATACCTGGACTAGATTAGATATCCGTCTTAATGTTTTTTTTTTTTTCTTTAAAATTTCCTTCAAAAAGGTTTCCCCCTCGGAAATCAATACCTATTTCTGGAAAACCAAGCACTAAATGGAGTGTCTAGTTCAACAGTATTGCACTCTATATCATAATCTTGGCTAATATGCAAGTAAACAGCATAATAGTGTTAAAACTATCACCAGGAACGTCACAGACATGCCTTGAATGCAAGTGAAGCTTCGTAAAATACATTCTCGAGTACCTCAATCTGTGCTCTTCGACATACCGTGTCATATTGCAAGCTACAAAATGTGATTTCACAGGCTTAGTGTTTTACTTTGTGCATAGATCAGTCTATAGGGCTGTGGTCTAGAGGAGTCAATGTAAAATGGAAATTCGCTTCAGGATGGGATTCATTAGACTAAGTGGAATGTACCACTGTCAATCTCAGAATAGGAAGAGGTTTAATCATCGTCGCCACCGTCCCCTGGTGCCCGTGTGATTCGACGGACCCCCCTCTTCCCGGTTGGCCCCTTGGGTTTGGCAAAAGCTTGCTTGTGCGCATGCTGCTTGGGATGCACCTCTTCGTACAGGAAATCACTTGTTAGTTCGTCACCGTTTTCAATTTCCAGCTGAAAGGATGAAGAATTAAATGAAAAACAGGTTGAAAACTATAACATTAACATTATTGTAAATTAGGCAGGCATATAATACCTTTTTTGCAATTTCAATGCCCAAGTTTTTCTCCACGGTATCTATGAGAGGGTTCTTACAGCTTGAATACAGCATTCTCTCTCTGATGCTGCATTTATAACCAGGCATAGAGTAAATGAAAACTGTAAACACAAACACAAAAAAAACCAGTATGAAAATGCATATTTGTTTCTGTTTCTCATAAACACAGTTGAAGCTACTGATATATGGGAGAAAAAAAGCCCAACAATATTACCCGCCATTTAAAATTTTAAACAAATTAATCACTCCATGTTTTTATAATATAATACATCATTTTATTTAATACACCAATCATTTATTACTCCTAAACTGTCCTCAGACTTAATTAATGATATAAATTAAAGTAAATATAAGAAAAACAAATATATAAAAATAGTAGAGCTAATTAAAAAAAAAGAAAAGTAAAGAAAATATTATATATTGAATATATAAAAATATATATACATTAAAAGTTGATTAAGACGCATTTATTCAAGGTTGTTTTTTTTAATGCATATATATAATACAATTAATAGTATATTCAGCAAGAAAAAAAATCCTGAAATGTTTTTTTTTTAGCACAATTCCCACAAAAATTTACTGTTTTCATAAACATTAAGAAACATTTTGAGCAGAATGATTTCTGAAGGATCATGTGACACTGAAAATTCCACTTCATCCTCACAGGAATAAATTACATTTAAATATACTAAAATAGAAATTTTAAATTGTAATAATAGTTCACAATATTAGTTTTTACTGTATTTTTGATCGAATAAATGAAGCCTCTGAGCATAAGAAATGTCGTTTAAATACATTAAAAAAAAGTTTTATATATATATACACACACACACACACACACACACACACACACACACACACACACACACACACACACACACACACACACACACACACACACACACACACACACACACACACACACACACACACACACACACACACACACTCACACACACTCTATATATTTATATATAACTTTTTCATCTACAAACATTTGATTACCTGTGGACTCGAGGTAGTCTCCTTCATGAGAGTGTTTGTAAAGGAAAAAGTGATACCTAGCCGCATCATCTGGGATCCTTTTAGGCAGATCTTTCAGATCCGTAGGAGCCGTGCTGGACAACTTGATGGATTCTTTAGGAAAGTCTATTTCCTGTAAATGGAATGGACATGATGAACAAGTATCATTGAATAGTTACTCTACAACATGCATTTCTGTCACATGTTAGGGGTTATGTGGGTAAGGGTCGGCCCAACCAGTATGCCAACAAGTTCAGGCCATTATGTACAGGTGCTATTTCATTGAGTACAATATATAGAGTGAGGGATAAAAAGAGGGATACGTTGCTATTGTACAGAGCTGCTGGGAGTGGTGGAGGAAAAAAAGGCTTGAAGTACCAGTTGAACGTAGTTAATCCTTTTCTCCCTGAACTGCTCCAGAGCCTGAATAGCTTCTCTCTGCATAGGGAACGCCACTCCCTGAAGAGTCTGCTGCTTTGTGTCAACATGGACGTCTGTCTGTAACTGAAAACACACATATAACCTTAACATGTATGCACTGTATGCATTGTATGCACTGGCCTGTAATAACCAGAGCAGTCACAATGATTGTTAAATGAATATTTAGGAACAAGCTCTACAATTCATGGTGTATAAAAGTATATCCAGATTTGACTTATTGCAATGTCACCAGTGTTCACAAATCTCACCCCCAAAAAATAAACAAAACAAGCCCAAAATAGGCAATTTGTCTCACTAAAATAAGCCTAACACACCCATCAGGCATAACATTATGACAGGTGACAGGTGAAGTGAATAACACTGATTATCTCTTCATCACTGCACCTGTTTGTGGGTGGGATATATTAGGCAGCAAGTGAACATTTTGTCCTCAAAGTTGATGTGTTAGAAGCAGGAAAAATGGGCAAGCGTAAGGTTTTGAGCGAGTTTGATAAGGGCCAAATTGGGATGGTTAGAAGACTGGGTCAGAGCATCTCCAAAACTGCAGCTCTTGTGGGGTGTTCCCGGTCTGCAGTGGTCAGTATCTATCAAAAGTGGTCCTCAAACCATTCCTGAACCATTTTTGCTTTGTGTCAGGGCGCATTATCCTGCTGAAAGAGGACACAGCCACCAGAGAATACCGTTTCCATGAAAGGGTGTACATGGTCTGCAACAATGCTTAGGTTGGTGGTACATGTCAAAGTTCATCCACATGGATGGCAGGACCCAAGGCTTCCAAGCAAAACATTGCCCGGCTTGCCTTCTTCCCATAGTGCATCCTGATGCCGTGTGTTCCCCAGGTAAGCGACGCACCCGGCCATCCACGTGATGTAAAAGAAAAAGTGATTCATCAGACCAGGCCATCTTCTTCCATTGCTCCGTGGTCCAGTTCTGATGCTCAAGTGCCCACTGTTGGCGTTTTCTACGGTGGACAGGGGTCAGCATGGGCACCCTGAATGGTCCCCTTACACAACAAACTGCAATGCACAGTGTATTCCGACACCTTTCTATCAGAACAAGCATTAACTTCTTGAGCAATTTCAGCTACAGTAGCTCGTCTGTTTGATCGGACTACACAGGCCAGCCTTCGCTCCCCATGTGCATCAATGAGCCGTGGCCGCCCATGACCCTGTCGCCGGTTCACCACTGTTCCTTCCTTGGGCCACTTTTGATAGATACTGACCACTGCAGACCAGGAACACCCCGCAAATGAGCTATATAAAATAAAGTAATACTTTTATTCAGCAAGGATGCTTTAAACTGATCAAAGAGTGACAGTAAAGAATTTTACATTACAAAATATAATGGTTTCCACGAAAAATAATAAGCAGCACAGCTGTTGTTTTTAACAGTGATAATAGATATTCCTTGAGCATCAAATCAGCATGTTAGAATGATTTCTGAAGGATCATGTGACACTGAAAGCTGGAGTAATGGTTGCTAAAAATTCAGCTTGGCCATCAAAAGAATAATTCTATATTCAAATAGAACGGAAATGGAAATATTGCTGTTTTTACTATGTTTTTGGATCACATAAATGCAGCCTTGGTGTGCTGTGCATAAGATAATTCTTTTCAAATGTTTGAGAATAAAAAAGATTTTCCAATCTTTTGAATGAAAATTTTAAAATAAGTTATATATAATAAAAATGTACATGTCAACACTGCATGCCACATTCATGCCCACTGAATGAACTTCTAGCTTTGCTTCTCTGCCTCCTTTCATCCAGGATTGGGACCAGCGTTTCATCCACTCATCTACTCAATAAAATCTCTCTTTCAACAATTTAATAAAAATAAAACATCACAAAGCTGCTTTCCTCTCCTCTTATACATGTAGATTAGTGTAGTATTATCTTCCTCCCACAGCTGCTGCTGCTCTGAGGGGAGTACAGAAAGCCTTTTGATTGGTTCATTAAGCTGCCTGTCATTTTGAAACAGCCAATGAGGTGTTTAAGAGTCACAGCATATCCTTTTATGGTTCATTGGAGGTTTGTATGCTCTGCCAGCAGCATCCTTTGCAATTGGTTCCAGGAGCTGGTTTAAATGAGAGAGTGCATTGGACTGAGCTTCTCTATTTTTAGTCAGCGTGTGTTTGATGTTAAATATTACAGTTATGTTTTTAGCAGACTCTTTTCCACAAATCATGTTAATCCAGTAGGCTTTGACATGATGTTGTAAATAGATCAACAGAACAAACTGCATCACAAGATATATGCAAATATATCAGATCTACAACATGCATATTGCTCAGCAAACAAACAACCAATCGCCAGCACTCTTCAGCTCACAATGCAGTGTAGTGCACTGGCCTAATGGCTTCTAAAGAGCAGGCTCAGTCAACAGAGATGATTCTGTGCAAAATGTAACGAAACAGTGTTTTACCTCAGGTCAGGAAATTACAGAATACAACAGGGCTGAGGTGGTCGGTTGAACTGATGTGGTTTTCGCCCTGTTTTAATAAAAACTCAGCAGAGCCTGACTAAGGTGTACACCCATGCTGTGTTTACGCTGGTGTCAGCATTACCTCAGTGAGTTTGATTTGTCTCAGTTCCTCCTCTGCTGCAGTCAAAGGCAGAGGCGCCGCCTGCGAGGTGAGGTACTTTTTGTAGCCGTTTAGAGAGACATCGTCCTGGCCAGAAAGAGACACATTAGTGGGGAAACTTACAGCTGTGGTCCGTTCATGAGAGGCTTTGATTTAAAAAAAATGGCAGCTGATACAGGTCATACCTTCACTGTGCCAAAAATCTCGTCTTTAATGTGGCCACCACCAAACTCTTTTTTCAGCGTGGCCCTTGTAGCAGCATACAACATCTTTTGTCGGACCTGAAAGAAAATGTTTTTTTTTTTCAAAATAATTTCTGGATATAATTTTTTTTAGGGCTGTCAAAAGATTAATCGCGATTAATCGCATCCAAAATAAAAGTTTGTGTTTACATAATATATGTGTGTGTACTCTGTTAATTATTATTTATATATAAATACACACACATTCATGTATATATTTAAGAAATATTTGCATGTATATACATTTATATAATATATAATATATATAAATGTTTTATATATAAAAATAATATTTTTTTCTTAAATATATACATGCTTGTGTGTGTATTTATATATAAATAATAATTAACAGAGTACACACACATATATCATGTAAACACAAACTTTTATTTTGGATGCGATTAATCACGATTAATCTTTTGACAGCCCTAAATTTTTTACTTAATTTGTGTGTAATTTGTTGTTGTTTTTTTAAACAAGCTTGAACATGCATCAGATTAATTTATTTTAACAGGCCAACATACATCTGTAAATAAGAACTATTAACAGACATGATCAAAAAACATATATAACATATATAACAAACAATTTTATATATATATATATATATATATATATATATATATATATATATATATATATATATATATATATATATATATATATATATATATATATATATATATATATATATATATAAAATCTTGATTAAACACATCCAAAATAAAAGTTTGTGTTTACATAATATATGTGTGTACTGTGTATAATTATTATGTATATATAAATACACACTCATTCATGTATATATTTAAGAAAATTGTGCATGTATATACTGTATATATATTTATATAATTTATATAACATTTTCTTCAATATATACTGTACATGCATTTGTGTGTATTTAAATAAACATAATAATTATACACAGTACAACACACATATGTAAACACAAATTTTTATTTTGGATGTGTGATTAATCGCGATTATGTGTGTGTGTGTGTATGACATAATAAATAATAATAATACATGACAACATATAATAAAAAAATACAACAATATCAATATTATTTCTGTTTCCAAATCAACTTAAATGTTTTGTAATAAAAGAGCAGTTTGAGCAATTTTATCTTCTGCTAGATCAGCACGAAAGACTTATTTGAGTGCGTTTTAGACTCTGAACATTTCAGTCTCTCTCTGGTTGTTTAACATTGAGGAAAAAATTAGAATGGCAAATTTGGAGCACAGAACCACAACTGTCTGTTTTCTTTATCAGATCAACACATGATTTTCATTTAAAAAAATGATATGTACTCTGAAAGCTACATAGATATCTAGATCTTTTGCTTGAATGCAAAGACTCCATTATATGAGCTTATGATACTTTTTCTATCTGTAAAAGATCACATTACGAGTGGATCTCCATAGTTATCCACATTCACTTTAGACTCTATTCACTTTATATCCACATTGTACTAACAAAATAGGCTGCTTGAATATGGACAGGCTTAACTGGGATATTTTTTTTAAAAAGAGCTTTAAACCAGGGATACTATATATGGAGTGGATGGATTAAAATGCACTGAGCGATGTCATCTCATGATTTCCTGTGGCCTCATACGAGCTGAAAGACGACGGCATCATGCAAACAAACTCACTGGAGAGTGATCCGGAGACCAGGCCAGAAAGATCCACTCATAACCCTGGTTGTTGGTGGTATCCAACCTGTAGAGAAGGTACGAAGGCATGTCGTCCTCCACGAGTGGGAGAACACAGCTGTCCCATTCCTGGTCCCATTTCTTGGCAGCCCGTTTACTTCCGCCTAGAACTAACTTCTCTACAGGAACACAATGGAAGAAAGGAAAGTGTGAAATGACTCTCTTTTTTTTCTATTTAAATCTTCTATTTAGTTCAGTCGTATGCAAAACAAAAAAAGTACAGAGCGTTATTTAACAGTTTAGAGTTTCTTGTTTTGTATTCTCATATATAAATGAGGGTTTTTTATTCACATAGTTTTAAAAATCGTTCTAAATTTAAAGGAATAGCACACCAGAACTATAACAATAACGACACAGAGGAACGATATCGTTGGAATCACTTTCACAACAATTTTATTCCAGTTGATGAATGATTATAATATTGACAGCCAATCAGAATCTACTCGAGCTTGAGCATTTAAAGCAGCAGATGACGAAACTGCTGATATAGTTATTGTTCTTGGTGGGAATGTGCCTTTAGTCTTGATTTGTGAATGTAAAATTTGATGAAAATACTTAAAAGAAGTAATTTTATTTTTTCAGAAAACTCAGAAACATCATTAGGTTCTAAATTGTTTAATGTTTCTGTCATGTCCAATTGAAAATGCAAGTAAAATGGGGCAATACATGGACAATTGTTCACATGGTCAATGCATGTTTGTACTCAGTAAAACTGTCATCTCACCATTTTCAATCACTACTTTGATGAGCCGATATTCTCCATTCCGGGCCTTTGCAAAGATTTCTTTCACTTCCCCGGTAGCTGAGAAGAGAAAGCACAGGGCGAGAGAGCAGGACACAATGAATCCATTTATTCTGATCCGAAACAAAGCTGACCATCTCTGGATAACGGAATTGAAATTTGGCCGATTAACCAAAGTGAGAAATCTAAAGAGGCGTTGTTAGGGGCAGTTTTTGGAGACCGCAGTCCATTCCTGGAGTATGTTCTTTGAAATTCTTTGCAGAAAAGTGATCTTTAATTAACCCTTCAGCATAACTGCACTGATTCATAGTAATGTGTTGTCATGGTAACATAACGCAACTGCAGTAAAAGCTCAATCAATGTAAACAGATGTCCATTGCATAATGCCTGGCAACAGCTTTGAATAAAGGTGACACGGTTATTACAGCTGGACCTTTGAAACCTGCTGCTTTCCAAGTTCCTTATGACTGCACAATCCTCGACTCCATTCGGACTACACACACACACACACTGATAGTGAAAGACCAATCGGAGTTTATTTGCATGACCGTATTAGAGCAGCAAAAGGCAGAGTACACTTGACACAGATTCACTGTCCGTCTCTGGTTTGTTTACTGCTAAGCTCCCAATAAAACTCTATAAGGCAATTCAGTCTCAGCAACGACCACAACAGGTTATTCTGTTCACAAACAATCGCCAAATAAAGAAACGTGCATTATAGCGATGTAATAAACTTTGTCCGACTTTTTTGAATCGACGATAATAGATCGTAGAGGATTTTACCTTGGATGCCGGTTTGATGAGACATTCTGCTTCTCCTGCGTCGGCCGGTTGGTTGATGGTAGTAGTGAAAGAACACGGAAGTGGGAGAATGAACTACAGTAATTTGGTATGCCTGTCATGTGATGTCATTGCGTGACCCCGCCCTCTGCGGCGTAGTGTGCGTGTGCTTGTTTGTTTTTTAGCTTTTTTTAAAAAAAAAATATAAATATAAAAATGTTAACAAATCTCTCTCTCTCTATATATATATATATATATATATATATATATATATATATATATATATATATATATATATATATATATATATATATATATATATATATATATATATATATATATATATATATATATATATATATATATATATATATATATATATATATATATATATATATATATATATATATATATACTATATATATATATATATATATATGATTACAGAAGTTGCCTTAAAAAGCAACTTTCTTAAGTTGCCCTAAAAAATAAAAGAGACAAATGAAGTGATAAAATATTTTCTTAAAATAAAAACTTCTAGAAAAGGAAAGTTAGTCAAGAGGTTTTTTTAATTCTTTATATATATATATATATATATATATATATATATATATATATATATATATATATATATATATATATATATATATATATATATATATATATATATATATATATATATATATATAATGGTCAAATTCTTTATTAAATACTTAAATAAACATTGAACGAACTGAAGGATTGCTTCAAACGTAGAATGTCAGTATTTTTTTCAAAACTGGGGTCCAGGGATAATGTATAGCTTAAATATTTTCCAAATAATATGGAAGACATATTACTAATTTAATTTTTTTTTCCACAGTATAAGGGTCTTTATACAAAAAACGAGATGCCTTTTAATTGTTAGCATGGGGTCCCACACGAGGATGATAATATTTTGGGGTTGAAAACTCCTGCAGTTTGCATTTGGCATTATAGGCTGTGCTCTTGGGACAGATCTTGGAAGTGGTGGAATTTCTCAAATGCAGGGTGGGGTTGTGAACATCCCACAGACATACTATATTTATATACTGCCAGACTATAATGTTGATTCAGTTTCTCTCTCTCTCTCTCTCTCTCTCTCTCTCTCTCTCTCTCTCTCTCTCTCTCTCTCTCTCTCTCTCTCTCTCTCTCTCTCTCTCTCTCTCTCTCTCTCTCTCTCTCTCTCTCTCTCTCTCTCTCTCTCTCTCTCTCTCTCTCTCTCTCTCTCTCTCTCTCTCTCTCTCTCTCTCTCTCTCTCTCTCTCTCTCTCTCTCTCTCTATGTGCGTAATGAACCACAGACTCAGCAGGGAGGGGTGGCACTATAGAGCAATGGCAGGGTAATTCATGGTAAAAGCAGACTAAACCTTCCTTGTGAATTAGAGGTTACTGGGCCACACACCCCTGTGCCAAAGGCCTTAATCAAGTTCCTCTGCAATAGTTGTGTGTAATGACATATTCTATTTAAAGAAGACGTTTCTATTATTACTCAAAATTGGCTGCTATAGTTAATTACTAAAAAGGAATTGTTCCGTACTGACTTGATATATAAAAGCATTTTAAAGCAAAACTTTATCATTCACTCTCAGAAAAAAAGGTACAAAAGCTGTCACTGGGGAGAAACCTTTTCAAAAGGTACACTTTTGTTCCTTTCAGGTACTAATGTGTACCTTTAATGCACCCTTTATGTACAAAAGTGTACCTTTAGAAAAGGTACCGCCTCAGCAGCTTTTGTACCTTTTTATCTGAGTGTTGAATTCAGCATTCCAAGAAAGAATGAATTGTAACTTTCCATTCCTCCTTCATCAATTAATTAATTCTGACCTGATAAAACAATGTATTTTTGCAATATTGTCTGAATACCTGATTCACGCAGCAGGGGACAGTCATTGTGATTTGTGCAGCTCCTCTTTATCTGGTTATGTAAAGCACACAAAGGACAAGCGAAAGTCACAGCTGTGAAAATGCAGAGAGCCTGGATTCTCATATTCAACATGTTCTCAGGGATCATTTATCATCAACGCAAACTAGGACAGTATACAATATGACTAATAAAATTAGAAGCACAAGCATTCAAATGCACATGAATCATAAGCTATTTCTGGAATATACGGTATGTAATGTTTTTCTATGCATGGAATAAAGACCTACTATGCAAGCCAAAAAGCACAAAAGACTACAAGAAAAACAGGTAGTGCTTTATTTTGCAGTCCTGTTCTGCATGTTGTACTTATTGTAATTACCCCGAAACTATACCTCTAAACCTAACCTTAACCCACCTTATATTACCCAGTGCTGTCTTAGGTAAGTACACTGTAAGTAGACATATACCGTACTGTAAAACACATATACCGTACTGTAAAAAAAACAAACAAACTACGATGATATTTTATAATGCAAAACTTCCAAATCCATTGTGATTAATGAACAGGAAGTAACATCATTCACAATTTTTAACATCGCTTTTTGACTCAACATTTGCCAAATGTTATGACTTTTCAAAATTGGATTGAAAATGCAAGTTTAGTTTGATTTTCAAAATTATATTTATGCCATTCACATGCAATGTGAATGCAAATGCAAAACTGTTTGAAATGTCTATAATGGAATAATGGCTACTGTTTTTGTTTTTTTTATTTAAATTGTACACTCTCAGAAAAAAAAGGTACAAAAGCTATTACTAGGGCGGTACCTTCAAAAGGTACACTTTTGTACCTTATTTTCCCCTATAAAATATTAGTACACTAAAGTGTACATAATAGTAGGCACATACATGGTAGCCTACATATTAGAAACTTTTCAAAGGGTACCCTGCCATTGACAGCTTTTGTGCCATTTTCTGAGAGTGTACAAATACAGTGCATTTTGCACAGTATTCAATAAATAGTAAAATGGTATTCTATTTCAATTAATGTCATTATAGCGTTAACGCTCGTTTAACCACTAGGTGGCGCCATTATCCTATTGTTTTTTTTGGAGCTCCTCTATACTTCTATTTTTAAGTTTCGACTGCATATGAATTGTAAATCCAGGAAAGCAGTTGCAGATTGCAGTATTCACGTTCTACCGATGTTTCATTTTATAGACTTAACAGAGAGCGCGAGTCTTCATTATCTTTAAAGCCACCTCTAAAACACAGCGACACAAAACAAACAAAAGCTTGATTAAATGCACAATACTGAGTTAACAAGCTGTCACACACCCAGTCAAGACGGTCCTCGTGCAAGTAAACATATAAAAATCCCTAGTACACACAAAAGGCCCAATATTGTCTGGCCTTCCTGTAATGGGAAAATAAATAGACCCATCCAAAGCTGCCGGTGTTTGTCCAGAACTGAAAGGCCATATCAAGATACATATCGAAGCCATAACTCAAGCTGTCTCATTTGTTTGAGTGAGTGTGTGTGTGTGTGTGTGTGTGTGTGTGTGTGTGGCTATGGCACAGACTGAGAAAGAGAATGAAAATGTGCAGGCTTATGTTTTTTTTATTATTGTGTGTGTGTGTGTGTGTGTGTGTGTGTGTGTGTGTGTGTGTGTGTGTGTGTGTGTGTGTGTGTGTGTGTGTGTGTGTGTGTGTGTGTGTGTGTGCGTGGGAGGGTGATAAGAGAAAGGTAGAGAACAGAATAGACCCTGAAAAGATATTTCTGTCCATGACTATGATATTAGTGTACCTAATTATGCATAGGCTTATAAAAGCACCTACTGTAATGATGCACACTGTATGCCGACTAATATAAGCTAATGTATAATGGTTCCAACTGTTAGCTCCTTTTCAAATGTCATTAGTGAAAAAAACATCACTACAGGAAAATCCCACTATTCATCCTCTAACCCAAACCAAATTATACCCTAAAGAAGATGTTATACCTGTGTTTGAAAGATTTGCTGGAAAATTCACAGGCATTAGTCATGAAATGGATGAATGCTTTCTCATTTTTATCGCCACTGAAAGCGTTCTTGCCTTCATCCGTCACTGGCTCCTGGTATAGTGGCTTTGGCACCGCGTGGCTGCTTTATAGCTCATATCCAGATGGACATCACCAACTTTTGGTGCTTAAAATTTCATGACCTTCAGCAGCAGAGTAGGAAATTTATGGTCGCTGCACGACATCCAGTGCTACATTTATGAAGGAGGTTCATGGACTTGAATTTATAATCAAGCGTGTTTCATTTCACAATGTGATTTGATGCATTTTTGTATGTACCAAGGCAATTATTGTCTATCTGAGACATGCTGATCTGCCAAAGTGTGTTTGCATGGGGTGTATGGACTACATTGTGCTTCTTGGTTATGAAATCAAGTTATGGCTTCTATGAATCATGTATGGAACAAAATTTTCGATAATTTATGAGATTTCCTCAAATCTGTGATATTTCAAACATATCTTAATTGCATGCATTTAATGCATTTATGCTCTTGATGCATTACAGGAAATCAAACACAACAATTGATATAACAATATGTTGTTCTAAGAACGTTTTCCATCTCCATTATGTGAATGAAACTTCGATGAACATTCTGTTTTTTAATGTTTTAAGAACGTTGTTTCCTTGGATATTTGAAAATTCTTACAACACATTTGTATATTTTTACACATGCTCATTAAGTTCACTTTTATGTGTTTCAGACATTTAGAAATAATGGTTTCATAATTCAATGGTAACATTAGGGAAATGTTCTTAGAACACAAACATTTTAACTATATATATAGCATCACACTGCCTCCGCTGGCTTGCCTTCTTCCATAGTGCATCCTGGTGTCATGTGTTCCCCAGGTAAGCGATGCAAACGCCCCCGGCCATCCACGTGATGTAAAAGAAAGCATGATTCATCAGACCAGGCCACTTTATTGCTCCGTGGTCCAGTTCTGATGCTCACGTGCCCATGTTGGCGCTTTCAGCGGTGGACAGGGGTCAAGCATGGGCACCCTGGCTGGTCTGCGGCTATGCAGCCCCATACGCAAACAAACTGAGATGCACTGTGTATTCTGACACCTTTCAATCAGGACCAGCATTAACTTCTTGAGCAATTTGAGCTACAGTAACTCATATTTGATCGAACCATACGGGTCAGCCTTCGCTCCCCTTGGCCGCCCATGACCCTGTCGTCTAGCCATCACAATTTGGCCCTTCTCAAATTCTCACCCTTATGCTTGTCCATTTTTCCTGCTTCTAACATCAATTTTGAGGATAAAATGTTCACTTGCTGCCTAATATATCCCACCCATTAACAGGTGCAGTGATGAAGAGATAATCAGTGTTATTCACTTCACCTGTCAGTGGTTATAATGTTATGCCTGATCGGTGTGTGTATATATATGGGGTCGACAGGGGCTCCATTCACTATTATTGCATAGTTAAGTAAATTAATAATTATGAATGAATAATTAACATGTATTTACATAGCACTTTATACAGTTAAATGAATCATTTCAAAGCAGCTTTACAATAATAAACATTAAAATAAAAGCGTTAATGTTGCAACAGTGAGCCATTATTGATTGTATAGCACAATAATGTTATTCATTCTTTCAACATTTCCTTAATAGACAATAAAGTGTTTTGTGACTTGGATGAAGTTATTTTAAACAGGAATAGTTAAACTGCCCTGTAATAATGTTACAATAACAAAATGTTGATTAATAACACCTCCATTCTGGTCACCGTGTAACAACATTCCTGTCTGAAAATGTAGTCCTATCCATATCCCTACCCTTAAACCTAACCCATAACTTATTCCTAAATGTCGACGCACCTAACCCTGGTTGTAAGCCTAAACTTAACATCTGTAAATGTCCCTCAAATCTGATTGGTGGATTTGAATGACTGCAACAAAGATGTTGATCCAGAAACATGTTGCACTTGGTGAAAATGGTGCACCCTTTTATGCTAATGTTTTGTAAAAGCCTGTTAATGTTCAAATAACCTTTATGGAACATTCTAAGAGATCAAACACAGATTTGTATGTTAGGTTGCGGTTAATCAAATGACCGTTCCCTTCCTTTCCCTCTCTGTGCTCCAAACTAGTTTAGAACCAAGCTCCAAAATTATATTTTGCTCCAAAATTATAATTTGTGGTATTCTCTAACAACACTCTACACTCTACACAAGGTTGCCCCTGCGGGATGAGCAACTCGCTCCCACAATTTCACAGCACTGACTTATCAATGAATCAAGATATGACGGGTGACAGAACAGTGCCCCAGTGCTCCACTGTCTATTTTATTAAACTCATATTTTACAGTTGTACCAATGCAGGCCAACAACTCATGATGTGCGTACATTAAGAGCGACTCTAGATGAAAGCAGGATATTTCTCTTCGCTTTTCTTTTGGGGGGCTGGGTGCATGGTTTTGTAATCACCCCATCCATTACTCAGGTCATGAAAGGTGGCAGAGACATCAGTCATGGGATGGGGGAGGGACATCTTCTGGACTAGGCAGGGAGAGATCTCTTTGACACATCGCAATTATCTTGCAATTTAATTTCACTTATTGTACCAATAGCAAATTAATCTTTTGGACCATGATGAAAAATTTAGACAGAAAAAAAAATGAAGAGAAACATCTTTGTTTGTGCTTTTGAAGACCACCCCATGCTTTTGTTCACTGTTCTCTTGCTGAAGAGTTGGGTGTGGCATGAGGACAGGAAATTAGACGGTCAGCTTTGACAGCACCTTCCATTAAGACACATCTCACCTGTTATTTCCCTCTTTCTTTCAGCTGAATACACCTTTCTAAAGCCTTTCTAAAACTCTCTCAGTAATTGTGTGTATATTTGATGTCTTATTGAAAGCAATCTTAGAACTTAGTGAAGACCACAACACTTCTTAATAGTACGTTTTACAGATTCTCACCCAAAGCAGATGTGTATTGAGCTGACTTCTTTAGGTGCCATTTGGCACACACGCCAACCCAAAAATTAATCCACAAACAGCAGAAAAAACACAAAAAAGAAAGTGCAATTATAATCATAGTTGACATACCAAAATAAATAAGTTTGTTAAATATTAAAATTAATGATAAAAAGCACCCCATATATTATTAAATATATCATATACTATTTGATTTTCTTTATTGTCATGTGTATATATATATATATATATATATATATATATATATATATATATATATATATATATATATATATATATATATATATATATATATATATATATATATATATATATATATATATATAGGTCAGGTTTGGAGTCTGTTTGTTCATGTTTAGAGGTTTTTTTTTAAATCTCTTTTTCTGTTCTGTTTCCAGGTCAGCTTTCTAGGTTGTTAATTAGTTCTGTCATCCTCTGTTCTCTGCCTGTTTGTCACCATGGTCGCTGACTGATTTAGTGTTCTGTACAGGTGTGTCTGCATCAGTGTTGTGCAAGTTACTTCCTAAGTAATACATTATAGATTACTTGTTACTGTTATTTAAAAGTAATTATTTACCTTACAATATTACTGTCTCAGAACTGTAATGCGTTACATTACTCCTGTATTACTTTTGAGTTACTTTCACCAAAATAACTACAGATGTAAAACTTAACATTCTAAAATGACAAAATGTAGGTTACTACAGAGCATTTTACAAGGCGATTTGATGTATCATAATGACTGCGGGCTATCCAGGCTAACAAGCATATAATTGGCAAAGTGAAGGCTCAAGACAATGAAGAAAGGATGAATCACAAATGATCCAAGTTTGAGGTAAAGTGGTTATCTGGCAATAGCTTGGGTCTATTCATATTAGACACAACAGAACTGTTTGTAAACTCTAATGCCATGACAAGATGCACATTTGTTCTTTTCTTATTGTTGTCATTATTTTATTCTCTTTGAATTGAAGAGGTTCACAACACAAAACCGTCATGCACAAAGTGCAAGAGATGTTTTTTTTTATTTATTTTTTATTGCTAGTGCTATTTACGTCTATGTTTTTTTTTTCGGTTTTAGACAAAGATTGCATTTGACTGCTATTGCATTTGACTATTACGTTCTTCTTGTCCTTATCTCTGACAAACTCGAAGTAATGCGCACACTCTAAAAACATTTACTATGATTTACTAAATTTTTTTGGTGAAACATTTTTACATTTTTCAAGTGTAATCAATTACATACACCATATTAGTTGAACAAATGCAAGTAAAAAAATTAAGTAGATCTGAGTAACTACATTTGGCACATTTACTAAATAAAATTGAGTAGAAAAAATTTAATGAAAAAGATTTAAAAAACAATATTAATGAGTAATTTTGACAGTTTTTATTCATGAGTAATATTAACTCTTATAGTATAACTTTAATATTAACTTTAATTTCCTCTAAACCTTTGTAAAATACTCCACACAACCACACTAATACATGACATTGGCCTTTATTGTCGATGAGTACAGCAATACAGCATATATTACAGTTTGGATACAATATGTATACAATATTGGCAACATTTAAACTCATGTAACAAACATTTTAGAAGTAAAAGTTAAACATTTAAAAGTAATTCAAGTGTAATCAACCTGTCTGTTATCCCATTTCCACCGTATCAGCGCCGTTTCTCGAGCCTGAGATGGACTCGCGGTCTGCGAAAGAATTGCTCTGGAGACTGAAGAGAATTCAAACAGCCCAACCGTTGAGCCGTCGTCACGTCAAGGGGCGGGGGAGGGGTGCAGTGTTATAATCGAGTAAAGTTACTCAATTTCTTCAGTGTGTGTTAAAGATTAATAATCTTGATTTGAATTAAGTTATATTTGTGGTTCTTGAAACAGATCGATTTAATTTTCCTTTCTCAAATATTTTGATGGAAATTTCACAAATATATTAAGTATATTTTAAATAAATAATTGTTTTTTCGAACACTAAATTCTTTTAGTGAAAAAAACTTAAATATAACTGAAAATTTGAGACAAAATTAACTGTTGGATTTTTAGTCAATTATTTTGGTATGTTCAACTCAAAATATCAAGTAAATGATATTTAGAGATTTTATTAAGTTAATAAAGTTAATTATTACTGTGATATTTACTAAGCCACTGAATAATTTTTTAGAGTGCATACGTCCATCTCGGGAATGTACAGTCGTCTTCTGCCATCTTCATCCATTATGCCTTTACACTTTCGTTTGGCTCCGCAGTGCGAGCTGACTGCGCACGCGCCTCGTCCGTTAGCGGAGGTGTTTATACTCGACACGGTCGTCGTTGTGCTATTCTTTGAAACGACAGAGCCTTTAAGCCTTCTTTAGCCGCTTTTCTACTGGCCAGCGCGAGCTGTCATTTAGTCTTTATTCACAAACTTGGACACCACACGTGGCTATTGACTGACCACGAAAAGGTAATATCTTGCATTTTAACTTGCATTTTTCATTCGTTGTCTCGTGGTCTTGCTGGGGTTTTTTTTGTTTGTTTTTTGAACAATTAAATTTTGGGCCAAACGTGTGTTGTAACGCGAGCGTTACTGAACATGTACCGAGTAAAATATTACTGAAAATACAGCAAAAAGTAATATGTTACTGTAATGCATTACTTTTGTAACACGTTACTCCCAACACTGGTCTGTGTTAAACTAAGGTTGTCCTGTTCCTGAGCGTTTAAGTTTGTGCCTGAGTGTTTTGATTCTTTTAAGTTGTAAAAAATAAAGTTAAGCTGCTGCAGTTAGATTCTATCACCTCATCTTTGTGGGTCCGCCGTCCGCTCCAGTGTCGGCTCCGGCCCCTGGGTCCGCTCCGGTGTTGACTGCGGCCCCTGGGTCCGCTCTAGTGTTGGCTCCGGCCCCTGGGTCCACTCCAGTGTCAGATCCGGGCCCCTGGGTCCGCTCCAGTGTCGGCTGGGTCTACTCCTCCGTAGTATAGTGTATATAGTACAGTACAAAAATGTTTAAATAATAATTTAAAAAAAACTATTTTGTACCATAAACAACTTTGGGACTGTGCTGGATCACCAGTTAATGTCCAAAGTAAAATCTGGTTCCTGAAGCAAAACCAGAGAACCACTTCACATTGTAACTTTGCTGTGCATCTTTGGCCTGGTGTGGTGCTGTGGAAATGTAAAGGGGGGGGAAACACATCTGATAAGGGGTGTCTGTGCCTGACCAAAATTAGTCCTTAAGCAATAAGTGAAGTTTAAATAAAATGGTTTCAAATTGTGCATTAAAATATTAGCAAATTGCATTGTTCACCATGACAATAACAGTCCCAAAATTGGCAAGAAATTATCCCTGTAGCCTACCTAATTACACGGAACCTATATTTAGATCTCATTATCATGACATATTTTCCCCTTATAGCTGATTTCCTAAAGTCCTATAGAGGGGTTTCCTCTGTTGTGAGAGGCAGATGGCTGTGCTGTTAATACTAATGAACTGGCTTAATTGTACAGAAATGTATTTGACCGTGAAAATTCCAGTCAAACCGCTGAAAATGCTTCTCTCAGCATGAATAACTCTCGCTGATTCAATTAACATCACCTCAGTTTACACACCGCCATTTATCAAGTACTGGTACAGCACTGTGTGTGTGTGTGTGTGTTGGGGAGTGGTGCAGAGGGATTTATTTAGAATGATATATTGTGAGGGGGATTTTGAGGCAGTAAATGTCTTACACTGAGAGGGCCATTAGAAACGCCTGCTTAGTCGGATTACAGCATGCAGCTAGTTCAGTTTTCCATTCATCTCCTCTCCCTTTCATTGTCTTCCATTCTCCCTCCTGTTGACCCCATTCACTGTTTTTCCAAATTCATTGTAAATAGTGATTAACTGTGCAACTTTTATATTACGCCTAACGAGGGATTGAAAAACATAAATTGGCATATAAAGGTGCTGTATTAAACAGCATTACAGCAACTATCCACAAATGTTCTGTTTTAAATATTTCTCATTATATTAGAAATATTTAAAATAAAGCAGACAGTAATTTAATGATGAATGGTTGTAGGGGCCACCATGCTATATATATATACAGTGGCATGAAAAAGTATGTGAACCGCTTGCAGAATCTGTGAAAATGGGAACAATTTTAACTAAGAGGGATTATACAAAATGCATGTTATTTTTTATTTAGTACTGTCCTGAATAAGATATTTTACATAAAAAAAATGTTAACTTATAGTTCACAAGACAAAAAAATAGCTGAATTTATTAAAATAACCCTGATAAAAAGTTTATGAACCATTGATTCTCAGTGCTGTGTGTCGTTCCCTGGATGATCCACGGCTGTTTTTTTGTTTTGTGATGGTTGTTCTTGAGTCCCTTGTTTGTCCTGAGCAGTTAAACTGCCCAATGTTCTCCAGAAAAATCCTCCAGGTCCTGCACATTCTTCAGTTTTCCAGCCTCTTTTTCATATTTGAACCCTCTCCAGCAATGACTGTATGATTTTAAGGTCCATCTTTTCACACTGAGGACAATTGAGGGACTCAAACACAACTACTAAAAAAGGTTCAAACATTCACTGATGCTCCAGAAAGAAACACAAATCATTAAGAGCCGGTGGGTGAAAACCTATTGAATTTGAAAATCAAGGTAAATTGTACTTAATTTGTCTTCCGGGAAACATGCAAGTATCTTCTGTTGCTTCTGAAGGGCAGTACTAAATGAAAAAGAAAAGAAAAATTTGGACATCTTCATCCTGTTCAAAAGTTTTCACCCCTGGATCACATACTTTTTCATGCCACTGTATGTGTGTGTGTGTGTGTATGTATATATATATATGGTACAAATATATTAAACAAACATTTCCACTATTCTTCTAAGCAACATATTAAACATACGGCCACCATTCTTATATTTTTGCCAATGCAAACGATCCTACACTTCCTTTCACGTCATCCAATCAGCTCCTGATCTGTGCAGAAGGCCCATTGTATATTCAAATCCAGGCCCTCAGCCACAATCTGGAGGCCTAATGAAGAGCCCAGGGGGTCCGGCTATCAGAGTGATGCATGGCATCATATGAACGGACACCTTTTCATGCTGCTGTAGTGGGTAGGAGAGCTGCCCGCTGAAAAACGATTAGAGGGCTGGGAACGTGACCCCCACAGCTTGCTAATGACATTTCTACAAGCTAGTCCAGATCCGTGCGCTTCTTTGCTGAGAGGAATATTAAGATTTCGCCTCTCTCAGGAATGATGCAAAGAGGAGCTGTTTAGTGGATGTAGATGAGTGCTGCTCATGACCGCTTGGTGCTCTTCAGTCAGAGCTGGTGGGACATACTGAGCACGGTTTGGTAAATAAATGAATGAAATATTCTGCCTATGCATAGCGAAATCTGCAGAAGCAGCAGACAGATGGGGTCAGGTTTTCAGGTCTGGAAAAGCAGCTAAATTATATGTAAAAAAAAAAAAAAAAAATGTTTGAAGAGAGCCCTCCTGAAAATGTAGGTAAAAAAAATAAAATAATAAATAAATAAACAAATAATTAAAATAAAATTGTAAATATATTACAATAACAATAAATAAATAAAATATTATTTTGCCCTGTAGGCCTACTACAAACATTTTCTTAAATAGTATTATTTTATTCCAATAACAATATCCGAACATCTTTGAAATAAATCATTAATCAACAAGATGTATTTTTCTTACACCATTGGCAAATAGTTTTTCTTAATATAATTTGTAAATTAAACATAATAAGAAAAACCTATTTACCAGCTGACTAAGAAAACAACCTTAATTCAAGTTGTTATCTGAAAACATACATTTACTTTGTTTTATGTATGTTTCGAGAAAAAAAAATACTGGTTTGCAGTGTGAGAAATTAGGTTAATGAGTAAAAAACGCATGAAAGAAGGTATTTGCATATTGTACGAATAACCTTTGGTTTTGTCACAAAATCAATATCAGTAACAGAACATGGGAGGCTCTCAAGAGGAAATATGACCTTATTTGTGATTTGTCCTTTTGGACAAGGTACTTTTTAAGCCTGAAGGGGTTTGGTGATTGGAGAACGCTGGAGCAGACAGTAATTTAATGACGAATGGTTGTAGGGGCCGCCACGCTGTTCATGGCCTCTCAGTGGAGACCGAATGGCTGAATCTGCTAGTCTCTCATTGCTTTAGTATGATAATGATGCCTTATGGGGGTCCAGAGGTACAGCTGGTGGATCCTGAACACCTGAGTCCATTCGGCCACTTAAAAGTGAGCCACGGTAACAATTATTGGAACACAAAGGAATTGTGGATGCCTAAATTAATATTCATTGCTGAAGGCAAAAATGAGATTTATATTTGATTTTACAAATGTTACAAGCTACACTGAAAAAAAAATTACTGAAAAACTTTTGCCTTTTAACACTGTTTTTGCTTATTTTGTAAGAGTCTGAGCAAAATAACAGTCTAAAGTCTGTTTGAAAAAGCAAGAATCCATAATCTTACATCTATTCCTCTGTACCAGACGACTGCGGGGGTCTCTCTCCAGGTGTGTGCTGCCGAACAGATGCGCACCACAGGTGGGCTGAATGTGTTTCGGAGGTTTTTTTGTATATATTCATGAGTGTGCCGATGTGAATGTATGAATGTGGGTCGCTCTGATGGTAAGGCAAGAGCCCAGCAGGGGCGTCCAGTTTGTATTTCACAAATGCTGCTCCCCTCACAAACTCATAATTAGCACTAGCGAAGTAAAATGACTAATGAGTCTCAGAGGGAGTTCAAAGATTAACACACCCACCAGGAGAAGACCCAGGGTTTATGGCCATGCTGGCTCTGACAGGTGTCTTACATTCTGCCTGTTTCAAATTGTAGCATACATTAATAAAGCATGCAAGAGGAACAATGGAAACATGATTGACCGAATGATTTTACATTTTTAAAATCAGCATGTGAGAGCAAATGTGATCCCTCAGCTTCAATGGCGGATATGCATATTTTTTTCAGACTAGTTTTGGTACAGTCATTACATATAGACAAAGATTTGATTTGATTTTTAATATGAAAAAATATACACATAATAAACTAAAATAAACAATTACCATATAATAATAATAATACGTATTGCCTTGTACTACAAACATTTTCTTAAACTGTATTTTTGGACTTTTCCCAACAAAATATCTTAACAACTTTAAAATAAAATATATTTTTACTTGCAATATTAACTGCATTATATTTTAGGGCATGGTTTTAGAGAATATCTTGAATGTTTATTCGATTTATTTTTCTTACACCATTGAAAACAACAAAATAAAATAAAATGTAATAAAATAAAATGGGATTAAAAAATAAAACAAAACTAGGAGGAGTTTGTTAAAGTACAACGTCTGGAAATGGCAAAAACTACAAATATTTTGCAGGGAAAATTATCCCTTCCTGTTGGATTTTCAGATTTTGCTCCCAGGGACTTTTTTGTAGGTATTGGGCTGTTACATGTGTGTACCGAATTTCATACTTGCATGTGAAACGTACACTCTAAAAAAAAAAGGTTCTATATGGCACCAAAAATGTTTCTTGGCTCGTAATCATAGGGGAACCTTTTTAAGTGCTATATAGCACCAATTTTGGTGCTTCAGTGGTTCTTCAGCGGATCTTCAGAGGTGCTATATAGCACCTTAGTCAAAGAACCGGTGAAGAACTGCTGAAGAAACACTGAAGCACTAAAATTGGTGCTATATAGCACTAAAAAAGGTTCCCCTATGATTACGAGCCAAGAACCATTTTTGGTGCCATATAGAACTTTTTTTTTTTTTAGAGTGTAGCACAAACGGTGCTTAATTTAAATTGTGTAGGTGGCGCTATCGAACCATTTTGCTACACCTAATTCTGAAACCCATATCAGAGATACATTTTCGCCACTTCTGACGCATGTGCAAAGTTTCATGAGTTTGAGCATGTTTGTCATAATATCAAATTTCCCATAAGACTGTTCACAGTGCCCAGGGTCATTCAAATTGTAGGCTCCATTGTTTGTATGTCACAGAAATCCATTTGGATCAATTCTAAAAAATGGGATTTTAAGATATGAACCCATAAATTGAACCTCAATTCTGTTATGACAAACCCCTGCACTCGAGAGATAACACAAAGGTGGCCTCTTCTCTGGATGAGGCACAGGTTCAGGACACGAGAGGTTCCCAGGCTACTGTGGGTTTTGACGGACGATGGGGATCTTCAGGTCTAATGAGCTGTGTAGGAAGCAAGTGGAAAGGAGAATATTTCCTGCAGCGAGTCAGCCAGAAACGATTTAACAAAAGGAAATATGCAGGAGGTCCAGCAGAGAGGGGCTTTTCATTTTCTCCCCTCTCTCTTTCTGCCTTCCTCTCTCAATTTCCTGCCTCAATTTGCGATTGTGAATGAGAAGAGGAGATCTAGAGAATGGGAGAGAAAAATGGTTTCAATCTGTGAGGAACAGGCAGCGCAGGCCCGGCGAGAGCCGTGTGATGTATGTGTGGGCTGGAGTTAGCTCACATTGTTTTGACATTTTTTATATGGAATAAAATAACTAGGCTTTGAGGATCAGGCAGGAGTGAATTTGTATCTGGAGTCGATCATTTAGTTCTCGTTACGGCTGATATTGAGTGAACAGTATTACTGTTGTGTTTGAGGGGAATGATGTGGCAATAATTTATACAGTATTCAGTGTCGGTTTGAACATTGCCTACACCTACACAGGTCCACTGAACAAGATGTAAATTATATCACTGAACCATGAGTTCAGCTTAACCTGAGTGGTAAATATATGCAATATATATATATGTACAGTGGCAATATGTGGGCATGAGAGCGACTGGGAGAGATGAGTCAATGTAACAGTTAGAATATATTACTATTAAACTTTTAACTGAAGTGTATTATATGTGCTTTGTTTTGTTTTTTTAATTCAGACACACTGCACATTAGAAGGACACCAAAAACAATGTTAATAGGAGCATATAGGCCACAAAAATCCAAATATATGCTCATTTGAATTTCTTATTTTTTAAAACCAAGGCCTATGGACAAATTAATTTCCACTTTTAAATATACATTATATAACAAAATATCTACAAATATTCTGTCTCAGTCCCTTTAAATTATATGTATATAAGGTTTAGGAGTGTTCATGGGAATTTTTGACCATTCTTCGATTTGTGGGGTCAGGCACTGATGTTGGACAAGAAGGCCTGGCTCGCAGTCTCTGCTCTAATTCATCCCAAAGAGGTTCTATCGGGTTGAGGTCAGTCAAGTTCCTCCACACCAAACTCGCTCATCCATGTCTTTATGGACCTTGCTTTGTGCACTGGTGCGCAGTCATGTTGGAACAGGAAGGGGCCATCCCCAAACTGTTCCCACAAAGTTGGGAGCATGAAATTGTCCAAAATGTCTTGGTATGCGGAAGCATTAAGAGTTCCTTACACTGGAACTAAGGGGCCAGGCCCAACCCTTGAAAAACTACCCCACACCATAATCCCCCCTCCACCAAACTTTACACTTGGCACAATGCAGTCAGGCAAGTATCGTTCTCCTGGCAACCGGCAAACCCAGACTCGTCCATCGGATGGCCAGACAGAGAAGCGTGATTTGTCACTCCAGAGAAAACGTCTCCACAGCTCTAGAGTCCAGTCCATCCATCCATCTGACGCTTTGCATTACACTTGGTGATGTAAGGCTTGGATGCAGCTGCTCGGCCATGGAAACCCATTCCATGAAGCTCTCTACACACTGTTCTTGAGCTAATCTGAAGGCCATGTGACGTTTGGAGGTTTGTAGTTGGCAACTTCTACGCAGTGTGCATCTCAGCATGCGCTGACCTCGCTCTGTGATATTACGTGACCTACTACTTCGTGGCTGAGTTGCTGTTGTTCCCAATTGTTATAATACCACTAACAGTTGACTGTGGAATATTTAGTAGTGAACTTAGTTATTCTTAGCTAAAAGAGACTTATTTCACAGGTGGCAACCGATCACGGTACCACGCTTGAATTCACTGAGCTCCTGAGAGCGACCCATTTTTACACACAAATGTGTGTAGAAGTGTCTGCATGCCTAGGTGCTTGATTTTTTTTTCTGTGGGAGCCATTTATATTATCATTAATTTACCCCTAAATTACATGTAAAACTAAAATGTGGTTGTTTGTCTCTTGCTGTGTCTGAAATCACATACTGAGTAGGTACTGCATTTGAATTTGAATATAATTTGTGACCATTCAAAAGTAGGTCCTACTGAATGTGGGTAGTATGAATGATATTCGGACGAATGCTACATTCGCCATGTTGTTACTGTCACGTGACCTATCAGTGTCAGTTGCGCTGCTTAACTGCCATTCATAAATCCGTTCTCGTGGCCTCATAGGATAGTAAAGTGTCTATTGCATGCACATCTCCTGAAGTAATTGGTCATCCGGGGACTTTTCACCTACTGTTTTTTGAATACTATTCATTCAGACATACTACTCTGTTGGCGTACTGTTTTTCACTACTATATAGTAGGGAAGTATTCAATTTCGGATGGAGCAACTGTCTTCTGTTTAAACGGTCCAAATAAGCTAAGCAAGTAGACTGGCGAGCCTTTTAAATCCTACTAACTTTCTTTTAGGCTGTTCAGTTTTTACAGGATAATGACTGTTTGTCCAACTAATGATGACGAAAGTGTTTCTCGGGAAACCTGATTGAAAACAATCGTTATTTTTGTAATTCCATTTGATATACGCTTTAAAGCTTTAAATCATTTTAGAGCAGCATCAGGTGCAAACTTCCCCCATTCCTCTGACCTTTAACCTTCACCCAAACTGTGCTACACACATACACAAACACACATGCGCATAGGTGCATTATAGTCCCTGGAGCTTTGGCTCTTCATTCATCTACTCGCAAGATGGTCTAGATCCACTCAAGGGAAAGCAAATGACCCAGATTCACTGGGCATCACTGAGTCTAGAGAGCAAACTATCTCAACGTGGCCCATATACAGTGAACAAGCCACCTACTAATCAACGATACATGATTATAACTGAAAATGGTATTGAATAAAGGGCTGGATGGTGTAGATGTTACTAATTAGCCTTTTCTTCATATAAAGCAGCTAATAATCAGGTATCGAGAGTAAAAAGTTCTCATATGTTATGGTCGAATGGCAATTTCACTGACCTATTATGATCAATATGAATCTTTAAGGGTTTACTATGTGTTTTAGCAGACAAAACAATGTCTTTTTGTTGTATTTAGGATTAGATATGATTCAACACACTAGGGTTGTGTCAGCGTTTCAAGTTTAGGCAGTGGATTGAGGGATTGCTGATTATTTTGAATTTACACTTACACAAGATTATTTTCTTAAAGGAGAATTATCTCCTTTAAGAAAATCACCTTGATTTATTGACCTTTAAAGAAGTAGTACAATATAGTACAAAAAAATACATTCTAAAATTATAATTAAATCTAAATATTACTCTTAAATAAATACATATATAAATAAATACTTCCGGACCCACTTTATATTAGGTGGCCTTAACTATTATGTACTAACGTTTAAATTAATCATTTGATACAATGCACTTATTGTGTACATACATGTTGTTTTTACATTGTACTTACATTTTTAAAAATACCAGCATGTAATTACATCTGTAATTAATTTCTGTAGTTACATTTATAATTACACTGTTGACATGTCCCTTACACCTAACCCTACCCATACCACCACACCTGTCCCTTACCAGTATCCCACCTCAATATCGCAACAATTACAATATGAATACAATAAGGCCACCTATAATATAAAGAGGGCCATACTTCCTATAATGTTTTACCATACATCTCATAAATCTTAATTTCATAAAATGACTACAAGGATGATGGATCACTTTTTGTTTGGACAAACAGTCATTACATAACAGACATGGATAATGTTCAAACAGACTGTGAGTGGGACTGAATCCCTCATTGTGATTCAAACATACACACACACACACACACACACACACACACACACACACACACACACACACACACACACACACACACACACACACACACACACACACACACACACACACACACACACACACACACACACACACACACACACACACACACACACACACACACACACACACACACACTGTGAGAGACTTTGACGGCAGTCGCACTCATCCATACTGATTGGCACTCCCTCACTCACTCATTCACACGTCCACTCTGTAACACTTTCTCCCACTCATTTTCTTTTTTTTCCTCCTAGTACTCATCTCTCTTTTCTCTCAAGATGCTGCTTCTGTTCCAAGTCATGGGAAAACTCTAGAAAAAGATTGGCCCTTGTGTTCACAAAGAAATGTATGTTAAATGGGGTTATTCTGAACCACACATGGTGCGGTTGAATTGATTTTGTTCTGTATAGCCATCTGTCTGTCAGTGAAAACATGAATAGGTGTATTTGATGTATCACCCAGACATAAGGTAATTAATATTACACATCCTACAACTGGTAACACCCTAATGTTCACCATAGGACTGTGCTACAGTACATTTGATCTGATTAATTTGATCAGTTTTAAAGATAAACAAACAGACAAACAAACAAATATTTTGAATGGAAGTTAATGATGAAGAAATTACTTTTTGATGAGTTTTTAATTATTCTTTTCGGACTTGTTTTCCAATAAAATATCTAATTGTCTTTGGGGGAAAAATTCTTAAGAAAAAAAAACACTGCATAAGATATTAGGATATGTTTTTAAGTGGATTTATGGATTTAAGATATGTAAGTATATTTTTTTTCTCACTGCACTGGCAGATTTTAGACTTGTTTTTAATATATAATTGTTTATACTTGTTTATATATTCTCTGGAAACTTAATATCCAACAGTAGGTTGTGCTGCTTCAAAAGATAATGTATTTTTAGGCATTTGAAGGACTTTTAAATATTATAAGGGGAAAATAAATGAACGGATGAATGAATGAATGAATGAATGAATGAATGAATGAATGAACAAAAGAACAGATGAATGAATGAATGAATGAATGAATGAATGAATGAACAGATGAACAAATGAATGAACGGAAGAAAGAATGAATGAATGAATGAATGAACAGAAGAATGAATGAACGAACAAACGAATGAATGAATGAATGAACGAACGAACGAACGAACGAATGAATGAATGAATGAATGAATGAATGAATCAATCAATCAATCAATCAATCAATCAATCAATCAACGAACGAACAAACAAATAATGAATGCATGCATGCATACGTATATGTGGACTAAGTTTGGTAAAAGTCTTTTAACATTGAAAATAAATATTCATTGCTCTGTTTGAGAAGACCAACATGAACCAGAGCCACTCTCCCTAAAGCGATCTTAAAAATTGCTTAACATTGCAGTATCCAATGTATCCCTGGAGAAGAAATGACTTCTTAATGAGTTTTTAATTATTATTTTTTGACTTTTTTCTCAATAAAATATCTACAAATCCTTCAATAAAAAACTTAAGAAGCACTGGATAAGATATTAAGTATTTTTTTTTCTTACTTATTATACTTAAAAAAAATTGCTTATACATCTGGATATTAAAGATGTATTATCCGGAAACTTAAAGGGATAGCTCACCCAAAATGTACATTTTGTAAAGTTCCAAAACCAAAAGAAGATATTTGAATGAATGCTGGTAATCAAACAGTTGACATTAGACATTGACTTCCATTGTAGGAAATAAATTATATGGAAGTGTCTTTGTCTGGTTACAAACATTCTTCAAAATATCTTCTTTTGTGTTCAACAAAAGAAAGAAACTCATACTCATTACCAGGTTTGGAACAACATGAGGGTGAGTAAATGATGACAGAATTGTCATTTTTGGGTGAACTATCCCTTTGCAAATCAAGAAAATGTATTTTGTTTGAAGGATTTTTAAATATAACTGGAAAATAAGAAAATTATTTCGTGTGGGACCATAGACTGTAAAAAAAAAAGATGGACGACGCTCCTTCACTATCTTCCATTGTAGAAAAGTGAAGCCGCCAATATCCATATATGGCGCTGACATCTGCTAATTTGGGATCAAAACCCGCCCACACTCCTGCAGTACCTGTTAGTACAGTTTACAGTTTTTATGGAAATAAAGAAATTAAAGCTAAGGCTCCAATCTGCTCCCGAAAAGAGTCAGTTGGTGCCTCAGTGACAACTTCGCTCAGTGAAACGGTCAATCATGACATCACATCCTCATTTTTATAGCATGAAATAAATAACTAAAACCAAACTTATTAAAAAAAAAAACATTTGAACTTACATCAGCGTGATAAAAACTACCATAAAATGACCATCTTTGGAAAAAAATGCATTTGAAGTGTAATTTGATTGTTTAGCTTGTCTCGCGTCCCATTAGAATACATGGAGGGGGCGGGGTTTATGAGCTATACTGGGACCAACCACCTGGGGGCGACCGAGGCGCTTGGCTTCACTTCTCGTGTGGGAGTAATATAAATAAAGTGCCTTGATTCTAATCTTCAACATGTTCGCCATGACACATTCATTTGGAGAATTTCGGTAACACTTAACAATAAGGTTGTATTAGTTAACATTAGTTAATGCATAGTTAACCAGTCCCTCCAGAAAAACGCGATTATGCGATCGCGTGATTTAACGCATAATCAGCCAAAGTCCGCATATTCATGCGGGGGCCGCATTTTTTCAAATACGCCGCACTTTCGCCGCATAAATTGCCTATTTCCGCGTGCAAAATATGCGGGGCTATCATGATTTCATAATCCCTGCATTTTCGTTGCAAAAAAAGTCATATATATTAGCAGAAAGTTGAAACATTTTCGTTTACTTCACACAAGAGCCGCCATTTCCGCCTATTGCCATGGGAACGTTTTGAAGTGACGTGATTACCCGACGCGAACGTCATCGAAAAGCTTCAAAACCCGTGGAGAAACCATAGATACCGGTGAAACCATGATGAAGCACAAACTCCCATTGGCCAACAAAAATAACAGCAAAAGAGCAAAGCAGTTTCCCTGTGTGCTGACTGATTTCAAAACACAGCATCATGAAGCTTTGAAGCGTTAGTCGATTCAGCGGTTTGAAGCATTATGAATAAATGAGTTGATTCAGCGGTTTGAAGCGTTATGAATCAATGAGTCGATTCAGCGGGTTGGATCGCCAAAGTCACGTATTTCAGCAGTTTGACACGCGATCCGAATCATGAATCGACTCGATGATTCATAGCATCATGATGCTGTGTTTTGAAATCAGTCATCACTATATAAGTCGTTATTTAGTTTTTTTTGCACACAATACTATTATCGTCGCTTCATAAAGTTATTGTAGAACCACTGTAGTGAGATGGACTTTGTAACGACGTCTTTAGTAGGCTACCTTTTATGGGTCTTGAGAGTGTACATTGTGCCAATGGAGGCCTTTCTGAGCCATCGGAATTCAACTAAAATATCTTAATTTGTGTCCAACAACATAAAGGGAAGTCATTAATGACAGAATTTTCATTTTTAGGTGAATTAACCCTTTAAGAGATTGCACTTTGTGCATTGGAAGCACTCAAATGTCTGTTTTGTATAGCGACATCTGTAAAACAGGAAGTTATTTATTAATTTTTTCAGAAGTTGTAGCATATTCCTTTTGTAAAGCTACAGAACTTGATTGACTAAATGTTTTGTAAATTTGAGCCATTATTAAGGTCTTCAATAAAACAAGATGAGAACTTAAATATTCCAGCACTTTCTGTGATGTAGTGCTTTTTTTCTCTTTCTCATCAAACCGCAGTTTTTGCAAGTTCCCGCAATTTTATCGCATAAAATTGCATAAATATCCCGCATTTTTCATCGCATTTTTTAAGAAAACGTGCCGCATAATCAAGGATTTTTGCCCGCAACAATCACAAAAAAAAGCCGCATTTTTCTGGAAGGACTGGTTAACATGAACTAACCATGAACAACACCTCTGTTCAGCGTTAGTTAATAAAAATCCAGCTGTTCTTGGTTTGTTCATGTTAGTTCACAGTGCATTACCTAATGTTAACAAGATTTGAATAATGCATTAGTAAATGTTGAAATTAACATTAACAAAGATAAATAAATGCTTTATAAGTGCAGTTCATTATTAGTTCATGTTAACTAATGTAGTTAACTAAGGACCTTACACTACAAGCACAGTGCACATAAAACATTTTGGACCCTGTCTACACCAGCATTCTTAATACCAGCTTTACAAGAAAAAGCTCCGTCAGAAGTGCTGTGAGTAAGTGTACAGCCACACAACAGAAAGCAGCAAGCTATTCAGAGACAACAGATAGAGAATAATATAAGATGGAGAAAAGAATGGCACGAGTGCATGAGATTCCTTAAGGTCAGAGAGAAGAAGTTGGATGGAACTTGAAGGGGAGGAGGGGAAAAATGGGTTTGAGATAAAGGAAAGAGAACGGAGAGATGGGCTGACTGGAAGGATAATGATGAGACTGAGTTTGAAAGTGCTCTGACAGTGTCCTTTAAAACACCCTTTCTGCTTCCTTCAACAGAAAGAGAGAGAGAGAGCGAGCGAGCAGCCATCTGTCAAGACTTTACACTGCAGTCTTGCAGCTATCTGATAGCCGGCAGGAGAGAGAGGCCTGACAGCTCAGTGTAACACCTGCATTAGCATTCGCCGGGCGGAGAGAGAATGCATGTAAGGGCAGGACAGAGTGCTGAATCCTGCTGATATTACAAGAAGGCTTTTTAAGCACAAATTATTCAAAAGTAGCCCTTTTGTGAGGAAATTCACTTTCCTCATGCATCCGCGCACACACTCGGACTCCATTTTGCCCTTGGGGAGGAAAATAAACATTTGCCGCAGGATAGTCTTTGTTCTCGGGGTTTATTGACATTTCAAACAGATGAAAAATGCTGGGCTCCCTTAATGGCTTACCGTTTCCTTGCTGTTCAAGCTGTTTTTTTGCAGAACGGTTTATTTAATGTTAGTAGATAAAGCGGGTTTTTTATGAATATGGGTTACGGAGAACGCAAGACCTCACTGACTCCAGAACATGCACTAGCATGCTAATTTTGAATATGTCACTTTTACACTGAATTTCTGCCTGAGTTTGAGTTTAAAGACTGCTAATTATTACACATTTGAGCATGTTTGATCAAATACAGCTCTCCTTTAATCCCATGTGAACGTGATAAGGTTTTAAAATATTATTACTCCGAAACCTCCTTTTCTTGATTGGACTCTCTTCCCAGGAGTCCTGAACGACCAGTGCTGAGTCTGACTGGCATGTTATTCATATGACACAGTCTGGTAGTTGTTAATATCTGTCTCTTTCTACAAACTGTCAGTAATGGTTAATGTCCTACTTTTTTAAGCATGACAGATACTGGATAAAATACATCAAACTGATGGTGCGGCACCATCAACAAGAAACTGGAATACAACTATACATTTCAATTGAGCCACATGTTAACACAGGTCTCTAAACAGCAACATAACCCAAATTAAATTCTCTTTCCTCTTCAAAAACAGTTTAAGTACAGAAAGCGCAAGTTTGAGGTTGATAAGATTTAAAAAAAAAAAAAAAAAAAAAAGCTTTTGAAAGTCTTTTATTCTCTACAAAACTTCATTTATTTGATCAAAAATACAGTAAAGCAGTAATATTGTGAATTAAAAAAAAATGTTTTCTATTTTAATATATTTTAAAATGTAATTTATTCCTGTGATGTCTTCAGTGTATCCTTCAGAAATCATTCTGATATGGTGATTTGGTTCTTAAGAAACGTCTCTTATGATCAATGTTAAAAACAAGTTATGGTGCTGGAAACAAAATATATTTTTATATTATATTATATTTATATGTTTATGTTTTTTTATTATTCAGGATTCTTTGATGAATTTGAAAGTTCAAAAGAACAGCATTTATTAGAAATAGAAATCTTTTATAACAGTATACAAATGTTACTATCACTTTTTTCATTCAATTGAATGCATCCTTGCTGAGTAAAAGTATTTTCTTAAAAAAAAGAAGAGAGAAATTTATTTTACTCAAAATTCCAAAATATTTGAGTATTATGCTTGAGTAAAAGCACAAAGGTGCCCATTTTAAAAATGTACTTAAAAAGTCCAATTTATTAGAACTATAGACCTTATGTACCTTAATATCAAGAAAACAAAGGTAAGGAAAACAGCAGGCAATGGCACACATAATAATCGACAACGAAGAAATCGAATTGAGACCGGAATCCAGAAGAATCTTGATCACAACGCGATTCAAGGAATGGCAACAATTTGGAAGAGCAAAGGTATTAGCACTGTAACTAAAGCCCTGTTTCCACCGAAATGACCTGGAACAATTTGTGCCCGGGACTTTTCTCCCTCAGACCTGTTGCGTATCCATTGCGGTCTAAAGTACCGTGAAGATTAGTCTGGTGACGTAGGACTGCATGTGACTTTACAGTTCCCACTGGATTTCGTCCTCCGCATATAAACATAAAACCTAAACCTCGTCGCCGGTCCATCGGTCGTATAATTTATTTTTCATGCAACAGACTTATAAAATGCCGCGTGGAGTTAACCAATCAGCATGTTCAGTGCCCAAGTCCCACCCCCGAAAATTCCTAAACTTTGAAAAATGACTACCTCACGAGCAGGGACGTTTTGAGGGACTTTATTTAGACCCTGGTTCCTGCGGTCGAAACACACAGAGTACCACCCCAAAAGTCCAGTTCATGGGGAGAGTTCCTGCGGTGAAAACGGATTCGAATAATCAACGCAATTGTTTTCCCGATCTCCACGTATGCATGTGAAAGCTGAATACTTAAGAAGGTGGACAGAAGGAAAATCTGCATTTTCGAACTATGGTGTGAAGGCGAATGCTGTGCAATGTTGCAACAAGACGATCCTAGAGTGAGTCGAAACAAAGATCATGGAGGGTAAAATCACCTAATTCCTGGGAAACAACATTAATTCTTGGCATATTCAGTGGGATGAGAAGAAGAGGACATCAAAGAACCAAGCGGCAACCTCCCGCAGTTTCTCTTGAAGCCAATACGGAAGTGACTTAAACTACAATTCATTGACTGGCTGCTAGAGACAGGCTCCAGAAGGGAGCAGAATCTCATTGAGCCCCATGTTAAAATGGCCAACTTTACAGCAGAAAAAAAACATGTTTACAGCCTGGTACAAAGTGGGGTTTTGGTGTATACGTCAAATTTTGCCCTTCATGACGTCTGTGAGGGGGGTGAATTTTTTTTATAACTCATTCGTTTACATTATATAAAGCCTTAAAGTTCTGCATAATTAAGGGCGTGGCCACTTCGAGTGACAGGTGGATAGCCATTTATCTGCTGTCTGTTAGTCATCGCGTCACCTCAGCTCCGCCCATATCCCGCCTCTTTGCCCATTTTCTGTTATCCGGGAGTGACGCGCGATGACGCGCTGCCAAGATGGCAACGGCCAGCTCGTCCCTACTTTACGCTTCAAAACTGCTCTTCAGAATCCTATGGGTGACGTCACGGACATTACGTCCATATTTTTTGAACAGTGTATGCAAAGAACACACTGCCTGGACATAATCAAGGCTGACACGAACATATGAAAGAATTTACAGACGCGGTCAAAAAACGTAAAGCACAGAGAAGGATGATCCACAAAGTGACCAAAAGTCAGCCTCGACAGAGCGGTTAAATCACAATCGCATACCAATAAAACGAACCTGTATGGGTTAAATCAGGTCGAAATAGCTCTTTGACCCTTAAATGCATACCTCGGGTCTCTAGCAACCTGAGATGTCATTATAATTTGTTATATTTATATATCGCTTTTTCTAGCCACTCAAAGCGCTTTACATAGAAGGGGGAATCTCCTCATCCACCACCAATGTGCGTTGATGATGCAACGGCAGCCATATTGCGCCAGAACGCCCACCACACACCAGCTGATTGGTGGAGAGGAGACGATGAACCCAATTGTGTATATATATATATATGGGGATGATTAGGAGGCCATGATGGACAGGGGCCAATGGGCAAATTTGGCCAGGATACCGGGGTTACACCCCTACTCTTTATCGAAGGACATCCTGAGATTTTTAATGACCACAGAGAGTCAGGACCTCGGTTTAACGTCTCATCCGAAGGACGGTGCTTGTTCGTTTTTTAAAGTTAGACATCAATCTTCTTAGTATTCCTCAATCAATCAATTTTAAACAATATAACAAGAAAAAAATTATAAAATTATAATTGAATGCTGGTTTTTCCACTAGTTTTTTGTCGAAATTGTATAGGGTCGCTAACGACCCAAGGTGAGTAAGATTGTACATATTTTTTTTTTCTGCACAATAATAAATGATTCTATAATGACGAAATAAGTGCAAATCACCTTTATTCCACAAGGTGGCAATGTCTGATACACAATGATGAAGTGACGTTTCAATCATAGTTACCTCAGAACAGAAAACAGAAACATAATAATTATAATCTGCAAAACTTGAAATGGCTCAGCGATTTACTGCAGAGCAAGTACTGAACACAATCAAATATTAGTGTCACTGTCACTTGATGATGGATCTGATGAAGAAGCTGTCAGTGATCCAAATATTTATTTTGAAGACGTTGAAAATGAGTTTTGAGAATATGCGTGAGATCGCGAATATGATCCAGATGCAGAATGTACTGGGAAATGAGCTCTGACTAGGACAGTGATGATGGTATGAAACATCAGCTCAAACTGAACCCTTCCAAGTTCCAAAAGGTAACGAAATATGCTTTATTTTATTCTTCTGTAATTGTTACTCTAATATCAGGAGTTTTATATATTATAGAGACAGGTAAAGATCCATCCATGTTAGATATAGATCCGGGTCGCTAAAGACCCGAATATGTAAGAATGTTTGGCGAAACAGTCATGCATTTAAGGGTTAATGCAACAATTGCAAGTTCCACTTTTCACTGTAAAAAACGTTGTTTCAACTTAAAAACAACGTTTTTCGTGCTGCCATAAGATTTTAAGTTAAGCCAACTTAAGTTTAGTACAACTTCACATTTCAAGTTGACTGAACTTAAATTTTTTAAGTTGAAACAATGTTTTTTTTTACAGTGCAGTAAATATCCTAATGCATTGCTTGTTGCATATATTGTGACCAATAACAACAGTTTACCACCAGCCTCTGTGATTTTATATTCCCAAGAATAGTGTAATTTCATCATCTTTGTTCTTGTACACTCATCTGAGCTCTTTATCTCTCTTTTCCATAATATAGAACAATGACAGCACCGATCAGCCTGTAAGCTCTGTGTTCAAGAGGGATGTACAGTATATCTGTGTCTGCAATCAGAGAGAATTATGCAAGCTTGCTTCTCCACACGATGACACCCATAGTGAGAGGTGATCACAATTTGGAGTGAAAATATTCAGGTTATAGTATATCACGCTTAGATCATGTCCCATAGGCGTGTAACTGTAAACTATCCTTTTCTACTGAACACACAAACTATGAATGACGAAGTCTTTAGGCCTAAATTATTCAAGCCATAAATTGAAAATAAATTCTTTTTTGCCAGACACATGAAAAGAAGAACGCAGCAGGAATAAAAAAGGATTTATTTCTTAGCGACAAGGACTGCTTTTAAACGCCGCATTAAGACCCTTAACTGTATCACCGAGCTTTATTAGGGAGAAATAATAAAATAAAAAAGTGCTAGCTCAAAATATTCATGCTATTCAAGAGTGTTCATTACTGCATGAACACGCTCGACGGCACAGACATCAAAGGAAAAGCCCTGGCCATAGATCTGCTGAACCTTCAACACAGCATAACGAATCCCTCTTCTGCCATCCTTCAGTATTCATACTTTTCGCACATTGAGTGCTTAGGTGGCTTTATATCTGAGTAAAATCATCTCAAAGCGGAGGTTTTGACTTCAGATTGGTTCAAAATGACTTTAAACTGCAGGCATAGTGCTGCTGGAAACGGTTTAACTAGCAAATATCATGTAAAAAAAAGAGGAAAATTCACTTTCCATGCAGTGAAATGAGATAATTCAAGCTGCTTCTATAGGTCCATAATAGTGATGTGTCAGAGAAAATGTATCTCATGACCATGCTTCTTTAATTTCAATTGACTGAAGTGAGCTGAAAAGGTGGGCTTGAAGGAAATAGGGAGGGGGAAAGCAAGGGAGAGAGATTTCACACCGTGACTTTTTTCATTCAGTGAAGATCAAAGGTAACATGATTCCTTTTCTTCTGCCGGATCAGAGGTTTTTAATGTGTCTGCTATTCTCTAAAGTGCTGTCTTGCTGAACTGGATACGACTGGTCAGAATATTACACCCTTCGATAAGCTCAATGAACATTTCCTCCTGTCAAAAACAGTTACTATATTATGAAATGTACAACATCACTTCACCTTAAATGGTAAAGCATTTTTTTTCTTTCATATTGTGGAAAATTAGTACAACCCTCATGCTGTGTTCAGGGTTTGAGGAAACCCCAGCAACATTTTAATAGCTCAAAAGAATACTTACCATTGAAGTATTAGGTTGATACTTTATGTAAGTCTGACAGTCGTTTGCTTTGATTTATTTTCTTGTATTTCTGCAGTGTGTTGTTTTCTGAATAAAATACATAAATAAATACACTAAAAATGAAATATTTATATGTAAAGATACTACCTCATTGGTTCTTGAGGAAGCTCAAATGTGCTGCGTAACACGAGAATGAACCTCATTGGTTCTTGAGGAAGCTCAAACGTGCTGCGTAACACGAGAATATACACAAATATTTGATTTGTTTATGTCATGTGACCATTAGCCAGCATCAGACAACTGTGAAAATGTTAATGTCGTTCTAAACCCTTGAGACTTTTGCTCAAAACACAAATGAAGTTATTTTTAATAAAATCTGAGTGATTTCTGTCCCAATGAACCAATGAGGTTCATTCTCATGTTACGCAGCACGTTTGAGCTTCCTCAAGAACCAATGAGGTTCATTCTCGTGTTACGCAGCACGTTTGAGCGTCCTCAAGAACCAATGAGGTTAATTCTCGTGTTACGTAGCACGTTTGAGCGTCCTCAAGAACCAATGAGGTTCATTCTCGTGTTACGCAGCACGTTTGAGCGTCCTCAAGAACCAATGAGGTTAATTCTCGTGTTACGCAGCACGTTTGAGCGTCCTCAAGAACCAATGAGGTTCATTCTCGTGTTACGTAGCACGTTTGAGCGTCCTCAAGAACCAATGAGGTTCATTCTCGTGTTACGCAGCACGTTTGAGCGTCCTCAAGAACCAATGAGGTTCATTCTCGTGTTACGCAGCACTTTTGAGCGTCCTCAAGAACCAATGAGGTTCATTCTTGTGTTACGCAGCACGTTTGAGCTTCCTCAAGAACCAATGAGGTTCATTCTTGTGTTACGCAGCACGTTTGAGCGTCCTCAAGAACCAATGAGGTTCATTCTCGTGTTACGCAGCATGTTTGAGCTTCCTCAAGAACCAATGAGGTTCATTCTTGTGTTTTACGCAGCACGTTTGAGCGTCCTCAAGAACCAATGAGGTTAATTCTCGTGTTATGCAGCACGTTTAAGCTTCCAAAAGAACCAATGAGGTTCGTTCTTGTGTTACGCAGCACGTTTGAGCTTACGCAAGAACCAATGAGGTTCTTCGATCCCTTTATGATATCTTTATTAACTTTTTGAAAGTCAAAGGGGTAGCTGTCAATGCAGAGTATAGAACTGGCTCAGATTATATTAAAATATCTTCATTTGTGTTCCGAAAATGAATGAAAATCTTGTGTTTGGAACAACAAAGGATGAATAAATGGTGACAGAATTTTCTTTTTTGGGTGAACTAACCCCTTAACCTAAAATCTCAGTGGTAACTGTAAATATTAAACAATAGTAAAACAGTATTTTGGTCAAAGGGGTTCAGCTGATAAAAAATCTAAAGGGAAGGGTTAGGTACATTTAAAAATGATTTTACTATTATTTTTATGCACCCCAAACATATTAGAGTCAATCTTAACAGAGCATGAGGGATAACAAAATTAACTAAATATGTCTCTCACAATTTTAGAAGTTTTAAAAATGTCCCGTTTTTAATGAATAATGACTTAAATACCAGTCTGTGCTTACAAACGTTCACATGACTTCATATAGGTCACTTTTATGGTGCTTTAACATCCTTCACGAAGCTTGTACGGTTCAGACCCCATACATTTTAATTGCATGGAAAAGACTTCATCTTTTGGTTTCCACATCAGAAATATAGTAGAACAGAACAGGTTTGGAACAATATGAGGGTGAGTAGATGATGCCTGAATGTTCATTTTGGTGTTAACTCTCCCTTCAAGTCTGTAAAACTTACTCAAACACTCATAAAGAGAGGCTCTATCCTCTTTCAGAGTCAGATTTCCTGGCAGTCTGTCCTACAGGCGCTGACGTAAGAGAAGATCTCAAAGGAGCTCTCCGTGGTGCTGATATTTCCGCTGAAGCGTGGGGCTCTTCTCTGCTACAGGCTTTTCAGAGCCAGCTGGATAACCAGACAACATGCCGGGTCACTTCGTCTCCCCTCCCCTCTCTTCCTCTCTGCACTTCACAGGCATGAGGAAGCACTAGTCAGACTCTTGGCTCTCCATTTGCCAGGACAGGCAGACAAATATAGAGCCAAAGTGCCCAACAGCACGGGGAAAGAGACATTGCCAGTTAGTTTTGGCAGGGACCTGATTCACCACTTCAGCAAGATTACACACTGAGCTGAAAAGGGCAAGAGATTAAAAAAACAAGCACTTGGTGAGAGAAAGAGAAGAATAATTAGCATGGCTGCAAAAAAATTAATCAACACGGTGATTATAGGTCAAAGGTGCACTTAGTAATTTTTTACTACTTAAAAAAGAAGACATGAATAGCACTTTAGCTCACATGAATTAATTAACTCGTGTTTTATTTAACATGGAGGGTCACCTCTTGGGGGTCACATTGATCACATGACCATAACGAATACTACTAATTTTATCTTTGTTATCGGACAATTTTGCTCATGGCATAAATTATTTATGGCTGATTGTGAATAGCGCATTAAGGGCACTAGACACCGAAAACGTTGGTCTTATACTACACCCCTGCCACTAAGTATTGAACATGATGATATGTTTAATATGACTACAAAAAAGAAAAGAAAAGAAAAGGGAAAGTGTATATCTTTCCCCCCACAGTTGTAAGTGCTCCTTTAGTGACAAATAAATATATTACATAAACAACAACAATAATAACATTAATAATACTATAATCATAATTATTATTATTATTACCATTATCATCATCATCATTATTATTACAAATATAAATATTATTTGTATGTGGTCAATATAATTAAAATGTAAATGAAAATGTAAAAATGAAACAAATATTATTTTACATAATATCATATTTATGTCAATATTTATGTAATATTATAAAATTATACATAATTTACTCATTTAATAAATGCCATTTCAAATAATTTCTGTTAAAATAAAAATATGTAGCTGTTTCCACAATTCCATTCCACCATTTCTAATCATATTTGCCCAATTCATTTGAAATGTAATAACTAATTCATATTAAATAAAATTAATTAACTAATTAAAGTGCTTCTGCAGTTAGACAAGAATTTATAATTATTATTATTATTATTATTATTATTATTATTATTATTATTATTATTATTATTATTATGTGGTGATAAAAATCTGTAAACATTTTTATAAAAATTAAAAAGGAATAAAAATGCAAGTTAACAATTTTTTTTTATATTCAATTGTTTTTACAAAATAAAAGTGGCAGCTGTGGTTGCCAGAATAATTCTGTAAAAATACAGTAAAAATGCAAAATATTTGAATGCATTTTACTATTACAGGCAGTAGGGTCACTTATTGATAATCAATTAACAGCTTTTTTACTGTCACATTTTACAGTCTTTTACAGTTACAATATTTAAAAAAAATTGAAAAAATAGATGGAGTTTAGCACTAGCCATAACATCAACTTATCAAACGTATTTCATACAAAGCAGACACATGCTGATTCTATAAATAGCCACTCACATTATACATATTTCATCAAGAGAAAACATACCAACACCCATATGTCCACAGAAGCAAGCACACACTATAGGTCAGATTGGCACATGGCGATGCCCTCATAGAGCCGAGGGCTGGCACAGCCACATCAGATCTGCAGTATGGTCACTAATCTGTGGGATCAGTAAAATCAAGGAAATGAGAGCCATCACACTGCAGTAATCTCCTGTGTGTGTGAGTGTGTGAAAGAGAGAAGGATAAAGTGAGATGAGAGACGATGAGAGAGGCCGGTAAACCGCACCAGCCGTGATCAACCAACTATTTAAACCATGTGTAATTGCACAAGATTACTGGCATTGAAATAAACCCGCAAGTTCAGCTTTCATGCGACCAGACACCAGTTTGATGAAAAGAGACCAGAAGGCTGGAAAAGGAAAAGATGCATGGAAGGTGACAGTGAATCAGCAAGAATGGAAACAAATGGACAAAATAATGCAGAAAAGAAAATATCATTATTCTGATTTTTCATTGTCTATTTTGAACTCTCATGTTCTTTTTTTTTTTGCGAGCTGAGAGATCCCAAAGCCCCTTTAATATTTCAAAAATATACTTACAGTCAAGATTTATCTCATCTAGTCTTATCGTGCAAGATTCATCTGTGCATGTTATTCCAAAGAGAAAATATTTGTCTTTGCAAGCATGTAATCTTTCATCAAAATGTGATCAAAATCCAAATATAACAACCCTCTGAAATACTCCACATGAAGGAAAAAGGGTTGCAAACTGACATATTGACTGTCACATAAAAAAAATATATATATATATTATTCTTGATTATAAAAGAAAATTCAACTTGATATGCATCAAACATCCTCCATGACTTCTGCTGAGGGTCTCAGGTGTAAAACATCAATAACTACCATTCATTTCTACATGCTAAGATTTTCTGATACACACTGATTTGGATTTATATTGTGTTTTGGTTTAAATAAATAAAAAAGGACAACAATGCATCTGGAAATTGTTCCATGGAAACCTTTTATTTCACCATGACACAACAGTGCACCGAGCCATTGAAGGAAACAAAACATCAATTTGACAAAAGGTGCAACATAAAACATCAAAGTAAAGACAGAATTCAAAGGACGCGAGAAACAAACACATTAAATAAACTATTCACAACATCAAGATCATAATTCCCCCTGAAAGGGAGCGGAACTACCATTAATACTGAAAGAATTAAACACTGGTAATACCTGTAGGTCATTTATACAAAGGGGTTTTACCATGTCTGCAGTCTGCTCAACCCATCAAGCACAAAACACTGCGATCGACAATAAGTTCGACTTTATTTTCAACGTAGTTGACATTGAAACCTGAAAATCGAATGGAATTCACAAAGGTTGATCTCTTTATCCGAATATTGCGTCAAAGAAACACGTTATCAAATGCATCAAGCAAAAGCTAAAACGATTCAGTTGTCTGGTGGTTGCTTTATTTTTTTGTTATGAGTGACTGAGCTATCTGTATATTGTTTATGTTATAATACACATGAAGATTTGGTATAAAATGATCTTCTGAAAGGGATGAAACTGAGAGCCGAGACAAAGAGGGGGCAAAGAAAAACAGGAGAGAGAGTAAAGGAAAAGTCAGACATTTTGCCTTTGAATAGGACTAGAGGCACAAAGGGTCCACAGAGCAACAGATGTGACCATTCTGTAGAGAAAAAAAGAGGGGAGGTAGGGAAGGAAAAGAGGCATTAGTCAAAAAAAGAAAATCACTCACTCAACCACTTCTATACTGTATGTGTGTAAAGCATTGACTAAACATCGGCACATCCCATCACTCTCTCACAAGTCATCTTTCAGCTCAAATGATGCTGATGACCTTGGCTAGTCACAAAAGGTGCTTTAATAAGTAGATTAATTTTGCACAGTTCTTTATTCCCACATTCATCTCCCAGTATACCCGGGACCGTTTTCTGTGTGCTCAGCTGGATTGTCCATGTTTCTTAGCCATCTATCTATAAATGACTTATCCCATCATTTAGAGAGGAGTACCAATGCCTGAGACCACTAGTTATTTTAATAACTTTAATTTTTTTTACTAATGTATTAATTATTAACTGAATTTACCATTATATATTTTCTTTATAATACATTTCATAATTAAAAAATATATGTATTATTGTTATGTTTTATTTATCATTTTTATCTTCAGCATCATTTGATTGAAAAGTTGAATTTTAGAATGTCTTTGTATTTGGTTTGTGTCTCTCTTTGCTGCATAAACTCATAAAAGTTTGTATAAAACATAAGGATGGAAATGGAAAATGGAATTCAATGGAAAAACATCTGAATGTTTGTAAAAAGGCACATGATCGGTGTCACAATTTTGCTTATTTGATTAGTGACCTAGAAAAAAAATGCTGAATCTTAAAAAATATATATAATAAAAAAATGTTTTTGACTTATTGGTAACCCTTTATTTTACAGTGTCATTGTTACATATGTTACGTGTAGTTATTATAGTAATAACTATAAATTATGCATAATTACATGCAACTAACCCTAAAACAAACCAAATCCTAACCCTATAAGTACATGTAGTTAATTAATATTACTCAGTACTTAAATGTTTCGTTACAGTGTAACAAAGACACTTTAAAATAAAGCATAATCCAACTTATTTTAATGTGTCATTGTTACAGTGTCATTTACTATATTACTATAGTAAGTACATATAACATACAAGGACACTGTAAACTAAAGTGTTTACCAAGTATAGAGACAGAGCGCATTTAGGCCACGCCCACACCGGGGGGGGGGGGGATGTTTTGGGTGGATTGAGACAATCCAACGCTCTCCATTGACTTTGCATTACGTGAGGCTGCCTCCTTGTCATTTTGGACTTATAACAAAAAACAGAACAATGTCTAAAAGCTGATATGTGACAAAGTGTACAGCAAACAAGCTAAAAAAACACAGAAATATGTTATTATAAGCTGTCGACCCAAAAAAACGAGCGTTTAAGGAGACAAAAGTGGATACAGGCAATAAGACGTAAAGAATCAGCAGGAAGAATTGGTCAATTTTGGGATCCTGACACTTGTATGCCGATGTGTGCAGTAAACATTTTGTCACTTTTAAGTCAAATATCCAGATGTCAGTGTTATAGATTATATTTCCTGTCGCTGATTACGTTCCCCTCTAGTGGGTGTAGTCTCAATTGCCTGTATCCACTTTTTTTGTCCTTAAACGCTCGTTTTTTGGGTCAACAGCTTATTAAAAACTTCTGGGTTTTTGGTTCAGGGTTTTGTTTAGCTTGTTTGCTGTACACTTTGCCACATATCAGCTTTTAGACATTGTTCTGTTTTTTGTTATAAGTCCGAAATGACAAGGAGGCCGCTTCACTCAATACAAAGTCAATGGAGACCGTTGGATTGACTGGGCACACAACCAAGTGCATTTGCCTTTGACTGAATTTGTATTAACATATTTAAAAGTAAATTAGCCAGATGCCCATGAAACCCAGAAGGGCCTGTGGAAGCGTGTTCATTTAATGTGAAAGGATCCAGCTTAAAGTCGGCATGAAACACATGTTGCCTTTTCTTCCAGATATGTGTTTCTTATTCTTGTTCTTCTCGAAAAGGAAAAAATGTAGGGCGGGACTTGATTTTGATTAGATGGTTGTGGTTAGCTATTACTGAGATGTGAGTGACAGGTCAGATTGTCCCGCCCTCATGCCAGTAAACACATCATCAGAGAAGAGATGTCATTGCAAGAGGGAGGGAGAGTTATTTTGATTAAAGATTACGAAGGTAAATACATTTTTTGTGCATGGACAAATCATTTATAATAAATACTAGCCTGTATGCCTGCCGAACTTATCCCAGCCCACAACATTTGAGGTCGGGAAGTTCGGTCTGGACTTGATCCGTTGTGGAGCAACTATGCTCGAACCAGAGCTGTTCGGACCAATCAAATTGTCAGGGCGGGCTTTATACGATGATGGACAGACGATCAACAGTAACATAATCATTCACGTCACCAAAGAGCGCTTGGACTGAATTTGTTTACTAAACGGAGAACTTGTTCGTATATTCATTCACCTTTACTATTTCTCTCAAAAATGATGATCGTGTTGGTTAGTACTCCGTGTATCCTTAAATTCTTTTTACAACACTGGCAAAGATCGTTTACACTCATATTCTTATTCTACTTCTTCCAGCATGTGTGCAGTTCTGTAGACAACTATGCGTCACTCAACACATCACTAACTCCGTTGCTCTGATTGGTTGTAGGTCTATCCAATTGAGTGAAGAGGCATTTTCTTTCCTGGTTCGGTTGAAACACGCCCCATAATCACAGCCCAATGGAGCAGTATCAGACTCATATACTGACTAGAATCTGTGTATGACGACGTCAGGCTAAATAAATACTGTAATATTCCACAAAAAACAAGAACTGTCGATTTTAATTGAATGGTGACTTTAAACATACACGACCACAGGGGTTTATGGCTTAATACTCAAACACTCAATAAAGTGCTTGACCTTGGTGAATTGTAATGTGTGTGTCTGTAGGTGGTTATGTAAGTGTCAAGTACCTTGCACTGGCAGAGGGAGCACTCCGTGCCGTGTTTGGTCCAAGCGGAGCCGCTGAAGCGAGCGATTCCGTATTCATCCACGCAGGTCTTGGTGATGTCATTCCGAACGGTATCGGCCAGGCAGGGGTCCGTGACGCAGCGCGGACAGCACTCGCCCTCAGGAACCACTGTAAACTCACAGTCAGAGACCGGCGCGCATGATATCGGCCAGCAGTCCACTTCACCCCTCTGAGAAACACACAGACGGAGACATATTTCATTCCCACACTGAAAAGAATCAATATTTTTGCAATTCCGTTCGGTGACGCTAGTGGCACATAAATTACACACTTCCACTTTAACAAGCTGCAAATCACAAGTACTATGTTGTGCTCACTGATCCAGAGAGTAGCGTGTAATGAAGAAAGGATCGATACGACATTCCTAGGTCAGTGCTGGTTTAATATAGTCACACACACACACACACACACACACACACGGCTATCTCCGTTCTGTATTCTTTAAAACTTTGTGTAACATCTGTTAGGCTGCAGGTGATGTGTCAAAATATATCAAGGCTTCTGTCCTTTTTGGATGTTTTCCACAGGAGCAAAGATAAAGTGATGGAGTACTTGGAATGCCAAATATTAAAGTGTGTGAAAGTCACTCCGGTCAAACACTGCATGTTATGCTTAAGACAGACTTCTAGTCTATCCAGAGAGCATGAGGAGATTGTTTTCTTAATAGATCCCTTTCAGTTAGTAAAAAGTCACTCACTTTTTTGATAGAGGCATCACCTGCTTTTTTTTTGTTTTGTTGGACTAATCTAGTTCTTATGTTCATGTCACGTTGGTTTGGGTTTTGTTGGTGTTCATGACTTTTATTTTGAAATTCTCATACACTGAATACAACAATAAGTAAAAATGTACTTAATTATTCTTTTGCAAGTTTTTGCACACACACATTTAGGTAAACTCTTCTTAACTAAGTTAAGTCAAATTAACAAACTTTTTTTTTAACTTGTCCACTAAAAGGTTGAGTAATTTCTACTTAGTTGAAGTTTCCTTTGAAATACTTTTTACTCAAACAATATAACACTGAATTAAACCATGCTTTAAAAGTGTATGCTTTACTTAGAAACGTCTAAGTAAATAATACAGCATTGGTGAAATACAGTATTGTGTAGACACCATATCTACATAATAGAAGTAAAGCATCACCTGAACACAGAGATTTCAATACTTGGTACAAATTACACAATGGTAGTAACATTTGATTGATCGTTTTTGAGCATAAATGTGTAATTCTGAGTAGAACATGAACTCCAAATGTCACAAAATGGCAAGTTACTAAACCTAACGACAAAAGCAATGATAGAACAGTGTAGATAAAGATCAACCTTATTCATTATTCAAGCCCCAGTGCATGATGGGAACACTAGTAGAGTAGTTTTACTTAATTTTATAATGTTGATGTTTATGCATGAATTTCTACAAGCTTGAATTGAGTACTAATATAGAATTTACTTGCCTGAACTACACTTTTTCATACAGAAATTACATTCGTTTTTTTCTGTAGTATTTACTTCACCACAATTCATTTTTACCACTGTAGTCATGTTTCCTGCTTCCTGTCACACCAAAAGTGAATAGAGCATCAAAATCGCGTCTACCGCGTTTAGTTGGACGCTTGAACATTTTGAATCCATTCGCGCGTCCACAGCGAATTGGACGTGCGTATAAATTGAGCGTTTGAAGCGAAATAGACGCGGTTTCAAGGCACTCCAGGAGAAATATGTCATAAAACACCACTTTGCCTCTTTTCATTTTCATTAAAAATATATATTAAACATTAATTGTGGCCCAGGCAACTCACTACATTATCTTCACTGCATGTATTTTTAAATATCCTTAAAAAATTAAGTTATGAAACTTCTCTTTGCCCTCAGTCAAAACGATTTGGCAGACAACAAATTATAGATTCATGACACCAAAGATCAGCCGTTAGATCTACACAAGATGAATTATATCTGATGTTTAACCACTACAGAGACATCAGAGTCAGCGGCAGACGGCAGAAGGACTGGCCGAGTTGAGGCTGCTCTCGCCGGGGTTAATGAGCGCTGAGTGCCCGGTGATCGCCTGGATCTCAACTCCAAAAACGCAAGATTATTTTTATTAAATAGGCGCTCTCTTTATAAATACACCACAGATTTGAGCTTTAAACAACTACATTCTCACCTGAAAAAGTCTTAAAACTACCTTTTGTGACACAATAGTAGTATTTTTAAATTATGCATGGTTTCTCATCACATCACTTTACCACGTGACAGCAGCAAGCAGGCTCCTGATTGGTTAACGCGGCGCGAATTGAGTTCAAATTTTTCAACTCTGGTGTCAGACGTGAATTTGCTTTAAACACGTGAATGCATAAAAAGCACCATTCGCGTGTAACGCACGTATCGCGCAAGACGCTCAATTTGCGTCAAATTTGCGTCATTCGCGCAGGAATCGTGTCCATCGCGCCGCGCGAAATGCGTCTATCGCGCCGCAGGACCTCCAGATGTGCATCAACGCACCTTTCCATTGACTTAACATTGAAATCACTCGCTCCTGACGCTCTATTCGCGCTTGGTGTGAACGCAGCATTAGACTCATGTGTTATGTTTTCATTGGTTGGTTTCAGTCACGTGCTTATCAGTTCTGTTTTGTCATTGGTTCATTGTTTGATTGTGCACAGGTGTTCCTTGTTATGCTGCATTCATGCTATGTCGTAGTCTCAAAATGACAACACGTTACATTGTATTCGGAGCTGTTCACGTCCTCGAACAGGGAATTATACATTTCTATGGCACCACTATCAATGCTTAAATGAATCTGCAGTGGTCAGGTGGTACAGCAGTCACGTAGTACAAGTAGGAGCCCTCAGAAAACTCCCATCTTACAAGCTGTAATTACAAGCTCTACAATGACGTGAACTTTACAAGTTGAAATCTCATAATTACGGTAATTTCAACATGGCGTGAACGCACCATTAGTCATTGTGTATAGCCCTCATGTTTCCATTGTCTCTGGTTGTGTATTGGATTTATGTAACCCTGCTCTCGGTGAGTGGTTTAGTAAGAAAACATGACAATTAGAATTTCAAAATAAAAGACATGAACACCAACAAAACCCAAACCAATGTGACAGTTTCATGAGTGACTAGATGTCAGGTGAGTAAATAATAATGGTCAGTAAATTAATTTAATTTTGAATTGAAGTCATATAGAATATTCAAATGACACCGTTTTGCTTTTGAATTATGAAAGTCATTTATATTATTTTTTAATATTTATTTAAGGTTTACCATTCTCGTTATGTATTTCAGAGAAGATATAAATTCATACAGGTTCATTTTTGGGTGAACTGATTCGATGTACTCCACTGCGTATTCTTCAGATTACACCCTGAATCAGACCGAGCAGCGAACATAGACCTTGATTACAAGGGGAATGCAGATATTTCTCTGAAAGTCTCTCTCTCTCTCCCCTGCTGGAGTTTTCCGTTCCGGAAACATTCTTTGTTCTTTCACTCCTCACACTTTTGTATCCTTAAAATACAAAGCATTCTTCCTGCCTCATTCTTTCTTTTTCTGTGTCTCTTCCTCTCTTTCAAGTTCTGTGTACCTTCTACTTCACAGGGAACAAGAAAAAAAACTGATGAGAACCAGGATTCGAAGTGTAAAGGAGGTTTAAAATGACTAAAAGAAAGCGCTGACTGAAAGAGAATGTGATAACAGTCCAAACGTGTAAGAACAACATAAAAGAGACAAAGAAGAACCAGCTGTTCTGAAACCTAATGAATGTCAATATGGCCACGCAAAACAGGCTCTGTTTGATCATGTTCCTTTCTCAAAGCTGGTGTAATGGACAGAGATTACACTTGTGTATGATTAAAAAGAGTTCGCAATTGAAAGTCAGTTTTTGAGCAATTAATCCAGAGCCTGGCTTTAGCAATTCATTACAGACCTATAAGTTTAGCAGTCCTAAACCCTGAGGAAAAAGCTTTATTCTCTGTATACCAAAAAACTTCTCAGACTGAAAAAAGTGAGCTGAGAGCCTGGCATGTCACGGAAACTTCTAACAAGTTTAGGAGCCCTGTTTGAGCCCATTGTTAGTTCAGCAAATTCTGTTGTAAGGATTTTCACTGGAGAGAAAGATGGAGCTAATTCAATTCTTCACAAAGTGCAAAAAAAGCGAATAAAGAAAGAAAAAAAGGCTATTAGATGAAAGTTCAGTGCTGAACCACAGCACACAGGAGGGACAAACACCAGAGGGGCTGAAAACTGCATTGTTCAATGTTTGGAGCAAGACTTCCTGACTGAGATATTGCAGAAAGTTCCACTGTGACCAGCAGTTTCTCAGCAGTTTCTTTGCGTAGCAGTTTCTATGCTTCTGAATCTAATACACAGAGAACAGAATGACAGAGGAGTGTATTCTGTGCATATGTGAATGCATACTGTTTGCTGACATATTTCACACTTTTGCATCATATTCTTTCCCTCAAGTCCAATCCTAACGTTAGTCAAGGTTTCATTTTTCATAGTCAAGGCTACCGTTTTCATTCTTGAAAAAAATAATCCGTTTTGATCATTTTCTCATATGCTAATATCCTCATATGCGAAGTTCAATTTTTAATCAAGGAAGTCCATCCTGCTGAATACTAAACAACTGTTATATATAAATGTGGCTGGTCATAGTGCTTTTATTTTATTGATGGTAAAAGTCTTCCAAAAACATTTTCTAAATAGTTTCTAAACGTTCTACTACTACTACTGCAACTAATTATTATTATTATTATTATAATTAAATAAGTCATGTGTAATTAATAATACTATCCAAAAGAACATTTTAATAAAAAAAATTGTTAGGCATGTTTACATGTATTATTTTATAATAGAACATGTATATTATTTTTCAATATTTAATAAATATTTATGTTTAAATAATACATATTTATTATAGATATATGACATTTACCATGTTAACAAATTTCATAGCAGCTACTAAAATACACAAGATGCTCTTTGGAACATTCTCGGATCATGTTGTAAGAACCATCAGGTTTTATTGTATATCAGGTTACATATTTTAAAAATAACAAATAAAAAAAAAAAGTTTTAAATTATAAAATAATGCAAAATACAAGTATTTTCACTAGTGGCCTCAGACATTTAGACCCCAATGTAAATCTCTAAATGCTGATATATTTCAAAAAATGTTTTGAAAGAACCTTTTCTAATTTTCGTCAGCAATAGTTCTAATATTATAATATATACTAGTTTATAAATATATACTGGTACTCATAATGTATTACCACATGGAGTTGGTTTAACATACTGCCACTCACCATACACTGGCACTGCTGGCAGTTTTCCACCCAGGTTTCTCCATTACTGTATGCAAGCAGACCGTTCTGATGCAAACACTGAGAACTCAGACGAGGATCGCATTCAGGACAGCACAACACATCCACCGTGGGATTCTCACAATCACACACCATCCGCCTGCACATCACCAACCCCGACTAAAACAGGAGAGAAAGACAGAGATAGAGTAAAAGCTTGTTTCTCAGTTTTCCTTTGACCACAATTCCCATCAGCCCCTTTGTCTCACCTGACAAGAACAGACCGAGCACCTGTCGTCATCCAGCACCCAGATCTGCCCATTGTGTTTCACCTTCCCGTCGTGGGCGCAGTCTCCCGTGCAGTTCCTACCGTGCGGACAGCGGCAGTCGTAACCTCCGTCCACGTTAAAGCACACGGTGTCATTAGCACAGCTGTGCCTCCCCATCTCACATTCATCAATGTCTACCAACAAGAAACAAACACAATAGTTAAATCCAGGGTTTAGCTGGTTAGCATGGCCCCTTTTGGCAGATGCTGAAAGGGAAATTACTTTTATTCTAAAGAAGCAGTTTCATTAGAAATAAGTTACCTTCACATGACTCTCCATTGGCTGAGAACATTCCGTTGTCATGGTATCCGTCACGACACTCGCAGTGGTACCAGCCAGGTAGGTTGACGCAAATGGCTCGACTGTCACACTCCACAAATCCATCGGAGCACTCGTCGATGTCTAAGGTGACAAGGTGGAGAAATGCATGAGGAAAGCCAAGAAATGTATGAAAAAAGCAGTGCCACTCTCTATTGTTTTTAACATTGATAATAAGAAGAAATGTTTCTGATTTCTGAAGGATCATGTGACACTGAAGACTCTGGGGTAATGATGCTGAATATTCAAATGTTGTTATGCTAGACTATATTATATCTACACAACCTTTTAAAATTCCTAAATGAATGCAAATCGTCATAAGTATATTTGATGTTTGTCCTCACACCAAACAAAAAGAAGTGAGACAAACAGAGTTTTTGCCATGGTCGCCTTGAAAGGCGCGTATCCAACAGCTGTTGATAATGATGCTCTTCAGAATCTATTCAACTTCCAGTCCTTGTCCTTGGATTACACTCTCACAGAAAGCTACGCAGAGCCTCACTCAGACCCAGTCAGTTCAATGACAACTTCAACCACAATGGCAGACTGGGTTAGAGATTATTTTGTGACTTTAACCTCAGGCTACAGAATGCGTTTCACCTCACCCATCTTATTAGATTGCTGTGGGAGAATTACATTGTGTTGTATTTCAATGCCAATTTTAATGTCTGAAATAAAGGCAAGGCTCAGTTGAGAGGGTTAAACGAAAGCTGGTGAGTTTGTGGGTATGTGTGAGAGAGGAAAAAATTGATGTAGCCTTGAGAGTCTTTGAATGTGAGAAACCGCCTAAAGGATCTTGTGAATTAGGTTTTCATGTGTTGCTTGTTAGTATTGCACAGGCTGAGAAATCTTTAAAGGGATAGTTCACCCCAAAAGAAATTAAAATTCTGATATTATTCACCCTTAAGTTGATCTGTACATGTTTGACTTCATATTGAACACAAAAATAGACGTTAAGCAGAATGTTCATGCTGCTCTTTTCCATACAAGGAAATACAAAAAACAGCATAAATCAACCAATAAAAGTAGTCAATGCAGCTCATGTACTTAAGTCTTCTGAGGCCAAAGGATGACTTCTGAGAGAACAAAAATACAGTAGCATTCAAAAATGGGTAAGATTTTTGAAAGTCTTCTATGCTCACCAAGACTGCATTTCTCAAAATTATAGCAAAAGTAATATTGTGAATATTATTACAAGTTAAAATAACCTATTTGAATATATTTAAAAATGTCATTTATTCCTTTGATACGATTTTCAGCACCATTACTCCAGTCTTTAGGGTCACATGATCCTTTAGAAATCCTTCTGATATGCTGATTTGTTGCTCAAGAAATATGTATTGTTATTATCAATGTTGAAAACTGTTTTGTGGAAACCATGATGCATTTATTTCAGGATTCTTTGAGGAACAGAAAATTCAAAAGAACAGCATTTATTTGAAATAACATGAATGCCTTTCACATAAATGTCATTCATTTTTGTGTAAATTCAAACATTGCACATTAAAATGCATCAGGGCAGGCATAACACTGTGAACATTTGATTATGTACATATTCAAATCACGCTAATTCAATTCGAGGGTTATTGTACCTTTTTGGGTTTGTAAATGAAGACAGAACATGCTTTTTTTTTGACTGAACTGTCCTTTTATTCTGAGGAACATTTCATAAAAAACAAAAAATCAGATTTTTCATGCAAGAGTTCTCAACATCTCACTTCTAAGATTCCAACACTTTTGTCAAGATTCCGCTCCCCTAACACGAAATCCCTCCTCGATGGCAAAAATAACACAAACAGTACTGAATAATACATAGATGTAGGCAGTGCTGATGACATTTATTCATTTTCTTCCTTGAGCACAAACACACACCGCACTCATCTCCCTCAGAGGAACGGCTGGCATTTGTGCTGTCAGGAAGCAGTGGCGAGTATTGATTGACTGTGTATTCATGGGCAAACCCCCAGGGTTCCCGCTGTCCTGCAGCCCTGCCACTAATTTGTCACGGAATGTCACAAGTCGACGGCACAATACATAGTCTCCATCTCATTTGCTCCATCTTCAGCATTTGGGATCCTCATACACTTCCATTTGTTTGCATTGGTGAGTTGTGCTCTAGTAAAAAAAAACAAGGGTGCAGTTTCTTTTAAAGGGGACCTATTATGCCCTTTTTCAAAGTCTTGATTTCGTTTTTAGGGTTTGAATGTTCAAAAAAAACCCTGTTTTTTTTTCTTTTTTATACATATTTTACATTATTGCAACACCTCTCTTCCCAGTCTGTCAGTAACACTCTGTTTAGTTCTTGTCTCTATAGGCCCTGATATGTTAAAGGGGTACTTCAGTGCTGGGAAGATGAATGTGTATTTAAACTGGGTCATTTATGTAGTAGAAATGTGAAATAATTTTTGAATTTGGTGCATTCTAGACTGAGAAAAGACAGAACATTTATTTTTATCTCATGTGGATGAAAGACAACAACTCCCAGAATGCACTTGCTTCGCTGCTCAACGAGGCCACTCCCAAAGCCATGGATACTGGTTATCACTTGCCCACCATGACACCGCCTCCACCGTTGTTTTGATTTTCATAGTGATAAAATAATTTCGTTCAGTTAGAGAACAGACACTACAATTAAAATCTGAACGTGTCTTTTCAATAAAGTGTGAGTGAGCCGAACGAAAGCAGGAGTCAGATTTCATTCATCATGAGAGTGAAGAGCTGAAGTAAGCGCGGCAGTCATTCACGGCACGTGTGTCCAGTCTGGCGCGTTTTCAGGTCATGCCTATGGAAGCTTAAAGGGTTAGTTCACCCAAAAATGAAAATTCTGTCATTAATTACTTACCCTCATGTCGTTCGACACCCGTCAGACCTCCGTTGATCTTCGGAACACAAATGAAGATATTTTAGTTGAAATCTGATGGCTCTGAAAGGCCTCCATTGGCACAATGCACGGTTCACTCTCAAGACCCTTAAAAGGTACTAAAGACGTCGTTACAAAGTCCATCTCACAACAGTGGTTCTACAATAACTTTATGAATCGGCGAGAATAGTTTTTGTGCGCAAAAAAACCCTAAATAACGACTTATATAGTGTTGACGATTTCAAAACACGGCCTCATTAAGCTTCGAAGCGTTATGAATCAGTGAGCTGAATCAGCAGTTTGAATCGCCAAATTTCAGCAGTTTGGCGGTTTGACACACGATCCGAATCATGATTCGGCTCACTGATTCATAACGCTTCGAAGCTTCATGAGGCCGTGTTTTGAAATCGTCAACACTATATAAGTCGTTATTTAGGGTTTTTTTGCGCACAAAAACTATTCTCGCCGATTTATAAAGTTATTTTAGAACCACTGTAGTGAGATTGACTTTGTAACAACTTCTTTAGTACCTTTTAAGGGTCTTGAGAGTGAACCGTGCATTGTGCCAATGGAGGCCTTTTAGAGCCATCAGATTTCAACTAAAATATCTTAATTTCTGTTCCGAAGACGAACGGAGGTCTTACGGGTGTCGAACGACATGAGGGTAAGTAATTAATGACAGAATTTTCATTTTTGGGTGAACTAACCCTTTAACTTTCATAGGAATTCATTGAAAAGTTGAAACACTCACTTTGCTCTGCAACGCTCCGTTATGAATGCCCGAGCTGAGCGGCCGTGCGCATTCACATTCTGTGAGTGAAATCCCACCCCTATGGGCGGGTTGAAAACATGCGGAACCGCTCCTTCTACTGGCTGTAGTCTCTAGCGCCTGCCCAAAAAATCCTCAGATAACGCAAAATGACGATATTTGCATCATCGGATGATTTTTTTCCAGAAATAAAATGCATAATTAGCTCGTCTCAGGGGGATATGAGGGGTGAAAGTACGATAATTTGAATATACTACCGGGTTTCTACTGATACAAAGCTTAATGCTAATCGCTGAAGTAACCCTTTAAGCGTTGGTCAGCCCAGTTCGGCACAAATTCTGTCCGATTGATCATGTTGAATCAGCGCCAGTTGGCGTCAGTGCTGTCGGTGAGAGAGAGAGAGAACTCTGATTGGCTGTTCAGTTTAGCGAACGAGTTGGTGCCGAGACGCAGCCGGCGCGAGGTGACAACAGTCATCTTTCGTCGCCGCTAGTTCTTTTATGTCGGCTTGGTGTGTCACGCCTTATGAAGCCTCTTCTTTGCGAAAAGCTCAATGTGCTCTGATTAGTCGCCTGGATCAGTGTGTTGTGATTGGTCAACTGCTTCAAGCATAACCGCAAGTTTCAACACACTACTAAAGCAACTCAACCAAGCCTCGTCCCTTTTTTGAGTATGCCTAGACAGTAATTGTTTAAATGAGGAATATTGTGACGTGAGCGTTCCTGGAAGAAAACTCAAGACTACAATTGAGGCATTTCGGGGAGTTCAGAAACAGTGCTTACTATAGAGAATAACTCCCTTTGGAATGGGCTTTGTGCTTTGTATCTTTGCAGACCTTTTTCATGCTCAAACAGCAGCATTAAAGAAAGTTAAAAATGTAAGAAAAAGCATAATAGTTCCCCTTTAAGATATTTAAGAGGATCAGGGTGTATACACAATCTACAATCCCATGAGGACGGGAATAGTTATGGGTCCACCGTGGTATCCTCAAGTCAATTTCATCAGGGATGATTCTTCAAACGGTAAGTCATCAATCCACTCAGTCCCTTAACATCTTGGCTGTTCCCATCCCAGTTATCTCCTTTATCTGCCTTGCTCTCGATTCTCCCCACCACTTCCCTTCATCCTCCCCCTCCATCCTCACACTAATGAACAGATTCACACCCACTGCTGGGCCTCGCTGGGGAGCTCGGCACTGTAAAAGGGCCTCGATGCAAACGAGGGAGTCTAAGTGCGGTTGTGTGCATGAAAGCCTGGTCCCATTCTCAAAGTCTGAGACTGAACAGAAAGTTCAGAAGCACACCTTTTCTTACTGAGAAGACAGATAGCAGATCCTCAGAGTTTCCCCAATAAAAGCAGTGATTCAGAGGAAAGTCTTATCTTTAAAGTCGAAGTGAATTACTTTTCGCAACCCATTTTATTGGCAATAATGACTTATTTCGGAGTGAAACTGATATTCAGTGAGACACAGTTTCTTTGGAATAACATGATGAAACAATAGGACATGGAATGAGCATGTAGAAAGTAAACACTGTTGACTTTAACTGAACGAATACAGTCGAAATGCAAATTTTTACGTTTATTTTTCATCCCTAATTTTTTCAACGGTTTCTTTCTCATTTTAAACAAATTTAGAGAGGTGCAAAAACAACTAGAACTTACAACAGGGAAGATAAATACATTTAATTGAAAATATAGTTATTCTATGGATTTAATAGTAATAATTATATTTAATTATATAATAATTATTTAATTATAAATCATTATAATGGAACTTTTATATTATATTGTAAATTCAAATTTATAATAATAACTATAATATTCATACAAAATTAAAAATGTAAATATGTGATGACGTATTTTGACAAATTAATTTCTTGGAATACTTGATATAGATATATATATATATATATATATATATATATATATATATATATATATATATATATATATATATATATATATATATATATATATATATATATATATATATATATTTAGCGGTTCTTACACCTCTCTAAATGTATATATATATATATATATATATATATATATATATATATATATATATATATATATATATATATATATATATTTAGCGGTTCTTACACCTCTCTAAATGTATATATATATATATATATATATATATATATATATATATATATATATATATATATATATATATATATATATATATATATATATATATATATATATATATATATATATATATAATTAATTTCACCTATATATATAATTAATTTCATATATATATATATATATATATATATATATATATATATATATATATATATATATATATATATATATATATATATATATAATTAATATATATATATAATTATATATATATATATATATATATATATATATATATATATATATATATATATATATATATATATAAAATATATATATATATAATTAATTTCATATGTATATATATATATATATATATATATATATATATATATATATATATATATATATATATATATATATATATATATATATATATATATATATGAAATTAATTATATATATAGGTGAAATTAATTATATATATATATATATATATATATATATACATTTAGAGAGGTGTAAGAACCGGTAAGATAAATACATAAAAAATATAGTTATTCTATGGAATAAAATACATAATATATATTTTTATAATTCTAATTATTATATTTAATTATATAATTATAAATAATAATTGTAATAATTATCATGGAAATGTTATATTATATTCTACGTAAAAATTTATAATAATAACTATAAAATTCATACAAAATGATATATGTAAATATGTGATGACGTGTGTGTGTGTATGTATGTATGTATATATGTGTATATATATATATATTTTATATAGTGCCTTTAAAAGCATCTTCTCAAAACACTGCACACAAAATAATCAATACAAAAAAAATCCTATAAATATATAATTAATAATATATTGGTAATTATGATGAAAATGTCATGTTTTATTGTACATAAAAATTGATAAAATTTATTAAATAATATAAAAATATATACAAATATTAAACATATAATCATCATTTTACATTATATTATTACATTATTACTGTGTTGCACAGTAAGGGTAGACGTTCAACAGCTAAACTCTAATTAGCTCCACCTCATTAGACATGATGAGTAACGCCTTGGATTACATGAACCCAATGAAGCAGACATAATCAGAGCGCTTAAATAAACATGGAGAAGTTTTATCGGAGGACAGAACCAGCAGCTGTTTTGAATCTCTTTGTACACACAGTGTTACGCTCCTCCCTGTGGGACTTTCTCACTAGAGCTTCTGAAGATATCCTCATTAAAATTTGATAGGGGTAGGGCTCCAGTCTTGCTTTATATTACGAGTAAACACTTCTCAAGACTCCCGTCCTGGTGCAAAGACACATTTAGGGTGTTCAGTGACAGAATGCAGCCATTTTATCTGCAAGTTGAAGGTGCTTACGTCGCCTTGCTATACACCTATCACATAAAGCATTAACAAGCAGAAACGTCTTGTTTAAGAGGAAGGACCCCCGAGCTCAGGGCGTTTAACCCCTGAGGACCTGCTGTAATTGGGTTTCCTTTATGAACAGAGCATGTGTGAAGCATCTGAGCCAATCCGATGGATAATACATGGTGCCAGTCTTCTAAGAGGTAAGAGCTGGATATGAAAAGAAATGTGACTCTCTATAGCTTTCTTTTTCAGAGGAAGATAAAAAGAGAGCGATTCTTATTCAGAAAGCATCTCTGCGGCAGGATATTTGATGGAGAAGATAATTCTGTGTCTTTGTGCTTCAGTCGATTACTCTCATTAAAGATGAGAATAACAATAAAAACAATGCTCTTATCAAATAATTTCTCTATTTTACCACGAGTACAATATCCCCTGAACTAATGGATTGCTTTGTATTTACAAAACTGGCAGGGAGTCACCATATGTGGTCCTATGTGCCAACGTCAAGCTGGCATAGACATGAAAAAAAGAAGAAGAGAGGCTTACTGACAAAGACGGAGAGTTTAATAATGCAGTTCCTTTAGTGGAGGACGGATAGGAGGTTTCAAAGGGATGGAGAACAGACTTTTATTTGCCGCTTATGTTAGTTTGCGCAATATTTTTCCTATTTGTGCCTTTGTCATAACATTATATTTCCCCTTAGAGGAAGAAAGAAAACATGAGGGAGAAACCGTGAGGGATTACAGACAACTGAGCACACAAAACATGCATAAAGCGCATAATCTGTCTATCTCACACACACACACACACACACACACACACACACACACACACACACACACACACACACACACACACACACACACACACACACACACACACACACACACACTATATATATATATATATATATATATATATATATATATATTTATTATATATATATATATATATACATATACAAAAATACCACACCCTCTTCCATAAATGTCCAAATGTCAAAGCCCTCAATACAAATATAACTTTCATTACATTATCTAATTTGCTGTGAAAAAAATAAAAAGTTGTAGGATTTTGACAAAAAAATAAAGAAGAAGACAAAAAGAAACTTTATGACATAAAATTACTGAATTAAAAATGTATTAATAATTAAATATTTATGATTTTTCTAAAAAAAAAAAAAAAAATTAATAATTAAAATGTTGTGTTCTTGGTTTTTCCTCTCTAAAAATTATTATTTTATTTTTTTGATTTTGTAAATTTCTCTCTGTAATTCACAAAAAAACAAATAATGAATGATTGAATGATTGTTAAATTAATGAAGAAAGAAAGAAAGAAAGAAAGAAAGAAAGAAAGAAAGAAAGAAAGAAAGAAAGAAAGAAATGTATGAACGAACAAACGAATGAATGAACAAACGAAGAATAAACAAACAAATAAATGTGGTCTTGTTTCTTTCTCTGAACATTTTTGGGACTTTTTAAAGGTTTTTTTGTTCTCTGTTTTTTTCTTGTCTTTATTTCTCCGTAAAAAGTTTTTGGTTTTGTCTCTACTTTTTGTTAATTTAGCTCTGTAATTCACAAAAAACAAACAAACAATAAATAACACATTACAATAAGGTTCCATTTGTTAACATTAGTTAACTACATTAGCTAACATTAACTAAACATTTTAAATACTTCATTTATTAATAAGTATAATACTTCAATACTTGAAATAATTCCATTTATTAATAGTAAATGTTAACATAAAATAAAAATGTGTATCTGTTAATATTATTTAATTAGCTATTATGAAGAGTTAACAATGAACAGTTGACTAACATTAACAAAGATTAATAAGTACAAATGTATTGCTCATTGTTAGTTAATATCAGTTAATGCATTAACCACCATTAACTAATGGGATCTTATTTCTAACAAACTAAATACATTTATTAAGCTAAAAAAACAGGAAGACCAAGGTTTTGCCATGTTTTCCTATGTAGTTATTTTCAGCTTTTACAATCCTTGTGGGCACATTTGGTGTAATGCAGGCAAAACCTGACCCACGTAACATAGCTGTGAGTTTGTCTGTGTGTCAGCCAGTTCTCCCTCCAAGAACGGTGAGTCAGGCGTTCAGCACATACAGTGTCTCGCAAACCACACCTCACTCTATCTTCTCTCTATCTCTCCACCAGCTGTCTCCTTTAGTCCCCATGCCTCCTCATTTCCTCTCTCCTCTTTTTCTCTTTCCCTTCATCAGCCCTCTGTCACTCACACATAGGAGTGAGTTGGTGTTGGACCAGTTTGTAAAAAACCACCGGCAGATGCCCTGCTGGGTAACATTGAGCAAAAGGTTCTGAGGTCTCTGCTTCTCTATCTCTCTCTCACACACACACACACACACACACACACACACACACACACACACACACACACACACACACACACACACACACACACACACACACACACACACACACACACACACACACACACACACACACACACACACACACACACACACACACACACACACACACACACACACACACACACACACACACACACACACACACACACACACACACACACACACACACACACACACACACACACACACACACACACACACACACACACACACACACACACACACACACACACACACACACACACACACACACACACACACACACACACACACACACACACACACACACACACACACACACACACACACACACACACACACACACACACACACAGAGCCATAAAAAAGCTTTATGTCTATCTCTCTTCTGCTGTTCCAGAGTTCAGTGGCTCGCTTGAAATCGTACCAGCCAACAGAAGCCTGGACTGCAAAATAAATATTTTCTTAATCAGTATTTTTGGCTTGTTTTGGAGTAACATTTTTAAACTTCCTTAGAACTATAATTTACTAGAGAAGGAAAAACTGCACAAGATTTTAGGTTTGATTTCAGAAAATACACTGTAATGCCAAAAGTATTGGGACACCCCTCCAAATCATTGAATTCTGGAGTTCCAATAACTTCCGTGGCCACAGGTGTATAAAATCAAGCACCTAGGCATGCAGACGCTTCTACAAACATTTGTGAAAGAATGGGTCGCTCTCAGGAGCTCAGTGAATTCAGTCCATTCTGGAAAATTTCCTCAATACTAAATATTACAGTCTACTGTTAGTGGTATTATAACAAAGTGTAAGCATTTGGGAACAACAGCAACTCAGCCACGAAATGGTAGGCCACGTAAAATCACAGAGCGGGGTCAGCACATGCCGAGGCGCACAGTGCGCAGAAGTCTCCAACTTTCTGCAGAGTCAATAGCTACAGCCCTCCAAACTCCAGATTAGCTCAAGTACAGTGTGTAGAGAGCTTCATGGAATGGGTTTCCATGGCTGAGCAGCTGCATCTAAGCCTTACACCTTCTCACCAAGTGCAATGCAAAGCGTCGGATGCAGTGATGTAAAGAACGCCGCCACTGGACTCTAGAGCAGTGGAGACATGTTCTCTGGAGTGACGAATCACACTTCTCTGTCTGGTAATCCGATGGATGAGTCTGGTTTTGGCAGTTGTCAGGAGAACGGTACTTGCCTGACTGCATTGTGCCAAGTGTAAAGTTTGGTGGAGGGGGATTATGGTGTGGGGGTTGTTTTTCAGGGGTTGGGCTTGGCCCCTTAGTTCCAGTGAAAGGAACTCTTAATGCTTCAGCATACCAAAACATTTTGGACAATTTCATGCTCCCAGCTTTGTGGGAACAGTTTGGGGATGGCCCCTTCCTGTTCCAACATGACTGCGCACCAGTGCACAAAGCAAGGTCCATAAAGACATGGATGAGCCAGTTTGGTGTGGAGGAACTTGACTGGCCTGCACAGAGTCCTGGCCTCAACCCGATAGAACCCCTTTGGGAGGAATTCGGGTGGAGACTGCGAGCCAGGCCTTCTCGTCCAACATCAGTGCCTGACCTCACAAATGTGCTTCTAGAAATTTTTTTAAAAATTCCGATAAACACACTCCTAAACCTTGTGGAAAGCCTTCACAAAAGAGTTGAAGCTGTTATAGCAGTAAAGGGTGGGCCAACTCCATATTAAACCCTACGGATTAAGAATGGGATGTCATTAAAGTTAATGTGCATGTAAAGGGAGATGTCCCAAAACTTTTAGTAAATCAAATTTTAAGTGTAACCCTTGTAAAATATTGTTAGATTCATGTTTAAAACGCGTAAACATAATTTATTATCCAAATGGGTAAAATAACTGAAGAAGAAATGTATATTATTTTAAAAGGACATAGATTTTTTTTATGAAAGAAAAGACAAAATACAAATTTTTTTTGCAGCCTGTTTCCTTTCTGAATTTACAGTACAAGTTTGTACGCACTCTTGTCCTCACCATGATATGGCAAGTTCCCAGCAAGTAATTTCTCTGTCAACACTAAAAGCAAATTACTGCGTGAAGCCACACAATCACAGCCCTTCAGAACATATTTAATGTTTAATATACAGCTATGAGTGGATGGGGCTAGTCAACGCAGTGTGACAAAATACAAACAAAGCAACTGGCAAGACGTCTTGTCGTGCGTCACTTGTCATGGTTGATTAGGACACAAACTGAAATTACATGGAAGAGATGTGATCTGCGTGTGTATCTTGACGCTTTCATGTCACATTTGGTTAAAACACGTTGTCGGGGGAGACAGGTTACATCTATCTTCACAGTCAGACATACGTATATTTAAAATGTAATGACACAAAGCTGAACGCTGAATCTTGCTGATTGACAGAGTACAAGAAGACTGAAGAAGATATTTGTTGTTATAACTTCACCATTCTAGACACAAAATAATAATAAACTATGATGATTTAATGATATGTATTTATAAATTATATGTATTTATATTAAATTACAACTAAATTTACTATTAACAATTTATATAACCATTTAACATATATTTGTTAATATAGTTATCAAAAATCACGGAATTTCACTAGCATATATCATTTACATTTTTATAACCATCATTATTATAATTTTATTATGTAAAAATTATAGATTTTTATTGTTAATTTATAATAACATTTAACTTACATTAAATGATGTTAATATTACAAATTTTTATACATTTCAATATATTAATGTTATATCCATTATTATTTTAACTATATTAAAGGGTTAGTTCACCCAAAAATGAAAATTCTGTCATTAATTATAACTAGCTTCATGAGGCCGTGTTTTGAAATCGTCATGTAAGTCGTTATTTAGGGTTTTTTTGCGCACAAAAACTATTGTCGCCGATTCATAAAGTTATTTTAGAACCACTGTAGTGAGATTGACTTTGTAACGACGTCTTTAGTACCTTTTAAGGGTCTTGAGAGTGAACCGTGCCATTGTGTCAATGGAGGCCTTTCAGAGCCATCAGATTTCAACTAAAATATCTTCATTTCTGTTCCGAAGATGAACGGAGGTCTTACGGGTGTCGAACGACATGAGGGTAAGTAATTAATGACAGAATTTTCATTTTTGGGTGAACTAACCCTTTAAGTATTTATTTAACTTTTTTGTTCCAATTCTTATCGAGAATAAGTAACATTTCGACTACTGAAAATAACATTTTTATAAAAATGTGGTATTTTAATTATTATAAAATAAAAAAACATGGATTGTATTATATTCTGCATTAGAATTAAATAATTATTTTGTAATAATATGCAATAAGCTAAATATAGAGAATAAGTTCAGCAACTATTTAAATCATAATAATGCAAGCATTATTAGACATACCCATAAACTCTAACGCTCTAACTAATGTATTGGTTTGAGTAGCCAACACCAATTAAACAAATGAGTTCAAACAAATGAACTTTTATGAGTATTTAGAACTTTCTTTTTCTTTTGAGTTCTCAAAACTGACACATTTAAGTAATCCAAATTGTTCATTGTTTTGAGTTTTATGAACTTGTTTCTTTTAATTTAGACCAACTTAAATTTAACCGAAACTGAGCTGGGGTTTCTATTTTCCAGCATGCTTTGCCATGACACTCAAAAGGGACAGTAAACGCCAAAATTAAGTGTTGTATTATGTTTTTGTTATTTTTGTGCAAGATTAACGTTAAGTGGGAGATTTAGTAGTGTTGAATTTTTTGTTATACTAGTTTAGAAGAGTTTCTTTTAGTTTTTTTTTTTGGTAGGGTTACCATCATGGTGACGAGTGGAGTTTGAGAACAGTTATATGTAAATGTTATATTGCTGTCCTCATTTAGCAAGTGCTATGTTATGCTATGCTAATGCTACCAAAGCATTGTGTAACTAATTAGCAAGGTGGCATTTATTGAATTAGCACAATTTTTTTAAGTTAAATGTTTCTTACTCAAATACTTCAAGTTCAGAGCAATTCAAATATATGATTACAAAATAAAAATCTGCAAGTTCTGCTTACTTAAACTATACATTTCTTAACTTTAGGCAACTAACTGCCTCAATTTTTTTGAGTTTTGCCAATTTATTTGAGTTTTACAGTGCATTATTCATCAAATTCATAGCAAACATGCATATCTACAGTGTCATGAAATATTGCACAGCCCACAGAGAGACATCTTTGGTCATGTTCACATTCGTAGAAATCATCTGACATAAATCTCACTCGCCTGGAATATATATATATATATAAAAAAAAAATCTCCTCTCCATGCCTTCTCCAGCTCTTAGCTCAAAATTTCTACCAACTCAGTCTATCACTGTAATATGAAAACACTTGAGAGGCGACAGTCTGTTAATATGTTGTACACTTTTCTCCACTCTCAATTTTTCAACCCTTTGAAAGGTTAGAGGAAATGCATTTCCATTGGCCTAATTGCGTCTTACCTGTCTCACATCTCTTTCCAGTGAAGCCCTGCTGGCAGATGCAGGTATCTGGAGTGACACAGGAACCTCCGTTGAGACACTGGCCATCACAGAGCGCTGCACACCAAACACAAGACACAGGGGTCAACACACATTTCAGCAGGGCTTCACCATACCAATGAAAACGAGTTTCTGCAAACCAGAGGCTGAGCTAATGCATGTGTGCAATGATGCAAAAACTACTGATTCTCAGTGTTGGGGAAAGTAATGCGTTACATATCGCGTTACTCCCTGAAAAGTAACTAATTGAGTTACTTACACATCAAAAGTGAAATGAATAAGCCTCAGGCTGAAGGAAATGTATATTTACACCTATACAGTAGAGGTCAATTAATGGGAAAACATACTAAAGTAACTTTACTTGAAAAAGTAACTCATATATTTTTTTGTAAATTTAAAGGTAATGCATTAGTTTACTTGTTACTTAAAGTAATCTGATTATGTAACTACTGTACAGTAGTACAGTAGTTACAAGTCAATACTATATTTTTTCCCCTTCCAATTTAATGAGTATAGTTCCTGAGTACTGTCTGACTGACATGAATATGGAGATCAAATGTAACATTCTGAATTTAGGCATTAGGTCATGCAGTGTAAACTTGCCTGCCACTTATTGCTTTATTTGCTTTCCTTTGTTTAATTGTATAACTACTTAAACAGGAAAAAACCTGTTAACTTAATTGAGAAATAAAATATGTTAATTAATTGATACTCATGTCAACAATTAATACCAATAAATATAAAATAATGTATTTACAATGAAAGGAAAACTACAAGAACTTCTAGCATAATTTGTTCATAATAGTTATTTTATTTGCTGTTAATTTGTTTCTTTGTTTATTATTTTATTATGAACTGTTAACTTGAATAGCGTCAAAAACTTTAATTAAACATACTATTTGTATTAATAAAATATGTTAATATTTATATTAATTTATAAATCATAAACTATTTGCTTAGTGTATAAATTTGTTGCGTTATTTTTATTGTTTTATTAGCTTGTAATTCGTTTTTTGTCTTATTTTTAATATGGTTTACTTGAATAATTACTTGAAAAAGTAATTGAGAAATATTAAATTAACATAACCTTATAAATGTACTCATATATTTGATATAAACAATTTAATTGAAAATTGTGAATTTTTACTGTAATATTAGTTCTGTCATGACAACTCTCAGGAGATTGGTATGGTAATATAGACTGGCATGGTAATGGATATGGCAATGTAATATATTTGGTCTTGATGGAATAGATATGCTATACTGCTGCTGCTAAAGAGCAAGTACGAGACTTGCTACTGCCAACACATTCACAGACATCGCTGTGAGCATGTAAGACATGCTGCTGCTGCTGAACATACATGAAATAACCCCCATTGCAGATCTATGCAGGTGGACCTGGGGAAGGTGGAGGGTTTCTGAAAGCGCACTGCAGACTGCTAACAGCAACACTACTGATATTTGTTTGAATGTTGAGCCGCAGCTTATTGGCTGCTGATGCAACAACAACCAATCAGCTGTGCTATGTAGATAATGACGTGATCACTACCAAATGAGTTAGACCTATCAACCTGTGCCAGTTGAAAGCTAGTACAGTATAGTGTAGAGTTCAGATGGTTGTGCTTACCTCTGCAGACGGTCCCGTTACCAACGAACCCTGGTTTACAGGAGCAGCTATGTCCGCCAACCATATTGAAGCAAAGAGCGTTTTCGTCACAGGTATTCAGTCCACGCACACACTCATCATGCTCTGAAAACACAAGGGGAGTGTGCGTCAGTGCGTTTTTGCACACTTTCCTCTAACTTTTTGCACGTTCTGCACTTTCCTTGCTGCTTTTTTTCTCTAAGGGGATACAATTCAGGCAGGCAGATTCAAAACAGGCAGAAGGAGAGAGAAGGAGACAGAAAGAAACAAAAACACTGAAACGGAAAGGAATCAGATGTGTATGAGCACGGTGTTTAGGGAATAACTGACACTACTGTGCAAAAATAATATGCCACAGTCTTTGCTGAAGGTTGTCTGCACATTTGAGATGCTGTCAAAGAGTTTTTGCACTTGGACTCTCTCTATATGGGCAAGCGCAAAGGCTCAAAACCCTGAAAAAAGCACATCGTTTATGTCTGTCTGTCAGTCTGTCTGTCTGTCTGTCTGTCTGTCTGTCTGTCTGTCTGTCTGTCTGTCTGTCTGTCTGTCTGTCTGTCTGTCTGTCTGTCTGTCTATCTATCTATCTATCTATCTATCTATCTATCTATCTATCTATCTATCTATCTGTCTATCTGTCTGTCTGTCTGTCTGTCTGTCTGTCTGTCTGTCTCCCTACCTAACTACCTACCTACCTACTTTGCGGATTCTGCTTTTAATTTATATCTAGATCGATTTTTAGAACAATATCTTTATCGTTACCATTGTAGTTATCGTCCATGGCATGAACGGGTCTTTAGAACCAGGCTATTTTATGGTGCTGTTCGATTAGGATCTTTAATGTAACTGCTCTCTTTGTATGAATTATGCAGGCTCAAAATTAGCTTGCACTGTTCCATCCTTCCATCCTCATTACATTTTGATAGGTTTACTACAATATGCACTGAAAAATGGCAATCAAATGGTTAAAGTATTACTGCAATGAACAGGGACACTGGTAAAAATCTTCAGCTACTCTGACATGACTGGACTAAAACACTGATTTATAATAAAGACAGCAAAGCAGTCCATATATTGTTTAAAAGAACAGGGGTCAACAGTTCAGTAATAATAATAAAAAATCTTTCTTGAAACTTAAACTGAACTTGATCATAAAACATTCAACAATCATCTCACAATTTTATGGTCTTACAATGACCTCCAGATGACCCCGTACTAAAATAAAGTCTTCCCTCAGCCTGCCTGAAATGCCAATGAAAGGTCCTCTGCTTCAGAGACTTGTGTCATTAATATTTCTGTTTGGGGCAAACTGTTCCCAAAGCAGCCAAGAGTTAAGGAGAATCGGGGAGACTTTCAGAGAGTATTGTAAAGTTACTCTGTAAAAACAGTGGTGAAACTTTTTAGCAAAACTAAGTCAATTTTTCATACTTTACATTATAATGCTTTGAAGCCTAAAATCAGCTGTAGCATTTAAAATTATTGATTTAGTACTTTTTATCCTCATCGTAAGACCCAAAAGACAAAAAATTAAGCCAATAAACAATTTGGCCCAATACCAGCTCCATTGGCTTCCCTGACGCCAGTTCTGTTTACCTCAGTCAGTGATATTACAGTCATGCCAAGCAGCGTTTGACTGAGACAAATCCCTCACAGTGGACTTGTTTGTGTGGTCTGATTTCTCATCTACGTTGACTCATCTGCCCATGACAGCTAAAGTGACACCAATTATCCTTCTAATTATTCATTAACAAAGCTCTTCTCTCCTTCTCTCACACATGTTCATTCACTTTCTATCTTCCAGATGGTCAGATCTATCAGCTACCCCCAGGTGAAAAATAGAGGATCTATCTATCTATCTATCTATCTATCTATCTATCTATCTATCTATCTATCTATCTATCTATCTATCTATCTATCTATCTATCTATCTATCTATCTATCTATCTATCTATCTATCTATCTATCTATCTATCTATCTATCTATCTATCTATCTATCTATCTATCTATCTATCTATCTATCTATCTATCTATCTATCTATCTATCTATCTATCTATCTATCTATCTATCTATCTATCTATCTATCTATCTATCTATCTATCTATCTATCTATCTATCTATCTATCTATCTATCTATATATATATATATATATATATATTATCCATCCATATATATATATATATGTATGGATGGATAATATATATATATATTATCCATACACATATATATATATATATATACATATATATATACATATATATATATATATATATATATATATATATATATATATATATACATATATATATACATATATATATATATATATATATATATATATATATATATATATATATATATATATATATATATATATATATATATATATATATATATATATATATATATATATATATATATATATATATATATATATATATATATATATATATATATATATATATATATATATATGATCAGGCATAAAATTATGACAACCTTCATAATATTGTGTTGGTCCCACTTTTTCTACCAAAACAGCCCTGACTCGTCAAAGCATGGACTCCACTAGACCCCTGAAGGTGTGGTGGATCTCAATCCAATCGAGCATCTGTGGGATGTGCTGAACAAACAAGTCCAATCCATGGAGGCCCCACCTCACAACTTACAGGACTTAAAGGATCTGCTGCTAACATCTTGGTGGAATTTGGGGAATTGGGAGGCCAAGTCAACTCCTCAAACTCATTGTTGTGCTCCTCAAACCATTGCTGAACCATTTTTGCTTTATAGCAGGGCGTATTATCCTGCCAAAAGAGGCCACAGCCACCATGGAATACCGTTTCCATAAAAGGGTGTACATGTTCTGCAACAATGCTTAGGTAGTTGGTACGTGTCAAAGTAACATCCACATGGATGGCAGGACCCAGGGTTTCCCAGCAGGACATTGCCCAAAGCACCACACTGCATCCGCCGGCTTGCCTTCTTCCCAATAGTGCATCCTGGTGCCATGTGTTCCCCAGGTAAGCGACGCACATGCACCCGGCCATCCACGTGATGTAAAAGAAAATGTGATTCATCAGACCAGGCCACCTTCTTCCATTGCTCCGTGGTCCAGTTCTGATGCTCACATGCCCACTGTTGTGCTGTGGACAGGGGTCAGCATGGGCACTGTGACTGGTCTGCGGCTATGCAGCCCCATACGCAACAAACTGCAATGCACTGTGTATTCTGACACCTTTCTATCAGAACCAGCATTAACTTCTTGAGCAATTTGTGCTACAGTAGCTCGTCTGTTTGACAGTATCACATGGGATAGGCTTTACTCCCCACGTGCATCAACAAGCCTTGGCCGCAAATGAACCTATTTCCGGTTCACCACTGTTCCTTCCTTGGGCCACTTTTGATAGATACTGACCACTGCAGACCGGGAACACCCCACAAGAGCTGCAGTTTTGGAGATGCTCTAACCCAGTCGTCTAGCCATCACAATTTGGCCCTTGTCCGACTCACTCAAATCCTTATGCTTGCCCATTTTTCCTGCTTCTAACACATCAACTTTGAGGACAAAATGTTCACTTGCTGCCTAATACATCCCACCCACAAACAGGTTCCGTGATGAAGAGATAAATAGTGTTATTCACTTCACCGGTCATAATGTTATGCCTGATTGGTGTATATATCCTCCTTAGCGTTTCCTTCTCTTCTGTTTGATCTCCAAAATCCACACCTGTCTGGTGTCTTTTTCTTCACTATGTGTTACTTTTCATCTCAAAATCCCTCCGATGAAGTGAACCTGCCTAATCAACTTGAGTCATAAATCTTACAACACAGATCTATAAATCACACTCATTAAAATGTCATTAAATCATCTCATTAAAATGCACTTTGACTGATGAATGATGCTGATTGGCCGGGCGTTTTTATGCTGTGGTTCCTCATCTATGAATATCTCAGGATGCATTTCCAGCTGAATTGAGGATCATTCACCAACATAATGCAGATCACATATTCAGTCTAAATGCTCTGCTTCTTTTCACAGAGAGACAAAAACCATATTCGTTCCATGCAACCAAAATCGCTTTTGGAAAAGATGATTCTTTGTGTTTGTACATGAAAGCGATAGTACATCCAAAAACGTACATCATTTACTCATCCTCATATCTTTCGAAACCTGTATGATTGTTTATTCGGTGGACAACAAAAGGAGATGCTTAGCAGAACATCCAAGCTGCTCTTTTCTACAATGTCAAAGAATGCTAACCATGATTGTGAAAAGGCTTTTCAGTTTAAGTTTCTCACACAAACATATCATATGGCTTCAGGAGACTTTGAATAGTGAGTCAAAGGAATCACCTTTGAAAGCCCCTGGTCATTGTATGTAACAGAACAGCGTGAACATTCTTCGAAATATCTCCTTTTGTGTTTCATGAAAGAAAAGTCAGACGGGTTTGGAATGACATGAGGGTGAGTAAATGACGACGGGTGAACTATTCCTTGAAAAATAGAAACTAAACGAAGGTGAAATCTCTCTGATCTTTGAAGACACATTTACACTGACATCTCTGTCCAGAATAGCACATAAATGAGCTGAGTTGAGACTAACGTCCTTTTAAGATTAACATCTGCTGACTGCTCAAGAGGAACTAATGAGGAATTGTGCGAGAGCCACAGAAAGAATGGAGAAAGAGGAACTCCATAATGTCCATTCCCATATAATTTTTTTAAACAACAAACGCTAACTAATGACTGGGACTGTTCGTGTAATTGACAAAACCTCTTATCGTGCCAATAAGTTTGTTCATTGCCGAGTAAAGGACGTAATAAGTAAATATCACTGAGCCGATAATGAAGGCAAGACAGAGCTTTAATGAACAGATATGAAAACAGTGGAGCACATTTAAAATAATTACAATAATTCAAATAGCGTCTGATGTTTTAAATTAAAATAAGATTGTCTGATTAAAAGTGTTCTCATTTTATACCAGGTGACGTCTATTCCAGCTTCAAATTAAACGAATTCCAGTTTCAACCGACGTGAAGGCAGCCTGCAGATTATCTCATAATAATCCCACAGGCAAAATATGTAATATATTTCTCTGTGTGACTGCACACGTGAATAATTGAAAATAATAATGTTTTGCCATCAGAACGCCAGCCTCACTGAGACTCTAAGTAATTACAGAAGCAGATGCACAGCTTTGAGCCAATCAACATCAGACGCATGGCTTTCAACCAATCATCAATGGGCTAGAGATCCAGAGGGAAGGAGGAGATATTAAACATATAGAGTTAAACTGATAACTGCTGCAAGTAATGGTTTTATTAAATTGATATAAAAGCGGCAGGGTGTGCATTTAAATTAAAAAAGCATCTCTCACCTGTACGTTCTGAGAAGACACAAACTCAGAGGAACAAACTAAATCTGATTCTGAATCAATTACGTGAGAGTTTTAGCCTGTGAAAGGTCATTGTGAGCACCATTTATTGATCAATTTCCAAAAAGCGCGCTCTAAGGCAAATTTAACACTATAGAATAAATGACTCGACACCTCCACATACGGTTAAGGCTCAATGCTGTTCAAATGACATAAGTTTCCGCATTTGCATAGAAAGAAATGAAAAGCAAGCAACGTTGAAGCTTGTTCCACAGTGCACTTGTGCTTTCATACATGAATCCAGCCCTTTCCATTACAAAACAACAACATTATTGAAGCATTAAAATGCACAGACGTCAGAGAACTTGATTGCGTTGTTGGTGTAATGCGGACTACTTGAAAATATAATAACAATAAATGATAACAATGCAGCTGGCCTTGATTAACCATGGATTTCTGAGATGATCAGCAGAGAAAAAAACTCTGATTTTTTTGTTGGCCGTGATGCACCTTACAGCCCAGGTGCAGTTTTCTATGCTTTATTCTTTGCGTATTTATTGAGACAGAAACCTTCCTGGACTCTCTGTTGTAATTAATTCAGTTTTAAAGTAGGTCACAGAAGGACTAAGGCTCATTTATCGTGTAGCTGTTCCCTCACGCCGTGTCTCGCTTCCTTATCCTGTGCTCCTGAAGTGATTTAATTGCTTTTTTAAGTTAAAGATCAGGAGCATCTGTACTTTCCATCAGTGAAAACTTTCACATATGCTGTCTTTCTTGAACTTTTTTTTTGCCGTCTCATTCTTGTTCTTCCTCTATTGCACGCATTATTAAAACAATGTTAAACAATGCCTGATAATATGCATAAAACAAACCTCATTAGTACAACATAAAAAACCTAAACTAATACTTGTATATATAAACAATAATATTTTTTTGGGTCTGTACGTTGTCTGGAGATGTAATATATTTAGCATTTTAATTATTTAAATATTAGTAATTAAATGACTTTCCTTTTCTTTTCCTCATATTAAAATATAAAAATAGCACCAAAAAAAAGAATGCTATTAAAATCACACTAAACACTACATAACAGAACTGGCTCATACAGTAGTTTTTTTCATGTTTTAAATAAACACTAAAATATGCTACAACATAAAAAAAATTAATAAAATAATAAAATAAAATAAAATAAAAAAATTAAAAATAAATAAATAAAATATGCTATAACACAAATAAAAAATAAATAAAAAAATTAAATAATTTAAATTATATCGCTGCATGTATAAAATGAAATATAGTCTGATAATTAATTGAACAATAAAAAAATATAAATAAATAAATAAATAAATACATTCACTCCTACTTTAGTTTTTTCATGTTTTAAATAAACACTAAAATATGCTATAACACAAATAAAATAATAAAAAATAAATAAATAAATAAATAAAACAAATACAATTAAAAATAAAATAAAATAATAAATAAATAAATAAAATATGGTATAACACAAATAAAAAAATAAAAAAAATTTAAATGATATCGCTGCATGTATAAAATGAAGTATAGTCTGATAATTAATTGAACAATAAAAAATATAAATAAATAAATAAATACATTCACTCCTACTGCAGTTTTTTCATGTTTTAAATAAACACTAAAATGTGCTATAACACAAATAATTTTTTTTTAATTATAAAATGAAATAAAAAAAATAAAATAAACAAATGAAAAATAAATAAATAAAATATGCTATAACACAAATAAAAAATAAATTAAAAAATTTAAAAAATTAAATTATATCGCTGCATGTATAAAATGAAATATAGTCTGATAATTAATTGAACAATAAAAAATATAAATAAATAAATACATTCACTCCTACTGTAGTTTTTTCATGTTTTAAATAAACACTAAAATATGCTATAACACAAATAAAATAAAAAAATAAAAAAATAAATAAAACAAAACATATAAAATAAAAAAATAAAAAATAAAATAAAAAATAAATAAATAAATAAAATATGCTATAACACAAATAAAAAATAAATAAAAAAAATAAAATGATATCGCTGCATGTATAAAATGAAATAGTCTGATAATTAATTGAACAATAAAAATATAAATAAATAAAAACATTCACTCCTACTGTAGTTTTTTCATGTTTTAAATAAACACTAAAATGTGCTATAACACAAATAAATAATAAAAAATAAAATAAATAAATAAAATAAATAAAGCAAAATTATATAGTTGCATGTATAAAATAAAATATAGTATGATAATTAATTGAACTATAAAAAATATAAATAAATAAATAAATTCAGATGATTTTTTTATATGATTTTTAAACAAAGTCTACTTATTAGCAAATGTGAATCACACTTTTTAATCAGTGAAAAAATGCAATAAAATTTGCTTTTCAGGGCAAAAATAACAGCAAATATGTAAAAAGTAGCTTATTAAATGATTTTACAGGGTCTTTAAAAACATTTTAATGACCTATACACATTAAGCCATGGTGCTCATCTGATAAATTCAGGTTTGAATCCTGCCTTCACCAAATAAATGTGTGTCAAAAAAGCACATTATAATGATCTCAGTACTCACCTGTGCAGGAGTAATCATCAATACGGACGTAGCCGGTGTGACAGACACACATAAAGGAGCCGGGTGTGTTCATACACATCGTGTTCTCCCTGCAGTAGTGTTTGCCCTCTGCACACTCATCGATATCTGCAACCATAGCATAACACAAGACACTCTGTACTATGACCTGAACACAACACGGTTTACAAAGCATTTGGGAAGAAGCTTTGCCAAAAACCACCATTCACACTGCAGCTGTGATCAATTAACAGCATTTGTCAAGGGTGCTGGAAGATCCAGTCATTACATCATGAGCACTCTGTTGTACGAACAACTTTACTGTTCGCACTGCTGCAGGAAACCGTTAAGACTGTAATATAACAGGAACGCCAACACCATATTTGAATGTTTCAAAGAATATTTAAGGGAAAGCACAACAAAATCTGTCACTATTTAATCAAGCTTCTGTTGCCTCCCTTTGAGTCCTTGTCTTCAATGGAACAAAAAAATTAAGAAAACTATTCAATCGCTGCAGGTTCAGCATTGAAACTTTTTGTTCATCTGCGGTTTGGCAGCCTTGATAACAGATACAATATAAATACATCTACAATAAAGAGTTAAAGGTTTGAATAACTTTTAAAAATAATGTACAGTACTGTATACGTGTGACTCAATTCAGTCCTTAAACTGCTTTAACAAAACACAGAGCACTTCTAGACCTTTCACTTTCTGTCCCTTTCCTCCACCTCCTTCACTTTCTCAGCCTCCAGTTTTTTCCTTGTACACTTTTCATAGACACGCTCTTGTCCTTCGGTCCACCCACTCTCTCCTCCTCAAGAACAGTTTATATAATCTTCCTCACATTTCTTTTCTCTGTTTAAATCAACACAGCACAAAATCATGTTCTTAATCAGCGTTTTGTCTCTGTTACAGTAAAAATCACAAGATACATATTTAATGAAGAAACAGTTGCTCGAGATACACCATTAAGACTTGTTTTCAGACAATAGTTTATTTTTCTTACCCCATTAGCAGATGTCACCATAAATCGAACAGATTTTTGTGACTTTTATGCTTAAAATAAGCATCCATCCATCCACCACTCCAACCATCCCTCCAACCAACCATCGCACCCACCCACCCTTCCAACCATCCATCCACCACTCCAACCAACCATCGCACCCACCACTCCAAACATCCATCCATTGTACACACCACTCAAACTAAACATTCATCCATCCATTCAACCAACCATTGCACCCACCACTCCAACCAACCATCCATCCATTGCACCCACCACTCCAACCATCCGTCCATCGTACACACCACTCCAACCATCCAACCACTCCACATCCATCCAACCAACCATCCATCCATCGCACCCACCACTCCAACCAACCATCCATCCATCGCACCCACCATTCCAACCAACCATCCATCCATCGCACCCACCACTCCAACCAGCCATCGCACCCACAATTCCAACCAACCATTCATTCATCCATCCATCACACCCACCACTCCAACCATCCCTCCAACCAACCATCGCACCCACCATTCCAAGCCTACCATTCATCCATCCATCACACCCACCACTCCAACCATCCCTCCAACCAACCATCGCACCCACCATTCCAACCAACCAACCAACCATCCATCCATCGCTCCCACCACTCCAACCAACCATTGCACCCACCATTCCAACCAACCGTTCATCCATCCATCCATCCATCCATCCAATCAACCATCGCACCCACTATTTCAACCAACCATTCATCCAGCCATCCAGCCATCCATCCATCCATCCATCCATCCATCGCACCCACCACTCCAACCAACCATCCATCCATCCATCTCTCCAACCAACCAACCAACCATCGCACCCACCACTCCAAACATCCATCCATTGTACACACCACTCAAACTAAACATTCATCCATCCATTCATCCAACCATTGCACCCACCACTCCAACCAACTATCCATCCATTGCACCCACCACTCCAACCATCCGTCCATCGCACACACCACTCCAACCATCCAACCACTCCACATCCATCCAACCAAACCATCCATCCATCACACCCACCACTCCAACCAACCCTCCAACCAACCATTCATCCATCCATCACACCCACCACTCCAAACCATCCCTCCAACCAACCATCGCATCCACCATTCCAACTAACCGTTCATCCATCTATGCATCCATCCATTGCACCCACCACTCCAACCATCCGTCCATCGCACACACCACTCCAACCATCCAACCACTCCACATCCATCCAACCAAACCATCCATCCATCACACCCACCACTCCAACCAACCCTCCAACCAACCATTCATCCATCCATCACACCCACCACTCCAAACCATCCCTCCAACCAACCATCGCATCCACCATTCCAACTAACCGTTCATCCATCTATGCATCCATCCATCGCACCCGCCACTCCAACCATCCCTCCAACCAACCATCCATCCATCTCTCCAACCAACCATCGCACCACTCCAAACATCCAACCATCCCTGCAACCAACCAACCCCTTCATCCATCCATCCATCGCACCCACCACTCCAACCAACCATCCATCCATCCATCGCACCGACCACTCCAACCATCCATCCATCGCACCCACCACTCCAAACATCCATCCATCATTCACACCACTCAAACCAACCATTCATCACCCACTCCATCCATCCATCCATATAAAAAATAGATTAAAAAAAATGTCAAAACAATATACATTCTCTGAAAACCAGTATTATTAACTAACACAGAGGCATCTCAACCACTTTTTGATCCATCAGAGCAATGTGCTTGGAATAACAGTAAATAGTGGAGAGAAATTCTCCAAAGTCTTATCTGTCCCAATTTGTCTGCTGTGGAGGATTCAGAGCCTACACCGTGGAGGAAAAAAACTCACTCATAATATCTGTAAATGAAATTGTAATGCCTTTTCAGCCGCTTCTGTTCTAGAAGATATGAATCCCAAATTAATAATTTAAAGTTTATTTCAGAGCTGCATTGGCACTGGTATTATTCATATGCCTGAGGCTGCTGCAAACTACAGACTACAACAATCCACGCAAACATGCTGAATTTCTCCCAAACTAGCAGGTTGTTTAACCTTATTTAACCTTGCCAGTTATTTACAGCTGATGTGTGTAATTTCAATGTTAAAACAGTTATATATTATATATTATCCCAGCTTAATGTGCAAAGACAACTATGGTAACTAAAATGCGTAAGCAGATGAACAAAAAGCACTTTTCTTAGTATCACAACAGGGAAAATCACACACATTCCCAAATGGTAAAAAAGTTGCTTGATAAAGAGCGCTATTATGACCCAGCAGGTCCTCTCAGATGTGTCTCAGATTTGATCAAGTCATACTGATATATTGTACAGCAACATTACTGTAACAACTGTGTTGTATAAATTCTTCCAGACACTTACAGAAGCGTTCTGTGCCTTTCTGGTGACGAAAAGTTCTTCTAATGTCACCCCCCAAATTGTCTATTGATTGTCTATGCTGGAGGTCCTACTGTCGCCTACACATTACTTTAATCCGTAGCCATCACCATTGATTTTTCACAGTTTTCCATTTATACGCTTTCAGACTTCCTCGAAATTTTAGAGGCAAGTCAAAATACAGCAGAGCACATTATGTTTTTTTAGTCATAGACAAAAACAATTGAACATTTTCTTCCTTTCGGTTCTGTTTATAAAGTCATGGGGGTGAGTAAATGATGACAGAATTTCTTCTTTTTGGGGGGTGAATGGGTGAACTATTCATGTTCTGGGTAAACTAACAGGACATAAAAACCAAAAGAGAACGCAATGTTACGCAAAAGCACGTTTGCAAGCAAAACTGTTCAAACTAAAAATTGTCATTGGTCTTTTGTGTGGAAAGAGATATCCATCACATTCTCGCTGGGCTGTTGTGTTTGTTTAGACAAGGGTACAAGCCTATTAAAAGCCAGCGAGCCACAGGAATCCCCCTTCACATCTGTACACACACACTCGCACAGCATGAACTCCAGGGTTTACAATGCATTAATTACAGCTGTAAGGATAATAGTGGTGCTGAAATATTCATTCAGCGAGACACTAAGTAATCACCAGTCAACAGCTTTCATCGGTAACTCCTCCATCTGTGATTGCAGGCAATTTAGTGATTTGTGAAAGCCCTGTTATTTGCTTATACAAAACAAAAATGTTAAGCAAGCAAATCTGTGGGGGTTCAAAAAAACAGGTGCTATGTATGGAGCGACAAAAGGGCTTGACGGATTTAGAGTTTCATTTGTTTTTATAGTGTTTTAGAATATATATATATATCAATGATTGGCATGGTTTGTCTGTGGTAGTTTGAATACCTTGGCAGTAGGCGCTGTCATCCCTGAGCGCATGGTATCCCTCTTTACAGCTGCAGCAAGCTCCTGCCTCTAGGTTAATGCAGTCCGAATTCTCCACACAGTTGCGGTTGTAACCCTCAGCACAGAAATCATGCCCTGGGAGTGAGATAAATACAGTAGAAGTGTTATGCAATGCCTAAATCTGACATTTAATAATTGATGGATTATAAATTACACTTTTTTTTTACCCCGCAATGACAAATGTTCACATTGTAAGACTATTCAATTGGGGAGGATTTATTGTTCACTCCTGGCTAATTGTCATGAAATAGGATGTTGGGACGTTTTGGGACATTGCATGTCCTGCGGTGTGACAGGCTATACACCATCTAAAACCATTTTAAACAGCATTTTGCTAATTATTTTATAATTGTTAATAAATGACTTCTTAATGAGTTTTTAATTGGTCTTTGTTACTTGTTTTCCAACAATCATGCTTAAAGCTAGATCAGTTTACTAAGCCTTTAAGCCTTGATTTCATAGATTATATCTTAAATGTAATTGTACATTCTCCTACTGCACTGGTTTCACTCGTTTTTAACTTCTTTACACTGAAAGCAAGTGAAAAAATAGAATATCTTATGCAGTGTTGCTTGTCAAATAAATAGCTTGTTTCAATGATTTTTAGATATTTGACAATTTATCTTTTTTTTGCAGTGCTTATATGATCTCAAATTAATAGAGAGAATATTTGTACTTTTAAAAATGTACTTTTCACAAAATTGTGATGTAAAAAAAAGGAAACATCTGTATTTCAGTGCTTTTGTGAATGAAACGAAATGAAAAGAAAAGAAGAAAGAAAACAAAATGTATAACTATGTGTCAACCTTCTGTATCCCTGTACAAAATGGTTCAAACGTGTTACTGCAGACTGTGGCTCAATCTGTGAACTATGAGAGGTGTGGTAAAGTCGAACAATATCACTGTTACACTTGTGATGTGTGTGTGTGTGTGTGTGTGTGTGTGTGTGTGTGTGTGTGTGTGTGTGTGGTTATATGTGTGAAGGGTGCAAACATAGAAGTTTGCTGTCATGCACAGTCATGGCTTGGTGTTGAGCACAAATCTAGTTTGTGTGCGCAGTGGTCAAAGGTGGCTGCCCTTAATATGACTCCAATCAGTGGAGTGTAGAGGATGTGTGTTGTTCCTGCGTGTGTGAGTGTGTCGCACCTCTGCACACTTTGCAGCAGCGGTCTGTGAGTGTGATCTGCTCTGACTCTGGGCAGTTCAGCTCTGGACAAGTAGTCATCTCAACCCTACGCATACTTCGATCCTGCAAACACATAAACAAGTGTTTGTTCAATTAACCTTGCAAGTCAAACATTCAGCTTAAACTTTGGAACATGGTAGCTGTTTCTAAGCTGGTCTTAGCTGGTTTAAGCAACAAGCTAACCAACAAACAGTTATGTGTTTAAGATGGATTGTCAAATTCAAATGCTGCTTGGAATTAGAATTTTCAACCAGTCAGACAGAATTCAAATTCAGCCTGGAATTCAAATTCACAACCATACTCAGAAAATAATCTTATTCTGCCTAGGATTCAAACTCACAAACAGATCCAGACAGAATTCAGATTCTGTTTGAAATTCAAATGTTTAAACAAATTCATAATCCGTCCCAGACAGAATTTAAATTCAGACAGAATTCAAATTCTGCCTGGAATTCAAATTCATAACCATACTCTGAGAAAATGATCTTATTCTTCATAAAATTCAAACTCATTACAAATGAACAAATTTAGATTCTGCTTGGAATTTAATTTTATAACCAAACCAGACAGACTTCAAATTCTGCCTGAAAATCAAATTCATAATTAGACCCAGACAGAAATAAAATTCTGGCTTTTTATTCAAATATATAACCAAATTCATAATCCGTCCCAGACAGAATTCCAATTCACCCTGAATTCAATGTCTGCTCGGAATTCAGATTCTTAACCAGGCTCTGACAGAATTTGAATTTTGCCAAGAATTCCAATTCATAACCACATTCAGAAAAAAGAAAATCAAATTCTGCCTGGAATTCAAATTCACCAACAGATCTATATAGAATTCATATTCAAATTCTGCCAAAAATTAAAATTTCTAACCAGGACCAGACAGACTTAAAATTTTGCCTGGAATTCAAATTCATAATCAGACACAGACAGAATTCAAATTCAGATTCAAATTCTGCTTGGAATTCAAATTTATAACCAGGACCAGACAGTCTTCAAATTCTGCCTGGAATTCAAATTCATAATTAGACCCAGACAGAATTCAAATTCAGATTAAAATGCAGCTTGGCATTCCAATTCATAACCAGACAAAATTCTAATTCTGCATGCAATTCAAATTCATAATCAGAACCAGACCCAGACAGAATTCAAGTTCAGATTCAAATTCTGCCTGGAATTCCAATTCATAACCAGGCTCAGAATTGTTTTAAATTTCAAATTCAAATTCATAATCAAACCCAGACAGAATTCACATGCTGCTTGGCATAATTCATAACCAGGCCCAGGTAGAATCGTGGCCAGCAACATTCAGATTTCCTCTGAATTCAAATTCCCATCTTTCGTGTCATCCACCCATTGTGTGTTGATTTATGACATTATGATTGGTCATGCTTTCATCTACAAATAAGAGTGCAGTACTCGCAGCTCCAATTAACACATCCACCTTACACAAATCAGCAGATTTCTCCAAAAACGAGTGCAAAAAAAAATGCAGAAGGGACAGATTCTGGTATGTGTCTGCTGAAAACCTTCAGACCACCGGCCTGTAGTTACATTGGAACTTACCCTGCATTCAAACAGCAGACAGTTTCCCTCAGAGTCGTGTACGCTCTTACGGTCACCTTCCACGTACACTCTTCCCCTGAACAGACACACGGCTAAAGACAGAAAAGATATAAAGAGAAAAAGAAGAAATTGAGAGGATAGAGACAAAACAAACCAGTAAAGCATCGATCGCACAAGCATGTTAGATTAAGCCTACCAGAGCGCAGTGTTAAATAAAGCCCTGGTCATCAGTCAAACTGCTATTAGCTTCTGCACATTAGCCCTGCTCACTCAAACACAACATGCTGCACACTGGCCTTGAATTATTAATGATACCAGAGAAAGTGCGTGACTGCGTTGTGTGTGTGTTGACATTCGAATTTGTGGCAGCGGTAACCTAGCAACACAGGGATGTGGTCAGTTTGTCATCAAGACCGCAGCATGATTATAAAAAAGATTTTGGTGGAAAGAAAGATAGTGAGGAGAGAATCGAGAAGATGGAGAGATAAAGGAGCAAATATGAGACAAAGGGAGAGAGAGTGGCAAAGTTGTCAAATATTTGCAGCGCTATAGATGCATGGCCTCATTTTGCGTGTGTGTGTGTATATGTGTGTGTGTGTGTGTGTGTGTGTGTGTGTGTGTGTGTGTGTGTGTGTGTGTGTGTGTGTACTCACGCTGGCACTCTTTACAGCATGCTCCAGGCATGTAGATTGGAGCTGTATCAGGGGGACACTGAGGTGGTGGGCAGAAAATACTCTCACACTCCACTGTACCATTCTGCAGGTGGAACACACACACACACACACACCATCATCATCATCATCACCACCACCATCAATAAAAGAGCTTCACAAACACATGATTCTGCAAAATAAGCTAACAGAATCAGACATTTCACGAGTGATGCTGGCAACTCAGATAGATATTCAAAATCTTCACAAATAAAACAAAACCCCAAAAATACTTGAGGGTGCATTCCCACAGTCTGACAGCTACAAATCGACTTGCCAAACTTCTGTATAATACGGCTACAAAACTCAAAAAAAAAAATTATAAATGTACAATGCTTTAAGGGTGTTTGGATATTTTATTCCATGGTGGAGTTTTAATCTCACAATTCAGCCTTTTTTATGCAATTCTGACTTTATAGAGAAATACGAGTTTATATTTCAGAATTGCGATTTTATATCTCACAATTTGGACTTCATAACTCGCAATTTGGACTTCATAACTTGCAATTTGGACTTTATAACTCGCAATAGTGAGTTTATATCTCACATTTCTGAGGAAAAAAAGTCTCAGAATTGTGAGATATAAACTCACTATTGCGAGTTATAAAGTCCAAATTGCGAGATATAAACTTAACTCGCAATTGTGAAAACAGTATGAATTGTGAACTATAAACTTGCATTTATGAGAAAAAAGTCTGAATTGTGAGATTAAAAGCAATTAGCTTTTTTTTGTTTGTTGAAAAAACAAGCTTCCATATTTCAGAGCCCCAGCTTAAAGGGACATAGTGATGTAAAAAAAAAAAAAAAAAAAGGATGTGAGAAAAAAATGTATTTCAATATTTTTGCGATTTCTACAAAACTTTTGGTTTCTTCTGAGAAACTTTGTGCCCACTCCAAAAAAATGTGTGATAGAAATAACATGGTAGGAAAAGCTATATATATTTTAGTTTCTTGTGGAACGCAGTAGTTTTGATAGAAAAAACAAAGGTTTTTGGGGTGAAACACAATACTTTTGCAAGAGAATACAAAAGTTTTGTGAGAGAACGCAAAAGCATTGAAAAAAAAAATCCCATCATCATGTCCCCTTATGGGACAGGAAAAAATGCTTTGCTCCCACAAAAAGTAGTCAAATCATAGCTTATTTCCATAATTTGCACTGTCACTCGTGTCTCAAATAGCCAAAAGATCAAATATCAAATAGCCAAAAGCTCAAATATCAATGAAAAAATAATGATTTCTAGTTGCTTTGTCGCTGAAAATCACTGCCACTGTGAACGGCCCTTGAGTTTGTAGCTTGGAGAGCCATCTCTAGTTTAAAATCCCAAACAAACAATCCTGTTACCCTGTCCTGGGAATACATGAGCTTACTGAGCATGTGCAGTTTCTGCATCCATCTATCCAAGCATCATCGTCCCTATATATCTCTCCATTCAGGGTGCACGTCCTCTCACAGTAACAGCCATCCAAGTACTTCATCTTCTCTTCCGCAAGTGCCAACTAGAGCACAATAAAGACATGAGGAAGAAGAGAGGGTGTGACTGAATGAATCAATATAATGGGAAGCCATACAAAAAAGAAGAGCAAGCAAAAAATGAATGTTAGAAGGAGAGGGAAATAAGAGATTTATGATGAAGGCAGCGTTTGTGGTGTTCACTATTAAGGACATTAACAGACCATAGAAACTAGTGATATCCAACACACACACACACACACACACACACACACACACACTACTACTATACTACTACTATGGAGCCCCTAAAGAGACATGCTGATGAAAAAAAAAGAGATTGAAGGAAAAATTATGAATCAATGCTTTTGCATTCTCTTGAAAATATTTTGCATTCTCCTGAGAAACTTTGCGTTCGCTTGCAAAGAACTCAAACGTTTTGCCGGCAAACGCAAAGTTTCTCAGGAGAACGCAAACATCTTGCGAGGGAATACAACATTTCTCGGGGGAATGCAGAACTTTTGCGAGAGAGCGCAAAAGCATTAAAATATGCCCATTTTTACCATCACCATGTCCCTTCAGGGGCTCAGTAGACTACAAATCTTGTGCAGTTGAATGAAAATTAAGTAGGCCCTAGGTCCTAATAAAATTAAGCACATCAAACTGACTCAATCCCTTTCAACTATATAGCTAACAATAGCAACATTAGCATCCTAAGTAATATATTTTTCTTCTTCACCATATAGGTAAACACCAAAATATTACAAAAACTCATTTAAAACCCAAGTTAACCCTAACAGATCTCCTTTTGTCGTTTTGCTCATAACAACATAAAACAATGCTTAATTTCAACATTTCTCATCCAGTTCCATGCAAAGCATGCTGGGAACTGGAAATTCCCTTCTCAAATAAATGATGCATGTAGTCCCAATGCAAACAGATTCAATAAACTTACACATTTAAATTCGATGCACAGAATGAAAATGAAACTGACCAAATTCAACAATTGTTTTTAGCTCAGTATAATTAAATAAATTGAGCAAGCAGAAAAATCAGCTTTTGAAGTCAGACCACCCCCCAATTCTAAACATTTTTACAAACTTGCCTTGTTTGACGTTTTAGCTAATATATCTTGAAGTTCCATGATCTTCTGAACCAGCCCATGGAAATCATTACAAGTGGGACAAGCTGCAAAAGTGGTGAACGTGCATTAATGGCATTTCCAGACCAGTGAGTAAACAAAGTGCATACATTTTCTCTTTTTTTTTCTGTGTCGTCCACAGGAAGAATGCACTTACTACGATTGAGATCTGGACACTGGACGATGTATCCATGGGGTACGACTACCAACTGAACATCTTGCATAACACCCTGGCAGAAAGATATTGCAGTTAGAGACGAACGTAACTTTTGCATATTTTATGGTATATTTTCAATTTGCAAGGCTATGTTGTACCCTGAAAAAACCATGGGCGTCATTTCTTTGACCAAGCCAGATGTTTGTTCCTCTGGGAAAGTCCATAGATGGCATCTCCACAATTCTTTCGTAAATTCTGAAAGCAAGTACGAATAAAAAGCAATGAGTGAACATTGATAAGGAAGGCATTCAAATTCGGCCCTTTCATTTTCAAGCCATTCACCTGTTGCAGTCAATATGGAGCACCACTTGGGTGGCGCTGAATGCCAGGGAGACTTTGTGCCAGTGTCCATCTGCCAGACTATAGGGGAAGACCTCTTTCTGCTGCCGCTGATCTGAGGTCTGGAAGAAGAGACGGATCTCATTACGCAGACCGCTGCTCTCTACCTCCAGAAACCTGAGGAGGAAGCCAAGGAAACAGATTTACTTCATGAAAAGTCATAATCATGAATCAGTTGCTGAACATCTAAGAACTCCGGGAAATAACTGCTGCCATAGCTCTTATGTCCCCATGCATAAGACTTCTGCAGGTTAAGCTGCCAAATGGTCGTTATTAAATTCTGGAAAATAGCAAAGCAGCAGGGGAAAAAATGGAGCTCAAGGGAATGTGAGTGTTCTGGATGAATGTGAAGACGAGCAGTGATCCATAAATCTCTTGGCCTGTACTCCAAGTGCTGACCTTAAAGAGGTGGTAGAATCAATACTGTGTGTGTTTAAGAAATGTCAGTGGACACCCTAATCAGAAATGTTACAGACATTCCATCAGGGAGATTATGTGTTCCTCTGAGAAACAGTAAATTAAAAAAGAAAAAATAGAAAGAGGGTTTTACTGGAGCAAAAGCCTACCTATACTGTATGGATGCACAGATGGATGGTGGACTCAGACAGACAGATAGATAGACATACGGATGGATGGATGGATACCTCTGTTCTCCATAGTGGATGGACAGCAGCACTCCTGAGCTGAATTTCTCCTGTTTGAGGGTCAGTAGAAGAGTGAACTCTGTTCTTCCTCTCAACTTCTGAAGAATTCTCTCTGCTGCCTTGAGGGAAGCTCTTGCATTCCTTGATGAGCCTGATGGAGAGAGTGACAGAAAAAGCAGAACATGAGAGGAATGCAATACATTAAAAACAGACACTACCATATTAAGAAACAATATGCAGTCATGAGGCATACAGGGATGTCATAGAGAGCTGACCATAAAATGAAGAGTTATGAAACAATTAATTCCAAGGTTGTCCATAGATGTTGGACTATTCTGTAACTATTTTTGTATTCTTTCTATTCAAATTCGAATTACATTTCTGAATCAGCTGACAAATTCATCATTTAAAAAGAGATAAATTCAGTGTTCAGGAAATTCTGATGTTCTTACTCATTCAACTTAGATCCCTTTTTATATGATCATACAGGCGTTCTATATTAAAGGAAGACAGAACAGATGAAAATATTTGATCCATCCATCACCGTGTCACTGTTATGTCAAGGATACAACACAATCATCAGCCTGTAAGTGAATTTGTTCATCATTTAGGCTTGTAACTACTGGTACCAAACAAAAGTTGCATAGAGGCAGAAAGCAAGTGGCCGTTTTGCACCATCTGGTAATATTTATGTTTAAATATCCTGGAGCCAGTGTGAATACTGAACTAAGCATGATAAATACCAAGGGGTCAAAGTTTTGCTGGTTAGCATAGTCCGGTTAGCCCCCGCTGATAAGAAACTACACCATCTGGACCTAACAAGCATTTTTCGCTGCCTTTTTACATAATAGAGCAGGATAGACACTATTGAAGGGTTTAGGACTGTGAACATTCTTACTGTAATAATCATTATGTAATTTTTCAGAACGATTAGTCAAATGCCATTTACAGCTCTGGGGCCTGATGTTTAAACGTTGCAATTTTCCACACACATATCAGGATTTATAAAAAATTAACTAGACAACAATGTCAAAAACGATCCCCGTACACATGGATCCGCAAAAACAATTAAAAACGATGTATTCTGCTGCCAGGCCAGTAGTTGGCGATGTTACTGTAAAGAAAAGCTACATGCCTACTAGGGATGCCACAATTCTCAATATAATATTGAACCGTTCGGTACGGCATTCACGGTTCAATACGCGCTTGTGAATTGCGGTTTTTCGGTTTTGCATTTAATTCATTATTTTTCTACAAATTCGATCATTTGCCTCCATCCCAATACTGAACAATGCGACATACATTTACATCACACGTTAGTGGTAGAGTTATACTCATGGAACACTAGATATTCACAATCAAGAAAGTTCATCATTTGCATGCGTTTTAAAGCCTTGCCGGCTCATTCGCGTGCGCGGTTTTAACATGCTTTTCCAAGCGCGCGCACTAAACGCCTGTCAAACACGTGATTACTGAACTAAGTAGTCGTCTTACTGTGCTAATACTGTTAAATAGACATAAGGTTAACATAAACACAGTCGGTTATGTCTAAAGTGAAAGTAAAATCGTGTGTGTCTGTATTAGATGCACGGTGGTCTTAAATTGACAGCAGCACAGCCTAGTGAATACGCTGTCCTTAAAGGGACAGTTCACCTCTAAAATTATGATGACAGAATTTTCATTTTTGAATGAACTATCCCTTTAATGTTAATACAACAACAAAAGACAAAGAGAAATTCTGCTCTTGACTGAAAAACTAATACAGTATAGCTTTAATAAGAATCAGTGTATATTTTATAGTGAAGTTTATGTAGCGTTTTATTTTTACATTTATTCATTCAATTTCATACTTAAATGCTGCTTTACAGCTCTGAGCTGCCAGTGTAAATATTTATATATATTTATTTTATATTTTACAATACTCTAAGAATGTGTACAAGGGTTTTTTTTAAGTAAAGTTTTAAGTTTAAGTAAGGGTTTTCAATTCTTTTAAGTAAAATAAAGAGAGTATTGCAATAAAAAAAATGTCTTTTTTCTCCTTAACCTCTTGCTGTTCCTGTCGCCTAAGAATAGAATAACAAAAAACTGATGTGACAAGCCATCAGAACCGAACCGAACCGAAAACTGTCGTTAAAAACCGAGGTATGTATTGAACCGTGGACTAATTGTATTGTTGCATCCCTAATGCCTACAGACTGAACACATATTATGCATTCACATGATGTCACCATTTTCACAAATTCTTGTTTTTGTAGTCTACACTGAGACAATAATGGTATCGCTTTCAAATGTTTGCAAAACGCTGTTGTCGTGTAAATGGCCCCTAAGACTAGAAACCAGACTTAACAAAAACATGATAAAAATGATCATGACAATTATAGACCTCCTTGGAGCAGACAATTTTAAGGAAATGAATGATGGTCGACAGACATGTGGGTCATGTCGTGACACTGATGTGAGTGGTGATAGCACAGAAGTAAAAAAAAAAAACAAAGATAGACAGAAGGAAGGAGGAAACACACAGGGAGATGTGATGAGTTAGCTGAGGAGGACAGAGGAAGTTGACTGCCTCCTCAGGGACGAATGTTTAAATCAGTCCTGTCAAAACATAAGAAATGTCTGGGTCTGGTCTTCTCAAAAGGTGAAAAAAAATGCAACACACACACACACTCGCACATACATTAAGGCCAACCGGGGAACACTAATGTTCTGTAGCTATTGTCAAGTAAAGCTCAGGGGAGTTGTAAGCTGCAGCCGTGAGCCTATTGTATGGCAGGAATGAGGCAGAGTTTTGTCACCTTCATTAATCAAATACACTGTACGACAGTGAGCCGAAGCTAACCTGGTAACCTCAACAATCCGCAGAGGACACCACAGCTGATCTAATGGATTCCAGGACAGTTCACAAGTATCAGCATTAAAGCCCTCTGGGATAGTGCAAGGAAAACAGGTTTTTTCTGACATCTCTCTGATTAATTCCCATTGGATCGACACTTCATCTCAGATGTGCTATCCTTCTATCGCCATCGCTATTGTGTGCTGTAAATCAAAGGCTAGACGTTCGATGGCAGCATTTAAAGGTCAAAGAGCAGCTTGGGACTTCTGGCTATCCAAATGACCAGTAATGACTCTTTAGCTAAATATTTAAATATAAATTAATTGAATAATATACATTTTAATATTAGTTTGTTTATTCATCTCTGACATTCAACTTTTCCATTTTCAGGCCATGAGGATACACTCACCTTTCAGCAAGGAGGATTTTTTTATTTTTTTTATACACCATGAATCTGTAATCAATCGCTCCCAGTTATCAAACACCCCAGCCCAGCTATGCGCCTCAAGAGAACCAATAACTTCAATAATGATAAACGAGAACTGTGCTCCTGGGAGCAAGATAAACACGGTGTGATGCAAATTATGTAACTCGCTCGACAATATTCTGGCAGAATTTAAATTGAAAACCTTTCAAGAAGGTTGCTGGTGAGTTTTTTTTCTAATGACGTTGAGTTTCCGTGCCAGCAATTACATCTAAAAAGCTCTTAAATTGATCAAAAGTCAGGCTACTTATGATGCACGCACTTAAAAGTGTGTCCTAACACCATTGTAACGTACCTTAATGAAAGTTTAAAGCCCATGTAAAATGAAAAACCTCATTTACAACTGATGAATTATTCACAACCTATTATAATGACAAAACGAACAAGTGTCTCTCCTCAAATTAACATCGCATTAATCAGAAGCCATAGGTCCATTATTCCTCAAAGCCTCAAAGCGGTGTGACCAAAACAGTGGCTTGGGACAGAAGCAATGCAGCAGATGAGAGTATTAAAGGAACAGTTTATGAATGAAAATTCTGTCATTTACTTACACTCTTGTCTTTTCAATTTGCTAAACATCTTCTTTTGTTCCACACAAGAAAGAAAGTCATATAGGGTAAGTTAATGATGACAGAATTTCTATTGTTCTATGGGTGAAGTAGCCCTTTAAGTTTCTGCAAAATATGTGCTCGTACTGCAGACACAAAGTCGAGACATGGAATCTCAGTTGGGGAATGCGAGTGATACGAGTGACGTGGAGTATTTATCTGGTCCAGACCGCATCCTCGGGCAGGAGAAACACTTAGCTGATGTCCCTGTTGGCGGCTGCTTGCTAAAATAGCTGATGAATGAGCAGGAATCTGATCCTATGGCACTTAAAAGACCCAGTCAGCACCTGGTCTGACGGATGAATCCAACTTTGTGCCAAACTTCTTTCTTTTATTGTTTGCTTCTGCTCTGTTCCACCCATTTGCTCATTAATTCCTTCAGTCAAGGCAAGTTATTCAGCAAAACATTCACACTCAGACTTATAGACGCGTATTAGCACTGGGAACTGTAATGTTATACATTTTAAGGGTAGAGATAAGGCTATAATTTTTACTTTATTAAAGTATATAAAGGGATAGTTTATAAAAAAAATTATTCTGCCATCTTCCCACTCTCATTCTATTCCAAATCTTCTGTTGGAAGTGTCTTAAATGTGGTTCAAATGTCTCATGTGACTGAAATTTAAGACATTGTTTACTGAATCTCTTCCCATCCAGTGGGCTGTGATTGAATCACTGAATCAGTGACTTGAGAACCAGGTAAGTCCAATTCATGAACGAATCATTCAATATTTGTGAATTGAATCAAAAGATTCATTAAAGAGAATTGACTCAATGGATAATTTCAATGGCCATTGCTATTTTTCTACCAAGAGATTCGGCTATAATTTTTACAATTAAAAGAGGAAATAATCAAAGTACACTCTAAAAAATGCTGGGTTAAAAACAACCCAAGTTGGGTTGAAAATGGACTAACCCAGCAACTGGGTTGTTTTAAGACATTTAAACATTTAACCCAACCGCTGGGTTAAAACGACCAATTCACTTGGTTAAAGCAACCCAATTGCTGGGTTAAAACAACCCGATTGCTGGGTTAGTCCATTTTCAACCCAACTTGGGTTGTTTTTAACCCAGCGTTTTTTAGAGTATTATTAAAGTATATTAAGGGATAGATTATACAAAAAAAATTTGAGCCATCTTCCCACTCTCATGCTATTCCAAATCTTCTGATGGAAGTGTCTTAATTGTGGTTCAAATGTCTCATGTGACTGAAATTTAAGACATTGTTTACTGAATCTCTTCCCATCCAGTGGGCTGTGATTGAATCACTGAATCAGTGACTTGAGAACCAGGTTAGTCCAATTCATGAACGAATCATTCAATATTTGTGAATTGGATCAAAAGATTCATTAAAGAGAAATTGACTCAATGGATAATTTCAATGGCCATTGCTATTTTTCTACCAAGAGATTCGGCTATAATTTTTACAATTAAAAGAGGAAATAATCAAAGTACACTCTAAAAAATGCTGGGTTAAAAACAACCCAAGTTGGGTTGAAAATGGACTAACCCAGCAATAGGGTTGTTTTAAGACATTTAAACATTTAACCCAACCGCTGGGTTAAAACGACCCATTCACTGGGTTAAAACAACCCAATTGCTGGGTTAAAACAACCCAATTGCTGGGTTAGTCCATTTTCAACCCAACTTGGGTTGTTCTTAACCCAGCGTTTTTTAGAGTATTATTAAAGTATATTAAGGGATAGATTATACAAAAAATTTTTGAGCCATCTTCCCGCTCTCATGCTATTCCAAATCTTCTGTTGGAAGTGTCTTAATTGTGGTTCAAATGTCTCATGTGACTGAAATTTAAGACATTGTTTACTGAATCTCTTCCCATCCAGTGGGCTGTGATTGAATCACTGAATCAGTGACTTGAAAACCAGATTAGTCCAATTCATGAACGAATCATTCAAGATTTGTGAATTGAATCAACAGATTCATTAAAGAGAACTGACTCAATGGCCATTGCTATTTTTCTATCTTTGCTCTAGCTTCTATTTACAGTATGGACTACTTTTATGATACTTTTTGGGGCTTATTTTGACATTTTGGAGCTTGACAGCCTCAATCCTCAATCACTTTCATTATATTTACACTCTAAAAAAAAAGGCTCGTAATCATAGGGGAACCTTTTTTAGTGCTATATAGCACCAATTTTGGTGCTTCAGTGGTTCTTCAGCGGTTCTTCAGAGGTGCTATATAGCACCTTAGTCAAAGAACCGGTGAAGAACCTCTGAAGAACCGCTGAAGAACCTCTGAAGAACCGCTGAAGAACCACTGAAGCACCAAAATTGGTGCTATATAGCACTAAAAAAGGCTCCCCTATGATTACGAGCCAAGAACCATTTTTGGTGCAATATAGAACCTTTTTTTTTTTAGAGTGTAGAACACTGTCCAGGATATTCCAAAATTCACTTTTTGCAGTACACAAAATTCATAGGGGTTTGGAATGATGAGTAAATAATGGCAGAATAATTATCCCTTTAATTAATTCTCCAACCGTTACTTACTGTGCTTAATATATAAACTACTTTTGTTGAATTAAAAAAAAAAAAAACTACTGTGATACATACGTTACTGTGATATAGAATTACTCTTTCCATGATATAAGCAGTGGCGGAACTAGAGTTTTATACATGGGGTGGCTGCTGCACGTCAAAATAAATGCTGCTTCCAAAGAGAGGTGAAATTTCAATCAGCCACTATAGTCAATTAAATTTTGGTGAGGCACCCGGGGAGGCCAATCAGATGTCAGGGGTGTCCAGTGCTTTCCCGGACACCCCCCTGGCTCCGCCACTGGATATAAGATTTTGCTCCTACCACCCACCCACACTTACTCAATGCCACATTGTCTAGCTACAGTGTCACAACAGCATGCTTAGCCTTGAATTATCTCTAATATCTCCCCATCCTCCCCTCTTTTCTTTTCTCCTTTCCCCTTCTTTATAAACAGCACAGCATGGATGTCATTGATGACATTGATAGGTCTCTCATCTGCATTCTGCGCATTTATGACCTTGTCTCGGAGCCTGTCTGTCAGATCCCAATTCCGCAATCCCACTGGCATTTACTGGAGCACCAATCAATACTGTGGAGGTGCCACCTGCCCAAATTAGAACAAGACTATTGCTTCCATAGATATCAAATGCCTCTGCTTATCCTAGAATATCAGACTTTGGGTTTTTTTTTCACCAAATATGCATCCTAACTCTGTCTAATGTAGTTTTGTACCTTGTGTGTGTGTGTGCGCGTGTGTTTATGGGTGTACAGTTGCACACGTAGATTGTACACAGTATAAATACATTCCCCAGAATTGCAGTCTCTCATACACCATTCATGCTGCAGTGCGGAACAGAAGTGATGACACAGATGCTGGTTAACTGCAAACCCAGAACGTTACTCCATGCATAAAAATCTGTCATCATTATAGGTCATGGGAGTGGTGACAGCATAGCGCTTAAGCAAATGAAAGGTTGGTGGTTTTGTCCTAAGGTGCTGAAGAGTGGTTGAGCCAGAAAGCAGAGAATGACCATCACCATTGTGCCCTTGCGCAAGACACTTAACCCAAACTGCTCAAAATGGAATGTCAATCTGGATAAACAACCATCTATAAATCACCAGAGGGACACCGATGCTATAGACAAATCTGCTAAAACAGCCCTCCAGATGAACAGAATTTAATGGAGTAGAACAAAACAAAAATAGAAACCCTAAACAGAGTAGAATATAGCAGAGCAGACATTCGAATAGAATAGAAGAGCAGGTATAGAGCTGAATACAGTAAACTACTCAAATAATAGAGTATTACAATAATTGAACACAGCAGATCAGAATAAAAATAGAATAGATGTAGAATAGTGTAAAATAGAACAGACAAAGAATGGAAAAGAACAAAATAGAACAGAATACAGTAGACCAGACATATAGAATAGAATAGAATAGAATAGAATAGAATAGAATAGAATAGAATAGAATAGAATAGAATAGAATAGAATAGAATAGAATAGAATAGAATAGAATGTATAGAGCTCAATACAGTAAACTACACTCTAAAAAATGCTGGGTTAAAAATAACCCAAGTTGGGTTGAAAATGGACTAACCCAGCAATTGGGTTGTTTTAACCCAGCGGTTGGGTTAAATGTTTGCTTAAAGCAACCCAATTGCTGGGTTAAAACAACCCAATCGCTGGGTTCGTCCATTTTCAACCAAACTTGGGTTATTTTTAACCCAGCATTTCATAGTGTAAAACAGAACAGACAAAGAATGGAAAAGAACAAAATAGAACAGAATACAGTAGACCAGACATATACTGTAGAATAAAATAGAACAGAATCAGAGACTGAATAGAAAATAATAGACAAAGAATTGAACAGAACCAAAAATACAAGAATAAAGCCAGACATTGAATAGAATATAGTAGACATTACATAGCATAAGATAGAACACAGAAGAGCCGACATAGAATAAAACAGAACATTATAAAATATAATATAATTGCAGTATAGCACCCACACAAAAAACTGCATACAGCAGAGCGGTTTAGAATAGAATATAACAGAATAGAGTAAACCACACAAATAATAGAGTATAAAATATTTGAATAATCATATTTGATTAGAAGAAGAATAGAATAGATTTGTAATAGTGTAGAATAGAACAGACAAAGAATGGAAAAGAACAAAATAGAACAGAATACAGTAGACCAGACATATACTGCAGAATAGAATAGAATAGAATAGAATAGAATAGAATAGAATAGAATAGAATAGAATAGAATAGAATAGAATAGAATAGAATAGAATAGAATAGAATAGAATAGAATAGAACAGACAAAGAATAGATCAGAACCAAAAAGAATGAAATAAAGCCAGGCATATAGAATACTGTAGACATTGAATGTCGTAGAATAGACAGAATAAAACAGAACAGAATAAAATATAATAGAAGTGCAGTATAGCACCCACACACAAAAAAAGAATACAGAAGAGCAGTTTAGAATAGAATAGAAAATATTAGAATAGATTAGAAGGCATACAACTAAAGACAGTAAACTACACAAATAATAGAGTATCAAAATAATTGAATACAGCAGATTAGAATAAGAATAGAATAGATGTGGAATAGTGTCGAATGAAACAGACAACGAATAGAACCCCCCCCCCCCCCCCCCTGAATAGAATAAAGCCAGACACTGAATACAATATAGTATACATTGAACAGCATAGAATAGACAGAGAATACAACAGAACAAAACAGAACACAGAGCAGACAGAAAACAAAACAGAATAAAATATAATAGAAGTGCAGTATGGCACCCACACAAAAAACAGAATACAACAGAGCAGTTTAGAATAGAATAGAATAGAATAGAATAGAATAGAATAGAATAGAATAGAATAGAATAGAATAGAATAGAATAGAATAGAATAGAATAGAATAGAATAGAATAGAATAGAATAGAATAGAATAGAATAGAACAAAATAGAGTAATTGTCACGTTTGGTCAGTTGAGTTGGTTTTCACTCTCTCTAGATCAGTTTCCTTTGTCTGTGTTGATTTGTTACCATGGTTTTTGATGTACCCCTTATGTGTTCACCCGTGTCTTGTTAACTATCTTGTTTAGTCCCAGTTTATATTTAGCCCTGTGTTTGGTTCAGTCTTGTCGCTAAATTG